>NC_138310.1:78802483-79379983 GCF_965601325.2 Salmo salar
AATGGACTCAGCAGGGACTCCATGGAATCAGCAGGGACACTATGCCATCAGCAGGGACTCTGGACTCAGCAGAGACTCCATGGAATCAGCAGGGACTCTATGGAATCAGCAGGGACTCTATGGAATCAGCAGGGACTCTATGGAATCAGCAGGGACTCCTCGGAATCAGCCCAGTTCCCACTCTTCCTTCTTCTATGAACTACCCAGCTCCATTTCAAAACAAGTCTTAAACCACTGCTGTACTGTCACCCTCCCTCCCTCCCACCCGGCCCTGCTCTGTTCTGTTCAGCCCTGGAGCCTGCAGGCCCACCAGACTACTGTCCTGTCTCCCCTCCCACCCAGCCCTGCTCTGTTCTGTTCAGCCCTGGAGCCTGCAGGCCCACCAGACTCCTGTCCTGTCTCCCCTCCCACCCAGCCCAGCTCTGTTCAGCTCAACCCTGGAGCCTGCAGGCCCACCAGACTACTGTCCTGTCTCCCCTCCCACCCAGCCCTGCTCTGTTCTGTTCAGCCCTGGAGCCTGCAGGCCCACCAGACTCCTGTCCTGTCTCCCCTCCCACCCAGCCCAGCTCTGTTCAGCTCAACCCTGGAGCCTGCAGGCCCACCAGACTACTGTCCTGTCTACCCTCCCACCCAGCCCAGCTCTGTTCAGCTCAACCCTGGAGCCTGCAGGCCCACCAGACTACTGTCCTGTCTCCCCTCCCACCCAGCCCAGCTCTGTTCAGCTCAACCCTGGAGCCTGCAGGCCCACCAGACTACTGTCCTGTCTACCCTCCCACCCAGCCCAGCTCTGTTCAGCTCAACCCTGGAGCCTGCAGGCCCACCAGACTACTGTCCTGTCTACCCTCCCACCCAGCCCAGCTCTGTTCAGCTCAACCCTGGAGCCTGCAGGCCCATCAGACTACTGTCCTGTCTCCCTCCCACCCAGCCCAGCTCTGTTCAGCTCAACCCTGGAGCCTGCAGGCCCATCAGACTACTGTCCTGTCTACCCTCCCACCCAGGCTAGCTATGCTCTTTTCAGCCCAGCCTTCACACAGCTACTCCAGCTCTAATCTGTGAGTCGGTAAAGCACTAGCAACAGCCCAGCCATCCCTCCCATCACTGCAGGCTAATGCCATTGGACACACTCCCACCCCGCTCCCAATCTCAACTCTGGAAAAGCTCAGCAGTGTGTAGTGAGGTTGGGTAACGTGTGTGACAGAGGAAGAGGAGGGTGGATCTGTCTGTACAGCACAGCGTCACATGGACCAGCAGCAATCAGGGCTCAATGGAGGAGTTAAAGCTGGATTACTGCAGGGAAAACAGCCTCTCAGAGATTTGGCAGCAGCGGGGGCTGAACAATCTGCAGGGCCTTCTGTAGCTTTGTAGAAGGAGAGAACAGGTGACTGATCAAAGCACCACAGCATGGATGGGAGGGGGAATCTAAAGGTGGATAACTCACACATCTGCTGCCGGGCTAGAGTCTAGTGTGGAGGGATTTGGTCACCTCATGTAAGTCAAATCAACAGGATAGCTAGCAACACACCACAAGGCATTTTCTGCTTTACTGCTCAGCACAGAGTAAAATAATGAATCGTACAGCACAGATGGATACTTCATTGCAGGTAACTATCAACACAAACACAGCACCAAAACAGAGGAAGAAGACTCCAGAGGCTTTGCAGTACTTTTAGCAGAGATACACAGCTTTCTACTGCTGCTGTTGTTGTCGTTCTTAGTGGTGAGAGGGAGTTGTACCCAGAGGGATTGTTTTTTACTTCCAGCAGGGACTGCAAATCTCTCATGAATCTCTTCAAAACTGGGATACCTCTGTTTGGCAGGACATCAATAGAGACCTTCTCTTAAGGCCCAACTTCTATGTGGAGCCATGAATCTGAGGAAATGCTCAGCCCTGTTGTGTTGTCTTTCCTGACCAGGTCACACACGGATGACATTGGACCATATGAAACAGAGGCATTGGTAGGGATTTGATGTGAAAGGTCTTCCATTCTCAAAGGGCAACTGGCTCTCAGCCACGATCAGACACAGTGCCCATTATCCCTCCCTCGACAAAGAATGTGACGGAGAGAGAGATAGAGACAGACAGACAAGGAGAGAGAGAGAGAGAGAGAGAGAGATACATAGACAGAAAGAGAGACAGAGACAGACAGAGAGAGAGAAAAAGAGAGAAAAAGAGAGAGAGGGAGAGAGAGGGAGAGAGCAAGACAGAGGGAGATGAAGAGATACAGTAGATGCAAATGGATTTTGTGGCAGAGAGAGACGGGCACTCACTCCTCCCAGAGTAATTGCACATGACATTTAATTGTGAGATCGTGGCGTTGTTTAATCAGATGTATCCTCGAGCATCTAATTAGTCTTTGCCAAGAAAAGACGAACATTCAAGAGCAAACAAGCACACATTTGTTTTGCGGTGCTAACACACACAGTTCATCTCCACTCTGATTTCGCACACTCTGCCTGGGCGATGTGGAGTAATCAATTTCACACGGCTGTTACTGCCAGTCTAACAGTCTAACACTGTCCAGTCTGGGAGGTGATTGAGATTCAGTAGGTTTTTAGCAAGGCTGATGCTGCTCTGGAATGTTCAGCATGTGTGTGTGTGTGTGTGTGTGTGTGTGTGTGTGTGTGTGTGTGTGTGTGTGTATGTGTGTGTGTGTGTGTGTGCGCGTGTGTGTGTGTGTGTGTGTGTGTGTGTGTGTGTGTGTGTGTGTGTGTGTGTGTGTGTGTGTGTGTGTGTGTGTGTGTGTGTGTGTGTGTGTGTGGTGTGTGTGTGTGTGTGTGTGTGTGTGTGTGTGTGTGCGTGCGTGTGTTTGCGTGTGTGTGTGTGTTTGCGTGCGTGCGTGCGTGTGTGCGTGTGCGTGCGTGCGTGCGTGTGTGTGTGTGTGTTTGTGCATGCGTTTTACACATTCACAGACGTCTGTTGCATTAGGCTAAATGCCTTCTCAAAAGCTTTTTATGGACATCTCAACTGTCCTGCCAATAGAAAACTTTTAGCACACTCCCTCCACATGACATGCTGCTAATTAACCAGCCCTTCAATGTTTAACACCACAACCACTTGAAAAATGCCACTCTTCCAGTTGGAAACAGATTCTCTGTACTTCTGAAAGGCAATTCATGTCAAGTGTAAAATTGTCAACCTTGTTGAAGCGGCAGAAGTATGGCTGATATCCCTCATTAGTATGATAAAGGTTCCTCCTCTCCTTCCATCCACATTACAGACACTTCCTCCCTCCAACACCATAATGTATAATGATCATCTATAGTGATACGCCATCACCATAATGTATAATGAACATCTATAGTGATACTCCATCACCATAATATATAATGATCATCTATAGTGATAGTCCATCACCATAATATATAATGATTGTCACGAATCCCACCGAAGATGGCTCCCCTGCCTGCTCGGGCGGCGCTCGGCGGTCGTCGTCACCGACCTACTAGCCGCCGCTGATCCTTTTTTCCTTTTCGTTTGGTTTGTCTTATTGGTTGCACCTGTTCCTCATTTGTCTTTTGATTTTGGTTATTTAAGCCTGGTTAGCCCGCCCAGTGTTGTGCGGGATTATTTAGCGTCAGGTTGTGTTTTTGTATTTGGATGTGCTGGCGACCTACTACTGTTCTATTTTCATGCATGCTGTGCACCTGTTGTTTGGGCACTTTGCATTTTTCACGCCCGTTGTGTTGGCGTCGATCGTGTTGTGTTTTTATTGAATAAACACACAGTTCCTCACCTCTGCTCTCTGCGCCTGACTCCTACCACCACTCCTAGCAACGACTGACAGAATCCCGCACCCCGCTATGGAGTCAGCAGGAGCAGCCTCCCCTCCTTTCCCATCGATGGAGGAACGGGTCCTTCACCATACCACCATCCTCCACTGAATCGGCTCAGCGATGGAGCAGATGATGGAGAGGATGGACCGATGGGAGAGGAGTGGCCTCCCTACCGCATCCCCAGCACCAACTCCTCCTCCACCATCTACCCCTCCACCGACGTCCGGACCCGGAGCCCTACGCCTGGCTCTCCCCAGGGAGTACGATGGAGCGGCGGCGGGGTGCCAGGGGTTCCTGCTACAGTTGGATTTGTACCTGGCCACCGTTCATCCAGCTCCCTCCGGAGAGGAGAGCGTAAGCGTCCTCGTCTCCTGCTTAACGGGACGTGCCCTGGAGTGGGCCAACGCAGTGTGGTACGGCCCAGACTCGGCAAGGGATCACTACCCTGAGTTCACCCGCCGGTTCCGGGCCGTGTTCAACCACCCAGCAGAAGGCCGGGCGGCGGGTGAAAGGCTGTTCCACCTGCGTCAGGAGACGAGGAGCGCACAGGACTTTGCTCTGGAGTTCCGGACCTTGGCTGCTGGAGTGGGGTGGAACGACAGGGCCCTGATGGACCACTATCGGTGTAGCCTCCGGGAGGACGTCCGCCGTGAGCTAGCCTGTCGGGACACTACCCTGTCGCTAGACGAACTAATCGACATGTCCATTCGTCTTGACAATCTGCTGGCTGCGCGCGGGCGTCCAGACGGGGCCCTGTTGGTTCCACCTCCAGGTCCTCCAGCTCCCATTCCTATGGAGCTAGGGGGGGCCGCGTCCAGGGGAACCGGAGGAGGAGGCTCCCCTTGTATCCAGTGTGGTCAGAGAGGACACACTACCGACAGGTGCTGGGGGAGCTCCTCTGGGAATCGGGATGGCAGGCGGAGCACTCCTCGTCCATCTCAGGTGAGTAAGCACCAACCTCACCCAGAGCTCCCTGTTGGTCACATGTTCGTTTTAGTAACTTTCCCCTTGTTTTCTCCCTCTTTCCAGCATAAGGCGCTAGTCGATTCAGGCGCAGCTGGAAACTTTATGGATCGTGGGCTCGCATTAAGGCTAGGGATTCCCCTGGTGTCATTGGACCAACCTTTCCCCGTGCACTCCTTAGATAGCAGACCATTAGGGTCAGGACTGGTCAGGGAGGCCACGGTGCCACTGGACATGGTAACGCAGGGGGATCATGGGGAACGGATTAGTCTCTTCCTCATTGATTCTCCTGCGTTTCCGGTGGTGCTGGGGATTCCCTGGATGGCCAATCACAATCCCAATATTTCGTGGAGACAGGGGGCTCTCAGAGGGTGGTCAGAGGAGTGCTCAGGCAGGTGTAAGGGAGTTTCCATCGGTGCGACGACGGTGGAGAGTCCAGACCAGGTTTCCACTGTGCGCATTCCCTCAGAATATGCCGATTTGGCTATCGCCTTCTGTAAAAAGAGGGCGACCCGATTACCACCTCATCGACGAGGGGATTGCGTGATAAATCTCCAGGTAAACGCTGCACTTCCCAGGAGTCACGTGTACCCATTGTCACAGGAGGAGACGTTGGCTATGGAGACATATGTCACGGAATCTCTGAGACAGGGGTATATTCGGCCCTCCATGTCACCCGTCTCCTCGAGTTTCTTTTTCGTGAGGAAAAAGGATGGAGGGTTGCGTCCGTGCATTGATTATCGAGGTCTAAATTCCATCACAGTAGGGCTCAGTTACCCACTACCTCTCATCGCTACGGCGGTGGAATCATTTCACGGTGCGCGTTTTTTCACGAAACTGGACCTCAGGAGCGCGTACAATCTGGTGCGTATCCGGGGAGGAGACGAGTGGAAAACCGCATTTAGTACCACATCGGGCCACTATGAGTACCTCGTCATGCCGTACGGGTTAAAGAATGCTCCAGCCGTCTTTCAATCCTTTGTTGACGAGATTCTCAGGGACCTGCACAGACAGGGGTGGTGGTGTATATTGACGACATCTTGATTTATTCCGCCACCCGCGCCGTGCATGTCTCCCTGGTGCGCATGGTGCTTGAGCGACTGCTGGAGAATGACCTGTACGTCAAGGCTGAGAAATGTGAGTTTTTCAAACGAGCCGTTTCCTTCCTGGTGTATCGCATTTCCACCTCGGGGGTGGTGATGGAGGATGACCGCGTTAAAGCCGTGCGTAATTGGCCGACTCCGACCACGGTAAAGGAGGTGCAGCGGTTTTTAGGGTTTGCCAATTACTACCGGAGGTTTATCCGGGGCTTTGGTCAAGTTGCTGCTCCCATTACCTCACTGCTGAAGGGGGGTCCGGCGCGCTTGCGCTGGTCAGCAGAGGCGAACAGAGCGTTCAGTCACCTGAAGGAGCTGTTTACCGTCGCTCCAGTGCTGGCTCATCCGGATCCCTCTTTGGCATTCATAGTGGAGGTGGACGCGTCCGAGACTGGGGTGGGGGCCGTGCTATCACAGCGCTCGGGCACGCCACCCAAACTCCGCCTGTGCGCTTTCTTCTCTAGGAAGCTAGGGCCGGCGGAGCAGAACTATGATGTGGGGGACAGGGAGTTGTTAGCTGTGGTCAAGGCTCTGAAGGTGTGGAGACATTGGCTTGAGGGGGCAAAGCACCCTTTCCTCATCTGGACTGACCACCGTAATCTCGAGTACATCCGGGCAGCTAGGAGACTGAATCCGCGTCAGGCCAGGTGGGCCATGTTCTTTACCCGTTTCCGGTTCACCATCTCTTATCGGCCAGGTTCACTGAACACGAAGGCCGACGCACTGTCCCGCCTATATGACACCGAGGAGAGGGCCATCGATCCGGCTCCCATTCTTCCGGCGTCGTGTTTGGTAGCTCCGGTGGTATGGGAGTTGGACGCGGAGATCGAGCGGGCGTTAAGGTCGGAACCTGCACCATCGCAGTGTCCGACAGGGGTTCAGTACGTACCGCTTGGTCTCCGTGATCGATTGATTCGATGGGCCCATAATCTCCCCTCTTCGGGTCACCCTGGGATCGAGAGGACAGTGCGGAACCTGAGGGGGAAGTACTGGTGGCCCACCTTGGGTAAGGACGTGCGGTTTTATGTTTCCTCCTGCTCGGTGTGCGCTCAGAGCAAGGCTCCTCGACACCTGCCTAGAGGGAAATTACACCCCCTTCCCGTTCCACAGCGGCCGTGGTCACACTTATCAGTGGACTTCCTCACTGACCTTCCCGTATCACAGGGGAACACCACTATCCTGGTCGTTGTGGATCGGTTCTCGAAGTCCTGTCGTCTCATCCCGTTGCCCGGTCTCCCTACGGCTCTGCAGACTGCGGAGGCCCTGTTTACCCATGTCTTCCGGCACTATGGGGTGCCCGAGGACATCGTTTCTGATCGGGGTCCCCAGTTCACGTCCAGAGTTTGGAGGGCGTTCATGGAACGTTTGGGGGTCTCGGTCAGCCTGACCTCGGGTTTCCACCCCGAGAGTAATGGGCAGGTGGAGAGGGTGAACCAAGAGGTGGGTAGGTTTCTAAGGACGTATTGCCAGGACCGGCCCAGAGAATGGGCGAGATACGTGCCATGGGCAGAAATAGCCCAGAATTCTCTACGGCACTCATCAACCAACATGTCACCGTTCCAGTGCGTGTTGGGCTACCAGCCGGTCCTGGCTCCATGGCACCAGAGCCAGACCGAGGCTCCTGCGGTGGAGGATTGGGTGCAGTGCTCGAAGGACACCTGGAGAGCCGTCAAAGACGCACTTACAAAGGCGAGTGGACGGCAGAAGAAGAGCGCTGACCAGCACCGCAGTGAGACCCCTGTGTTTGCACCAGGGGATCGAGTCTGGCTCTCGGCTAGAAACCTGCCCCTCCGCTTGCCCTGCCGGAAGCTGGGCCTGCAGTGTGTAGGGCCGTTTAAAGTCCTGAGGAGGATAAACGAGGTGTGTTACCGGTTACAACTTCCATCTTACTACCGTATTAACCCCTCGTTTCATGTGTCTCTCCTCAGGCCGGTGGTGGCTGGTCCCATGCAGGAAGGTGAGGTGCCTGGAGGTTCTTCCCCCCCCCCGCTGGACATTGGGGGGTCCCCGGCGTATAAAATACGTGCCATTCTGGACTCCAGACTTCGGGGGCGGGGCCTACAGTACCTCGTCGACTGGGAGGGGTACGGCGCGGAGGAGAGGTGCTGGGTACTCAGGAGGGACATTTTGGACCCTCCACTACTGAGGGAGTTCCACCGCCTTCATGGGGATCGCCCTGCGCCTCGTCCTCCGGGTCGCCCTCGAGGTCGGTGGCGGCGCGCTGCGGGAGCCGCGCGTCAGGAGGGGGGTACTGTCACGAATCCCACCGAAGGTGGCTCCCCTGCCTGCTCGGGCGGCGCTCGGCGGTCGTCGTCACCGACCTACTAGCCGCCGCTGATCCTTTTTTCCTTTTCGTTTGGTTTGTCTTATTGGTTGCACCTGTTCCTCATTTGTCTTTTGATTTTGGTTATTTAAGCCTGGTTAGCCCGCCCAGTGTTGTGCGGGATTATTTAGCGTCAGGTTGTGTTTTTGTATTTGGATGTGCTGGCGATCTACTACTGTTCTATTTTCATGCATGCTGTGCACCTGTTGTTTGGGCACTTTGCATTTTTCACGCCCGTTGTGTTGGCGTCGATCGTGTTGTGTTTTTATTGAATAAACACACAGTTCCTCACCTCTGCTCTCTGCGCCTGACACCTACCACCACTCCTAGCAACGACTGACAATGACCATCTATAGTGATAGTCCATCACCATAATATATAATGATCATCTATAGTTACCCGATCACCATAATGTATAATGATCATCTATAGTGATACCCCATCACCATAATATATAATGATCATCTATAGTGATAGTCCATCACCATAATATATAATGATCATCTATAGTGATACTCCATCACCATAATATATAATGATCATCTATAGTGATACCCCATCACCATAATATATAATGATCATCTATAGTGATACCCCATCACCATAATATATAATGATCATCTATAGTGATAGTCCATCACCATAATGTATAATGATCATCTATAGTGATACCCCATCACCATAATATATAATGATCATCTATAGTGATACTCCATCACCAAAATATCACAAATAGAAATTGGAGCCAAAGCCACCGTTGAGCTATTGAGAACATTGGGACATGTGGAGATGCTGTTCTGCTCAGGTATATCTGTGTACTCTAGCGCTGATATTAGCATGCAGAGCAGCGTAGGGAGAGTACAGCAGAGGCCTATACCTAATGACTCCTGTTCCCTGTCCTCTCCCTCAGTCTGTCGCTGCTTGTGTGATGTTCCCAATGAGCTGTGGCCCCATTCCCATTCCCAATCCCAGCAGCCTCCTTCACTGACAGCTTCCACCTCTTCCGCACCACCACCACCCAGCAACAGTGGTCACATCACATCACATCCTCATTATAATGGTGTGTGAAGTGTGAAAACACTTAACTGAGAGGCAGCATGTTAATTTGAGCAGCATCATTTTGGAGCGGGCCAGACAGGAGCCACGCGGCTTTAATTACGCCCTAATGTCCAAATAGAGCAAACAGGATCGGCATGAAGGTGCTATGTGATACCGGCGGCCATTTGCTGGTTTCAATCAGTGTTTTACCTCCAGATATCTAAGAACCAGAGGGCTAAATGACTAGAAGGCATTGTGTGTTCATTGGTTTGATCGTCTGTTACGTCTTGTAATAGTTTATTACAACATTTCTGTCTTCTGATCACGTAGTAACCTTGGTATGGTGTTTAGTTTACCACTATATCCTGATGTAAAGCATGTCTTCCATAACCATTCTGACAGTGGAGCGTAACACAGACTGATGTGACAGCACTGATGGCACACAGTCAGCTGGTAGCACCTTATTTGGGGAGGACAGGCTCATTGTAATGACTGGAATGGGTTGAATGGAATGGTATCAACACATCAAACACATGGTTTGTAAAATGTCAATGCGAAATGTTTAAATTCCCTTCATTCCAGTCATTCTTGTGAGCCGTCCTCCCCTCACCAGCCTCCTGTGACTTCACAGGTAGATGTGTTGGTGTAGTGTTCCAGTCTACTGCAGGGCCCTGTGGTAAATACTGCTTACCTCAGGAACATATTCATTGAGCCAGGCGTACTGGCCTGGTAAACAAACAGTATCATGCTGTCAGGATTCTACTAAGCCATTAAATTATGGATCCCCCAAAACTCCATGGTCAGCTCCCCTGCTGTCCCTCTCCTGCTGTCCCTCCATCTCCCAGTGGATGATATCACGGTGGGTTTCCTCCGCGCGCTCTCTCTCTCTCTTTCTCTCTCTCAATTCAATTCAAGGGGCTTTATTGGCATGGGAAACATATGTTAGCATTGCCAAAGCAAGTGAGGTAGATAATATACAAAGTGAAATAAACAATAAAAATGAACAGTAAACATTACACTCACAGATGTTCCAAAATAATAAAGACATTACAAATGTCATATTTTGCATATATACAGTGTTGTAACGATGTAAAAATGGTTCAAGTACAGAAGGGAAAATAAATAAGCATAAATATGGGTTGTATTTACAATGGTGTTTGTTCTTCACTAGTTGACCTTTTCTTGTGGCAACAGGTCACAAATCTTGCTGCTGTGATTGCACACTGTGGTATTTCACCCAGTAAATATGGGAGTTTATCAAAATCGGGTTAATTTTCAAATACTTTGCGGATCTTCGTAATCTGAGGGAAATATGTGTCTCTAATATGGTCTTACATTTGGCAGGAGGTTAGGAAGTACAGCTCAGTTTCCACCTAATTTTGTGGGCAGTGTGCACATAGCCTGTCTTCTCTTGAGAGCCAGGTCTGCCTACGGCAACCTTTCTCAATAGCAAGGCTATGCTCACTGAGTCTGTACATAGTCAAAGCTTTCCTTAAGTTTGGGTCAGTCACAGTGGTCAGGCATTCTGCCACTGTGTACTCTCTGTTTAGCGCCAAATAGCATTCTAGTTTGCTCTGATTTTTTGTTTATTCTTTCCAATGTGTCAAATAATTATCTTATTTTTTTCTCATGATTTGGTTGGGTCTAATTGTGTTGATGTCCTGGGGCTCTGTGGGGTCTGTTTGTGTTTGTGGTGAACAGAGCTCCAGGACCAGCTTGCTTAGCGGACTCTTCAGGTTAATTTCTCTGTAGGTGATGGCTTTGTTATTGAAGGTTTGGGAATCGCTGCCTTTTAGGTGGTTGTAGAATTGAACGTCTCTTTTCTGGATTTTGATAATTAGCGGGTATCGGCCTAATTCTGCTCTGCATGCATTATTTGGTGTTCTACGTTGTACACAGGATATTTTTGCAGAATTCTGCATGCAGAGTCTCAATTTGGTGTTTGTCCCATTTTGTGGATTCTTGGTTGGTGAGTGGACCCCAGACCTCACAACCATAAAGGGCAATGGGTTCTATAACTGAGTCAAGTATTTTTAGCCAGATCCTAATTGGTATGTTGAATTGTATGTTCCTTTTGATGGCGTTGAAGGTCCTTCTTGCCTTGTCTCTCAGATCGTTCACAGCTTTGTGGAAGTTACCTGTGGCGCTGATGTTTAGGCCAAGGTGTGTATAGTTTTTTGTGTGCTCTAGGGCAACGGTGTCTAGATGGAATTTGTATTTGCAGTCCTGGCGACTGGACCTTTTTTGGAACACCATTATTTTTGTCTTACTGAGATTTACTGACAGGGCCCAGGTCTGACAGAATCTGTGCAGAAGACCTAGGTGCTGCTGTAGGCCCTCCTTGTTTGGTGACAGAAGCACCAGATTATCAGCAGTAGACATTTGACTTCAGATTCTAGTATGGTGAGTCCGGGTGCTGCAGACTTTTCAAGTGCCGTCGCTAATTCGTTGATATATATGTTGAAAAGTGTGGGGCTTCAACTGCATCCCTGTCTCACTCCACGGCCCTGTGGGAAGAAATGTGTGTGTTTTTTGCCTATTTTAACCGCACACTTGTTGTTTGTGTACATGATTTTATAATGTCATATGTTTTTCCCCAAACACCACTTTCCATCAATTTGTATATTAGACCCTCATGCCAAATTGAGTTGAAGGCTTTTTTGAAATCAACAAAGCATTAGAAGACTTTGCCTTTGTTTTGGTGTGTTTGTTTGTCAATTAGGGTTTGCAGGATGAATACGTGGTCTGTCATATGATAATTTGGTAAAAAGCCAATTTGACATTTGCTCAGTACATTGTATTCACTTATGAAATGTACGAGTCTGCTGTTAATGATTATGCAGAGGATTTTCCCAATTTTACTGTTGACGCATATCCCACGGTAGTTGTTGGGGTCAGATTTGTCTCCACTTTTGTGGATTGGGGTGATAAGTCCTTGGTTCCAAATATTGGGGAAGATGCCAGAGCTAAGGATGATGTTAAAGAGTTTTAGTATAGCCAATTGGTATTTGTTGTCTGTATATTTGATAATTTCATTGAGGATTCCATCAATTCTAGAGGCCTTTTTGGGTTGTAGGGTTTTTATTTTGTCCTGTAGTTCATTCAAGGTAATTGGAGAATCCAGTGGGTTCTGGTAGTCTTTAATAGTTCATTCTAAGATTTGTGTTTGATCATGTATATGTTTTTGCTGTTTGTTCTTTGTTCTTTGTTATAGAGCCAAAAAGGTTGGAGAAGTGGTTTACCCATACATCTCTACTCTCTCTCTCTCTCTCTCTCTCTCTCTCTCTCTCTCTTTCTCTCTCTCTCTCTCTCTCCCTCCCTCCTTTATCTCTCCTTATCCCTCTGCTTCTCTCCCACTCCTCCTGTCACGGTGGCTGAGTTACATCTCTTCACTCAGGAGGGCCCTTCTGTCTAATTACAGATGCCCTCCAGAGTCTCCTCTCTGCTCCCAATCCCATCTGTATGTTCTGCTCATACATTACCCTGCCTAAGCACCCTCTCTCTCCACTCCACTCAGGGCCATTATGCTCCTCGCACTGTGTGCACTGTCACACCAGGGGTCAGCCGGCCAGCACCTCCTCCTCCTCAAATTACTTCCCTCTGCCAACACAGGCCTAATCACAGCCCTGACAGATCAGGACAGGACAGGTCAGAACAGGTCAGGACCGCATCAGCAGCAGCAACAACACCCAGGCAGGGTGTTTTTCAAGGGGAACTCTGCTGGAAGACTTCCCTAAGCTCCCCGAGCCTCCTGGAGACTGGGCCTGTGTCAGGGCAGGGACCTTAAGGACATGGAGGGGAAAAAGGACTTGGCAGAGAGACAGGAGAGTTGGTGGAGTCAGGTGCCATGGAGAAAACAAGCAGACCTCCACAAAAGGTGGACAGAGATGCCAGCAGATAAAGGCTGGTGCAAGTGTGACAACTGTCGATCTAAGAGGGAGGGTGTAAGCCTGTGGATGCTGTTGTTTTTAATCTGGTCCTGACATGCTGTTTCATGCTGATGTTTCTTCCAGGAGCAGCAACCCATGCTCTCCTCAGGCCTGTGCTAATTCTATAACCATCTCTCTCTCTCTCTCTCTCTTTCTCTCTCTCTCTCTCTCGTGCCTTGAGGTTTATGGATTCTTTAATCTTCCAGTCCTCCATAACTCTGGCGTTGCCCTCTGCTCTGCCCTGCCAGGTTCAGGGTGAGAGATTTGGCTTGGTGGGGCTCCAGGACCTCAGTGAGCCTCTCTTTCATGCCCGCTGCCCCTCTGCAAGCTGTTCATGTGTTGCCCATTGTGTTTCATCCCTCTGTGTTCATCTATCTAAAAACATACTGTGTCTGTTGGACAGCCAGAGTCCTGGGCAGCCTCCGTGGGCGAAGACCACAGGAGATTCTTATCCACCTCTACTATGGCCTTTCCATCTGTTTGGTGCTGAACCTGGGCAGCTGCTCACTGCTATTGTTGGGCGTCATCACAAGACAGACTAAGACCTTCCCAGGAGCCCTGGTTGAGAGTGTGTGTGTGTCTCTGCATGTGTGTGTGAAGGCCAGAGAGCGAGAGTGGGGCCAAGGCCTGGCTAAGGCTACAGTCTTTGTTGTGGTAGCCTTTCCTGGAACGTTTCTAGAACCAGAAGTGTCCAAAGAGCATGCTGAGAGCCCTCATGCCATCCCACTAGACCTGGCTGGGTGACCTCCAATCACACAAACAACTCTCCTTCCGTCCTATAATAATAATAATATGAATAATTTATTCAACATATATAGCTTTTCAAAGAATCTCAGCGCTTCAAGGCACAAAAAAACAGACACAAAAAACAAGTAATTAAAATAAATCTTCATGACATGGACAGTCATTAGAAAGTTCATGGCTTGAGTGGTCATCTATGACCCAGGCTGAGAGAAAGAGAACAAAAACATTGCTTTACAAGTCTTTGTGAAAGAGTATAGCAAGATTTCAAGATTCAGTTGATTTTCTACTTAGCCAGATTCAGACAAACTCATGGATATCATTTTTATGTCTCTGCATGCATTCTGAAGATGATTGAAGTTAGCATATCGTTAGCTTAGCACAATTGCTTGAATTCTCCTGGTACACTAGCCAGCTGCTCTCAAAAGCAGGGAAATAGACCTAACTATTCCAAAACTGGGTGGATGGTCATTTGTAGTCTTACGAAGCTATATATAGTAATCAATATTTTATAAATTGGTTAATTTACTGGTAATCATCAGAAACAAGCTTCTATCCACTTACCCATTCTGTCCTGTTGTCGCATAGAGATAGAGACTGCAACATTGTAGGTGTGCCGTTATGGCATCTGTGAGCAACCAGGCAGCATCATTGAGACAGATACAATGTTGCGATCTCTATCCATTTCTAATGATATGTTAACTTCAATAATCTCCAAACTGTACACAGAGACATAAAAATGGTTTCCATGAGTTTGTCTAACTCTGGGTCCGTAGAAGAACGTCCAAAATTTCAAAACCTCGTGGTATCCCTTTAAAGATTCCAATGGTGGACACTGTTATATTGCGCCAAGTCCACATTCTGAAAGACCTATTCATCAAACTCCATCCCATTTACACACAGATGTGAATAGAATGCAATATGTCCACAGCATCCTTCTCATCAAACTGAAACCAGTTCTTATTGACTATGTTTCATACTGCTGCTAATTGGAGAGAAAATAAATAAAGTTTCCATAGGAGCACTGGGGTCAGCTCTTGTAAAGCGCTGCATGAAAAACAAAAGGTTCTGTACAAAAGCTCTTGGAAATGTTGCTCTTCATGAAAATACAGTTGAAGAACGAGGTGTCCTTTCATTTGGGTTTTTTTACATAAAAAAATATGATATATTATAATATCTTAAATATGCATTTAAAATGTGCATGTCGCATAGCAACAGCAACTCTAAAACCTAGACTTCAGTGACTGAATTCTTCCTTTAACCAAAGCCTTGTTCAGTTAGACCCAGTTCAAGAAGGAGGGGTGAAGGTCCTCAGCCTTACCCTTGCAACAGCTCCCACACCACACCCACACGGGTACCAAACCTTGGTTCCCCTCTCCCTGCTCCCCTCCAACCCCCTAGCCCCCCAGGCTGACCCAACCTGCTTCATAGAAGCCCTGTGTTCCCGGTCAGAGATCCCTTCTGCACCATTTAGCCCATTCTGTTCCTCCGTTCCACATTAACATTTCATCTGGTAATTATGCACACCAAACAGCTCCTACCGCACCAACCATGCCATTTCACTGTTAATCACAATGCTGAGGAACAAAGATAGAGAGAAGGAGTTGGAGAGGAGGGGAGAGGAGAGGAGAGAAGAGGAGATGAGGGGAGGGGAGGGGAGGGGAGGGGAGGGGAGAGGAGAGGAGAGGAGAGGAGAGTTAGAGGAGAGGAGAGGAGAGGAGAGGAGAGGAGAGGAGAGGAGAGGAGAGGAGAGGAGAGGAGAGGAGAGGAGAGGAGAGGAGAGGAGAGAAGAGGAGAGGAGAGGAGAGTAGAGAAGAGGAGAGGAGAGGAGGGGAGAGGAGAGTGAGAGGAGAGGAGAGGAGAGTAGAGGAGATGAGAGGAGAGAAGAGGAGCGGAGGGGAGAGGAGAGTTAGGGAGAGGAGAGAAGAGGAGAGGAGAGAAGAGGAGAGGAGGGGAGAGGAGAGTTAGAGGAGAGGAGAGAAGAGGAGAGGAGAGAAGAGGAGATGAGGGGAGGGGAGAGGAGAGTTAGAGGAGAGGAGAGGAGAGAAGAGGAGATGAGGGGAGGGGAGAGGAGAGTTAGAGGAGAGGAGAGGAGAGAAGAGGAGATGAGGGGAGGGGAGAGAAGAGGAGATGAGGGGAGGGGCTTCTGCATTACAACACCACCTACGTGTGCACTTTCTGCCTTTTTTTTACATTCAACTTCCTACATTTTGCTGCCATGAATAATAAAAAAATGTTGTTTCTTAAATCATGAAAGATTAATGTGTGAATGATACATAATTAAGCAGTTTCTAGGCTTTCTGACGCATTCCTCATTCAATTATTATTTTATTGGTTGAAGACAATAGGAGGAGTCTGAAAAGATTAATCAGATCTGAGAACTGGAGCACTGATGGGCAGATGAAACACTTCCCTTGTTTGTCTGTGGGTGTGTGTAGTTGACTGTGTGACAATGTGTATGAATGTGTGCCAGTATGAGCTATAGTCTACAACTAGAGATGATGTACATGTATTTACACCCTACAAACCAGTGGACAGTGCTTTGTCATGATTCACAACACAGTTATACCGTGACTTGCGAAAGTATTCACCCCCCTTGGCATTTTTCCTATTTTGTTGGAAATAAAATTGAAAATGAAATTGATTTGGGGGGGGGGGGGGGGGGGGGGTTGTATCATTTGATTTACACAACATGCCTACCACTTTGAAGATGCAAAATATGTTTTATTGTGAAACAAACAAGAAATAAGACAACAACAAAAAAAACTTGAGCATGCATAACTATTCACCCTCCCAAAGTCAATACTTTGTAGAGCCACCTTTTGCAGCAATTACAGCTGCAAGTCTCTTGGGGTATGTCTCTATAAGCTTGTCACATCTAACCACTGGGATTTTTGCACATTCTTCAAGGCAAAACTGCTCCAGCTCCTTCAAGTTGGATGGGTTCCGCTGGTGTACAGCAATCTTTAAGTCATACCACAGATTCTCAATTGGATTGACGTCTGGGCTTTAAATGTTTCCCCTTAAACCACTCGAGTGTTGCTTTAGCAGTATGCTTAGGGTCATTTTCCTGCTGGAAGGAGAACCTCCGTCCCAGTCTCAAATCTCTGGAAGACTGAAACAGGTTTCCCTCAAGAATTTCCCTGTATTTAGCACCATCCATCATTCCTTCAGTTCTGACCAGTGTCCCAGTCCCTGCCGATGAAAAACATCCCCACAGCATGATGCTGCCACCACCATTCTTCACTGAGGGATGGTATTCTCGGGGTGATGAGAGGTGTTGTGTTTGCGCCAGAGATCGCGTTTTCCTTGATGGACAAAATGTTTGTCTCATCTGACGAGAGTACCTTCTTACATATGTTTGGGGAGTCTCCCACATGCATTTTGATGAACACCAAACATGTTTGCTTATTTTTTTCTTTGAGCACTGACTTTCTTCTGGCCACTCTTCCGTAAGCCCAGCTCTGTGGAGTGTATGGCTTAAAGTGGTCCTATGGACAGATACTCCAATCTCCACTGTGGAGCTTTCAGCTCCTTCAGGGATATCTTTGGTCTCTTTGTTGCCTCTCTGATTAATGCCCTCATTGACTGACAGGTAAGTTATCGTGGGTGTCCCTTTCTTGGCAGGTTTGTTGTGGTGCCATATTCTTTCAATGTTTTTATAATAGATTTAATGGTGCTCCGTGGGATGTTCAAAGTTTCAGATATTTTTTTATACCCCAACCCTGATCTGTACTTCTCCACAACTTTGTCCCTGACCTGTTTGGAGAGCTCCTTGGTCTTCATGGTGCCGCTTGCTTAGTGGTGCTCCTTGCATAGTGGTGTTGCAGACTCTGGGGCATTTCAGAACAGGTGTATATATACTGAGATCATGTGACAGATCATGTGACACTTAGATTGCACACAGGTGGACTTTATTTAACTAATTATGTGACTTCTTAATGTAATTGGTTTCACCAGATCTTACTTAGAGACTTCATAGCAAAGGGGGTGAATACATATGCACGCACCACTTTTCCGTTTTTTTTGTTAGTTTTTTTGCATTTCACTTCACCAATTTGAACTATTTTGCGTATGTCCATTACATGAAATCCAAATAAAAATTAATTTAAATTACAGGTTGTAATGCATCAAAATAGGAAAAACCCGAAGGGGCATGAATACTTTTGCAAGGCACTGTAGTCCAGGAAACAAGCTGCGTTACAGTCAAGCTTGAACTTTGCTCCCCACATTCTTTTGTAATGCAACATTATGTATTTTTCACAAAATATGAACTGTACTACAAAGCCTTTGAAGGCTCCCTTTGAGAGAAGCCTTGGAACCTAACACAAGCCTCCAGCAGCTCATTACCGGTACCTGTTGTTTTAGGTGATGAATGTAAGCCATTATGCAATGAATAATAGCCGTCAGGAGGATGTATTACACACAGTGTGATAAAATGCCCATAAAACATCCAGCGCTTGCCAGTATCTCTGCTGCACACTAACATTAGCAAACTGATTATTTTATTGCTGGGTGGTTTCTTTACTATGGCAACCACTACTCCACAAGTCATTTCATGGTTCCAACAGCTGGTCCTGATACCACAAGGGAAATATCTGACCCAACTTCATCATTGTTCATTACAGAGCTCCATTAGATACTACACACACACACACACACACACACACACACACACACACACACACACACACACACACACACACACACACACACACACACACACACACACACACACACACACACACACACAGTCACACACAGTGTGACAGTGGTGTTTGACCTCAGATACTGTATAGAGCTCACCAACCATAACTCTCGTATCTATTTTAGGTCTAAATAAAGAAATAATGACAGTGTCCATGTTTGATATGATGTTCTTATACATAGACATATTGAATACCTGGCCACAATATAAGCACACAAATCATCTGCATATCACAGAATATTTAAAACATGCTCAGGCTGGTAACCGAGTGATGGTTATGGATGAGATGAGAGAGGCAGCATGTTTTAGACCTGGTAGGAGATGTGGAGACATGGAGACACAAGGAGAAAGGGAGGTCCTGGGAGGAGATGGAAACACAGAAAGGGAGGTCCTGGGAGGAGACGTGGAGACACAGGGAGGAGAAGTGGAGACATGGAGAGTGAGGTCCTGGGAGTAGACATGGAGACACAAGGAGGGATGTCCTGCCGTGGCTGCTGCTAGTCTACCCAGACTCCTCTGCTCCCTCTTTAATCAGTACCCAGAGGAGGAGGGACGGGGGATGTGAGGGCGACCAAATACCTCACAAATACCGTACTGTAGAAAAATTGCAAAAGCCAGACAATATCAATATACCATGGGGTTTATAACAACAGATATTTGTTAACAGATATCTCTTAATATTTGACAGAGAGACACAGCGGTTGACAGAGAGAACATAGAATGAAAAAACACTCCATGTGGGTGATCATGGCTTTGTGTGAGCATTTAACACAGTCTAAAGAGGTACTAACTGTCTATCACGCCTCCATCAAAAACAACATCTCTCTTCTTAACGTGATAAATAGAGACAAGAGAGAACAGGAGAGAACAATGGTGGGGGTCTCTAAAGACCCCAGCCTTGTGTTTAATACCAGACAAACATCATGGAGGAGCTCATTTAGACTGGAGGACTCTAGATAGAGCTCTAAGATGGTGTGCTGCTGCGTGCTGCTGAGACCATCAGCAGCCTAAAGGCAACATTTCCCTTTCAGAGAGTAATTAAGCCTTTCATTATTAAAACTAAGGGTGTTTCCCTGGTAATGATCAACACTGTGTCACACATAGTAATACTATATGAAAGCATCGCATCTAATACGTCCATGTTTTAAGATTTGTCAACATAATAATAAATAAAAACTGACAGATTTTTAAAGCACTTAAATATGTTAAACCTAATCCTGTCATGCAAAATTGACACTCATACGGCATCTGTTTAAATACAGTAAAGCTGGTTTAATGTAAGCAACTCATAGTAATAAACTAGTAATCCTGTAAATTGGGGCAAAGAGAGAGACCACATTTGAAATATAAAACTCCCCCACAATTCCAGACCAACCCCCAAACTTCCATGTTGGCAGATAGAGGTGGAGAATAGGATGCATGGGATTACTCCCCATGAGGGACTGACATGTTTCAGCTCTCCATTTTCAGGTAAAAGTCTGATAAACTGGGTCAACATGCATGATGCTGGAGTGAAGAATGAATACCAGACTATTGCAGTACAGACAGTGGGGTGGGGGGGTCCAGAGCTGGATCTACAGTACAGACAGTGTGGTGGGGGGATCCAGAGCTGGATCTACAGTACAGACAGTTGGGTGGGGTGGTCCAGAGCTGGATCTTCAGTACAGACAGTGGGGTGGGGGGGTCCAGAGCTGGATCTACAGTACAGACAGTGGGGTGGGGGGTCCAGAGCTGGATCTACAGTACAGACAGTGGGGTGGGGGGTCCAGAGCTGGATCTACAGTACAGACAGTGGGGTGGGGGGGTCCAGAGCTGGATCTACAGTACAGACAGTGTGGTGGGGGGATCCAGAGCTGGATCTACAGTACAGACAGTGGGGTGGGGGGGTCCAGAGCTGGATCTACAGTACAGACAGTGGGGTGGGGGGGTCCAGAGCTGATCTGCAGTACAGACAGTGGGGTGGGGGGGTCCAGAGCTGGATCTACAGTACAGACAGTGGGGTGGGGGGGTCCAGAGCTGGATCTACAGTACAGACAGTGGGGTGGGGGGGTCCAGAGCTGGATCTACAGTACAGACAGTGTGGTGAGGGGGGTCCAGAGCTGATCTGCAGTACAGACAGTGGGGTGGGGGGGTCCAGAGCTGGATCTACAGTACAGACAGTGGGGTGGGGGGGTCCAGAGCTGGATCTACAGTACAGACAGTGGGGTGGGGGGGTCCAGAGCTGGATCTACAGTACAGACAGTGGGGTGGGGGGGTCCAGAGCTGGATCTACAGTACAGACAGTGGGGTGGGGGGTCCAGAGCTGGATCTACAGTACAGACAGTGGGGTGAGGGGGTCCAGAGCTGGATCTACAGTACAGACAGTGGGGTGGGGGGGTCCAGAGCTGGATCTACAGTACAGACAGTGTGGTGAGGGGGGTCCAGAGCTGATCTGCAGTACAGACAGTGGGGTGGGGGGGTCCAGAGCTGGATCTACAGTACAGACAGTGGGGTGGGGGGGTCCAGAGCTGGATCTCACAGTACAGACAGTGGGGTGGGGGGGTCCAGAGCTGGATCTACAGTACAGACAGTGGGGTGGGGGGGTCCAGAGCTGGATCTACAGTACAGACAGTGGGGTGGGGGGGTCCAGAGCTGGATCTACAGTACAGACAGTGGGGTGGGGGGGTCCAGAGCTGGATCTACAGTACAGACAGTGGGGTGGGGGGTCCAGAGCTGGATCTACAGTACAGATAGTGGGGTGGGGGGGTCCAGAGCTGGATCTACAGTACAGACAGTGGGGTGGGGGGGGGTCCAGAGCTGGATCTCACAGTACAGACAGTGGGGTGGGGGGGTCCAGAGCTGGATCTACAGTACAGACAGTGGGGTGGGGGGGTCCAGAGCTGGATCTACAGTACAGACAGTGGGGTGGGGGGGTCCAGAGCTGGATCAACAGTACAGACAGTGGGGTGGGGGGGTCCAGAGCTGGATCTACAGTACAGACAGTGGGGTGGGGGGTCCAGAGCTGGATCTACAGTACAGACAGTTGGGTGGGGTGGTCCAGAGCTGGATCTTCAGTACAGACAGTGGGGTGGGGGGGTCCAGAGCTGGATCTACAGTACAGACAGTGGGGTGGGGGGTCCAGAGCTGGATCTACAGTACAGACAGTGGGGTGGGGGGGTCCAGAGCTGGATCTACAGTACAGACAGTGGGGTGGGGGGATCCAGAGCTGGATCTACAGTACAGACAGTGGGGTGGGGTGGTCCAGAGCTGGATCTACAGTACAGACAGTGGGGTGGGGGGGTCCAGAGCTGGATCTACAGTACAGACAGTGGGGTGGGGGGGTCCAGAGCTGGATCTCACAGTACAGACAGTGGGGTGGGGGGGTCCAGAGCTGGATCTACAGTACAGACAGTGGGGTGGGGGGGTCCAGAGCTGGATCTACAGTACAGACAGTGGGGTGGGGGGATCCAGAGCTGGATCTACAGTACAGACAGTTGGGTGGGGTGGTCCAGAGCTGGATCTTCAGTACAGACAGTGGGGTGGGGGGGTCCAGAGCTGGATCTACAGTACAGACAGTGGGGTGGGGGGGTCCAGAGCTGGATCTCACAGTACAGACAGTGGGGTGGGGGGGTCCAGAGCTGGATCTACAGTACAGACAGTGTGGTGAGGGGGGTCCAGAGCTGGATCTACAGTACAGACAGTGGGGTGGGGGGGTCCAGAGCTGGATCTACAGTACAGACAGTGGGGTGGGGGGGGTCCAGAGCTGGATCTCACAGTACAGACAGTGGGGTGGGGGGGTCCAGAGCTGGATCTACAGTACAGACAGTGGGGTGGGGGGGTCCAGAGCTGGATCTACAGTACAGACAGTGGGGTGGGGGGGTCCAGAGCTGGATCTACAGTACAGACAGTGGGGTGGGGGGGTCCAGAGCTGGATCTACAGTACAGACAGTTGGGTGGGGTGGTCCAGAGCTGGATCTTCAGTACAGACAGTGGGGTGGGGGGGTCCAGAGCTGGATCTACAGTACAGACAGTGGGGTGGGGGGGTCCAGAGCTGGATCAACAGTACAGACAGTGGGGTGGGGGGGTCCAGAGCTGGATCTACAGTACAGACAGTGGGGTGGGGGGGTCCAGAGCTGGATCTACAGTACAGACAGTGGGGTGGGGTGGTCCAGAGCTGGATCTACAGTACAGACAGTGGGGTGGGGGGGTCCAGAGCTGGATCTACAGTACAGACAGTGTGGTGGGGGGGTCCAGAGCTGGATCTACAGTACAGACAGTGGGGTGAGGGGGGTCCAGAGCTGGATCTACAGTACAGACAGTGGGGTGGGGGGGTCCAGAGCTGGATCTACAGTACAGACAGTGTGGTGAGGGGGGTCCAGAGCTGGATCTACAGTACAGACAGTGGGGTGGGGGGGTCCAGAGCTGGATCTACAGTACAGACAGTGGGGTGGGGGGGTCCAGAGCTGGATCTACAGTACAGACAGTGGGGTTGGGGGGTCCAGAGCTGGATCTACAGTACAGACAGTGGGGTGGGGGGGTCCAGAGCTGGATCTACAGTACAGACAGTGGGGTGGGGGGAGGTCCAGAGCTGGATCTACAGTACAGACAGTGGGTTGGGGGGGTCCAGAGCTGGATCAACAGTACAGACAGTGGGGTGGGGGGGTCCAGAGCTGGATCTACAGTACAGACAGTGGGGTGGGGGGGTCCAGAGCTGGATCTACAGTACAGATAGTGGGGTGGGGGGGTCCAGAGCTGGATCTACAGTACAGACAGTGTGGTGAGGGGGGTCCAGAGCTGGATCTGCAGTACAGACAGTGGGGTGGGGGGGTCCAGAGCTGGATCTACAGTACAGACAGTGGGGTGGGGGGGTCCAGAGCTGGATCTACAGTACAGACAGTGGGGTGGGGGGGTCCAGAGCTGGATCTACAGTACAGACAGTGGGGTGGGGGGGTCCAGAGCTGGATCTACAGTACAGACAGTGGGGTGGGGGGGTCCAGAGCTGGATCTACAGTACAGACAGTGGGGTGGGGGGGTCCAGAGCTGGATCTACAGTACAGACAGTTGGGTGGGGTGGTCCAGAGCTGGATCTTCAGTACAGACAGTGGGGTGGGGGGGTCCAGAGCTGGATCTACAGTACAGACAGTGGGGTGGGGGGGTCCAGAGCTGGATCTACAGTACAGACAGTGGGGTGAGGGGGTCCAGAGCTGGATCTACAGTACAGACAGTGGGGTGGGGGGGTCCAGAGCTGGATCTACAGTACAGACAGTGTGGTGAGGGGGGTCCAGAGCTGGATCTGCAGTACAGACAGTAGGGTGGGGGGGTCCAGAGCTGGATCTACAGTACAGACAGTGGGGTGGGGGGGGGTCCAGAGCTGGATCTCACAGTACAGACAGTGGGGTGGGGGGGTCCAGAGCTGGATCTACAGTACAGACAGTGGGGTGGGGGGGTCCAGAGCTGGATCTACAGTACAGACAGTGGGGTGGGGGGGTCCAGAGCTGGATCAACAGTACAGACAGTGGGGTGGGGGGGGTCCAGAGCTGGATCTCACAGTACAGACAGTGGGGTGGGGGGGTCCAGAGCTGGATCTACAGTACAGACAGTTGGGTGGGGTGGTCCAGAGCTGGATCTTCAGTACAGACAGTGGGGTGGGGGGGTCCAGAGCTGGGTCTACAGTACAGACAGTCGGGTGGGGGGGTCCAGAGCTGGATCTACAGTACAGACAGTGGGGTGGGGGGGTCCAGAGCTGGATCTACAGTACAGACAGTGGGGTGGGGGGATCCAGAGCTGGATCTACAGTACAGACAGTGGGGTGGGGTGGTCCAGAGCTGGATCTACAGTACAGACAGTGGGGTGGGGGGGTCCAGAGCTGGATCTACAGTACAGACAGTGTGGTGGGGGGCCGGCGCGCGCGCAGGGGGGGGGGTCCAGAGCTGGATCTACAGTACAGACAGTGGGGTGGGGGGGTCCAGAGCTGGATCAACAGTACAGACAGTGGGGTGGGGGGGTCCAGAGCTGGATCTACAGTACAGACAGTGGGGTGGGGGGGTCCAGAGCTGGATCTACAGTACAGACAGTGGGGTGGGGTGGTCCAGAGCTGGATCAACAGTACAGACAGTGGGGTGGGGGGGTCCAGAGCTGGATCTACAGTACAGACAGTGGGGTGGGGGGGTCCAGAGCTGGATCTACAGTACAGACAGTGGGGTGGGGGGGTCCAGAGCTGGATCTACAGTACAGACAGTGGGGTGAGGGGGGTCCAGAGCTGGATCTACAGTACAGACAGTGGGGTGAGGGGGATCCAGAGCTGGATCTACAGTACAGACAGTGGGGTGGGGGGGTCCAGAGCTGGATCTACAGTACAGACAGTGTGGGTGGGGTGGTCCAGAGCTGGATCTGCAGTACAGACAGTGGGGTGGGGGGGTCCAGAGCTGGATCTACAGTACAGACAGTGGGGTGGGGGGGGTCCATGAGCTGGATCTCACAGTACAGACAGTGGTGTGGGGGGGTCCAGAGCTGGATCTACAGTACAGACAGTGGGGTGGGGTGGTCCAGAGCTGGATCTACAGTACAGACAGTGGGGTGGGGGGGTCCAGAGCTGGATCAACAGTACAGACAGTGGGTTGGGGGGGTCCAGAGCTGGATCAACAGTACAGACAGTGGGGTGAGGGGGTCCAGAGCTGGATCTACAGTACAGACAGTGGGGTGGGGGGGTCCAGAGCTGGATCTACAGTACAGACAGTGGGGTGGGGGGGTCCAGAGCTGGATCTACAGTACAGACAGTGGGGTGGGGGGGTCCAGAGCTGGATCTACAGTACAGACAGTGTGGTTGAGGGGGGTCCAGAGCTGGATCAGCAGTACAGACAGTGGGGTGAGGGGGTCCAGAGCTGGATCTACAGTACAGACAGTGGGGTGGGGGGGTCCAGAGCTGGATCTACAGTACAGACAGTGGGGTGAGGGGGGTCCAGAGCTGGATCTGCAGTACAGACAGTGGGGTGGGGGGGTCCAGAGCTGGATCTACAGTACAGACAGTGGGGTGGGGGGATCCAGAGCTGGATCTACAGTACAGACAGTGGGGTGGGGGGGTCCAGAGCTGGATCTACAGTACAGACAGTGGGGTGGGGGGGTCCAGAGCTGGATCTACAGTACAGACAGTGGGGTGGGGGGGTCCAGAGCTGGATCTACAGTACAGACAGTGGGGTGGGGGGGTCCAGAGCTGGATCTACAGTACAGACAGTGGGGTGGGGGGGTCCAGAGCTGGATCTACAGTACAGACAGTGTGGTGAGGGGGGTCCAGAGCTGATCTGCAGTACAGACAGTGGGGTGGGGGGGTCCAGAGCTGGAGCTACAATACAGACAGTGGGGTGGGGGGGTCCAGAGCTGGATCTTCAGTACAGACAGTGGGGTGGGGGGGTCCAGAGCTGGATCTCACAGTACAGACAGTGGGGTGGGGGGGTCCAGAGCTGGATCTACAGTACAGACAGTGGGGTGGGGGGGTCCAGAGCTGGATCTACAGTACAGACAGTGGGGTGGGGGGTCCAGAGCTGGATCTTCAGTACAGACAGTGTGGTGGGGGGATCCAGAGCTGGATCTACAGTACAGACAGTGTGGTGGGGGGGTTCAGAGCTGGATCTACAGTACAGACAGTGTGGTGAGGGGGTTCAGAGCTGGTAGCAAAGAAGATACAGATTATTATTTCCCTGGTGTCTGTGAGCTACTGTGGGGGCTAGTGGGTGGAGGGGTGAGGGGGGATTCTGCAATTTATTATCCTCCAGCAATTAACAGAGAAGCGTTGTGGGCTCCTTGATTATGGGATGTTTAAAAATGGAAGAGATAAGAGACTGAGGCTGAGCCCCCAGATGTAATAGCCTTTTCTCTGGTAGGCAGTAAGAACTGGCTGCAGGCGGAGGAGATAGCAGGTGCACCGATAGTCTTTCCCAGTCAGACAAGTTGAGCCCAGACAGGCAGCCCTGCACTGATCCACTGGTGATAAAAGCTGTCAATCAGGCCCTGTACTTGATTAATTAATGACATGGACATTAAGGAGAGATGAGATCAAACGGTTAGAACTTATAGGAGGGGAACAACGGATTCATGGGCAGGGAGCATTGTAATCATGTCAGATGACGTCACGCCTATGTAACGCTCGTCCCTCAACCGATCTGACGTGAGACAATGGGGGAGAGAGATGGAATAGAACTCAGTGTCAGCTAACGACACAAAGGAAGAACCATGGCAGCTAGTTCAACCCTATCAGGGAGGTAAGTGGTCCCTATAAATCAGATGCTTTGATTGGCTGGCTGGCTGGCCCTGGTCATGTTTGCTATTGGGTCAAGGTCAGAGAGGAGTCTGTCAGTGTCTCATGGCTCTGTTCAGACAGTCTGATGAGGGATCTGGCAGTGTGTGTGCCCCGTACCCTTAGCTGTCATATCAGTCTATTTTTCTAGATCCTGACTCTAAAGCTTTCAAACTGGACTGTAGTGCAACGTGAAAGATGGATGACACAAAAGAGGGCCAGTCCAAGTGTGTGACACATGCAATAACACTAACCACTGTCTACCCACACAACTTGTATTGATGGTGTGAGTCAAAGGATGTCAAAGCATGAAGGTTTGACATTTAAACATTCTGATGCAAACACTGATCATAGACACAATGGCACTCAAAAAAACACAGCCTCACCAACAAAATATCTAAGTCTACCATTGATTCCTCTTATCCTTATCTCTCCTTGTTTTACCTCACCTGCTCCTTGATTCCTATTCACCAACTGTCCTTGAAGACTGGTCTTCCAGCTGGAAGGAACACACTGGGACTAATCCACTCTCCGTCTCTATCCCACTCTCTTCAGAGTAACACAGTTTACAGTTAACCCCAAAGACTCCAGCAAAAATTCTGTTTAACTTATTAATGTCTGCTGCTGATTGAGATAAAACCAGCACTGTCTGTCTCCTCCCTCCATCTCCCCTACCCCTCTGGAGTAGATTTATCTGGGTAGGGAACAAGGGAAGATAAAGGTCTAGCAAGCACAGAGCTCTCTCTCTAATCGGAGCCGCAGTGTTTGACTGAGCTGGAACTGGGGTGACGTTGAGAGCAGATAAAACAGGCTGTGATTGGGATCAGGAGTTTGATGCTGAGTGTAAGATTGTAACACAGAGACAGAGATGTCAGCCATGAAAGGGACAGAGTTTGTGTCTGTGTGTCTGTCTACTGGATCATGGTGCTGTGGAGCTGGTCAGACAGAGTCCCAGTAGAGACAATGTGGAGCTGGTCAGATAGAGTCCCAGTAGAGACAATGTGAAGCTGGTCAGACAGAGTCCCAGTAGAGACAATGTGGAGCTGGTCAGATAGAGTCCCAGTAGAGACAATGTGAAGCTGGTCAGACAGAGTCCCAGTACAGACAATGTGAAGCTGGTCAGACAGAGTCCCAGTAGAGACAATGTGAAGCTGGTCAGACAGAGTCCCAGTACAGACAATGTGGAGCTGGTCAGACAGAGTCCCAGTAGAGACAATGTGAAGCTGGTCAGACAGAGTCCCAGTAGAGACAATGTGAAGCTGGTCAGGCAGAGTCCCAGTAGAGACTGTGAAGCAGGTCAGAGAGAGTCCCAGTAGAGACATTGTGGAGCTTGTCAGAGACAATCCCAGAAGAGACCGTGAAGCTGGTCAGAGAGAGTCCCAGTAGAGACAATGTGAAGCTGGTCAGAATGAGTCCCAGTAGAGACAATGTGAAGCTGGTCAGACAGAGTCCCAGTAGAGACAATGTGAAGCTGGTCAGATAGAGTCCCAGTAGAGACAATGTGAAGCTGGTCAGATAGAGTCCCAGTAGAGACATTGTGGAGCTGGTCAGACAGAGTCCCAGTAGAGACTGTGAAGCTGGTCGGAGAGAGTCCCAGTAGAGACAATGTGAAACTGGTCAGACAGAGTCGCAGTAGAGACACTGTGGAGCTGGTCAGACAGAGTCCCAGTAGAGACAACGTGAAGCAGGTCGAAGAGAGTCCCAGTAGAAACATTGTGGAGCTGGTCAGAGAGAGTTCCAGTGGAGACTGTAAAGCTGGTCAGAGAGAGTCCCAGTAGAGACACTGTTGAGCTGGTTAGACAGAGTCCCAGTACAGACAATGTGAAGCAGGTCAGAGAGAGTCCCAGTAGACACATTGTGGAGCAGGTCAGAGAAGTCCCAGCGGAGACACTCTGGAGCTGGTCAGACAGAGTCCCAGTAGAGACAATGTGGAGCAGGTCAGACAGAGTCCCAGTAGAGACATTGTGAAGCTGGTCAGACAGAGTCCCAGTAGAGACAATGTGGAGCAGGTCAGACAGAGTCCCAGTAGAGACAATGTGAAGCTGGTCAGACAGAGTCCCAGTAGAGACAATGTGAAGCTGGTCAGACAGAATCCCAGTAGAGACAATGTGAAGCAAGTCAGAGAGAGTCCCAGTAGAGACATTGTGGAGCAGGTCAGACAGAGTCCCAGTAGAGACACTGTGAGCTGGTCAGACAGAGTCCCAGTAGAGACAATGTGATGCAGGTCAGACAGAATCCCAGTAGAGACCGTGAAGCTGGTCAGAGAGAGTCCCAGTAGAGACATTGTGGAGCTGGTCAGAGAGAATCCCAGTAGAGACCGTGAAGCTGGTCAGAGAGAGTCCCATTAGAGACATTGTGGAGCTGGTCAGAGAGAGTCCCAGTAGAGACATTGTGGAGCTGGTCAGAGAGAGTCCCAGTAGAGACATTGTGGAGCTGGTCAGAGAGAGTCCCAGTAGAGACATTGTGGAGCTGGTCAGATAGAGTCCCAGTAGAGACAATGTGAAGCAGGTAAGAGAGAGTCCCAGTAGAGACAATGTGAAGCTGGTCAGACAGAGTCCCAGTAGAGACACTGTTGAGCTGGTCAGACAGAGTCCCAGTAGAGACAATGTGAAGCAGGTAAGAGAGAGTCCCAGTAGAGACATTGTGGAGCTGGTCAGAGAGAGTCCCAGTAGAGACATTGTGGAGCTGGTCAGATAGAGTCCCAGTAGAGACATTGTGGAGCTGGTCAGAGAGAGTCCCAGTAGAGACACTGTTGAGCTGGTCAGAGAGAGTCCCAGTAGAGACATTGTGGAGCTGGTCAGACAGAGTCCCAGTAGAGACATTGTGGAGCTGGTCAGAGAGAGTCCCAGTAGAGACATTGTGGAGCTGGTCAGAGAGAGTCCCAGTAGAGACATTGTGGAGCTGGTCAGATAGAGTCCCAGTAGAGACATTGTGGAGCTGGTCAGATAGAGTCCCAGTAGAGACATTGTGGAGCTGGTCAGATAGAGTCCCAGTAGAGACATTGTGGAGCTGGTCAGAGAGAGTCCCATTAGAGACACTGTTGAGCTGGTCAGAGAGAGTCCCAGTAGAGACAATGTGAAGCAGGTCAGAGAGAGTCCCAGTAGAGACACTGTTGAGCTGGTCAGACAGAGTCCCAGTAGAGACTGTGAAGCCTCTGCCAATTCTCTCCTAAGAGGTGCCTTCCTTTCTTCTGTCCTCCTAACTTCCCTGCAATTCAGAGAACAATGTGCTGCCATTACCTTGAGAGAGCTGCAGTAGGCTACACTTCAGCACTGTTTTCCTTTTTTGTCCTCCATTTAAACATGTGCACCGGGTCTAAATGATTTACCATCAGGTTTCCTTTCCTACAGCCCTGCTGCAGCTCCATGCCTTTATTCCCCAGTGCTGTAGGAAGATGGGAGGGGGAGGGGAGGGGCATGTCACTTAGTCTCTAGCTGACTTTGAAATCGCTGTGTAATACTCACCCTGTGTTGAAGAGCTTCAAACACACACGTGATGTCAAACACACATTCAACCAGAGGTTCACTTACACACATAGACTTTATCTCTCAAAACACCTACAAAAAAGAGAACATGTATGACATTTCCATTTAATCCCTATTTTGGTGGCAGACATTTACATGTCCACCAAACTTCAGACAATATTGGGATGAAAGTGAGAAAGGTGAAGTTCATAGGAAGGACCCTTTAGAGAAGGGGGTGGCAGGTAGCTTAGTGGTTAGTGTGTTGGACTAGTAACCCGAAAGGTTGCAAGATCCAATCTCCGGGCTGACAAGGTAAAAATCTGTCGTTCTGCTCCTGAACAAGGCAGTTAACCCACTGTTCCTAGGCCGTCATTGAAAATAAGAACTGACTTGCCTAGTTAAATAAAGGTGAAAAAAAATACATAAGAAGACCCTTTAAAGAAGGTCATAGGAATAACCTTTAGAGAAGGTTGAATGAAGAACCTTTAGAGAAGGTCATCGGAAGAACCTTCATCTTCTTCGGGATTGGTGTCTCGTCCACGGGACGGTTGAGCTAATGTAGGCTAATGCAATTAGGAGGAGGTTGTAAGTAACAAGAACATTTCCCAGGACATAGACATATCTGATATTGGCAGAAAGCTTAAATTCTTGTTAATCAAACTGCACTGTACAATTTACAGTAGCTATTACAGTGAAAGAATACCATGCTATTGTTTGAGGAGAGTGCACAATTTTGAACATGAAAAGTTATTAATAAACAAATTAGGTACATTTGGGCAGTCTTGATACAAAATATTGAACAGAAATGTAATGGTTCATTGGATTAGTCTAAAACGTTGCACATACATCTACATTGCACCTGGACTGGAAAATACATTATGGCCTTTCTCATGCATTTTAAAGATGATGGTACAAAAAAATACAATATAACGGTTGTTTTTTCTTTGTATTATCTTTTACCAGATCTATTGTGTTATATTCTCCTACATTCCTTTCACATTTCCACAAACTTCAAAGTGTTTCCTTTCAAATAGTACCAAGAATATGCATATCCTTGCTTCAGGTCCTGAGCTACAGGCAGTTAGATTTGGGTATGTCATTTTAGAAGGTCATAGTAAGAACATTTAGAGAAGGAAATATAATGGAATAGAGTATACTGCATGTATGGCCACTGCAGTCCCAATAGCGTGGCATGTTTAAACTTAATGAACTATTCATATACCTAGTGATCTAAAGCTAGTGGTCAGTGGGTCAGGGGAATTACAGTAGAGACAGACTAACCAACAGGGTAACAGTGGTCAGTGGGTCAGGGGAATTACAGTAGAGACAGACTAACCAACAGGGTAACAGTGTTCGTTGGGTCAGGGGAATTACAGTAGAGACAGACTAACCAACAGGATAACAGTGGTCAGCGGGTCAGGGGAATTACAGTAGAGACAGACTAACCAACAGGGTAACAGTGGTCAGTGGGTCAGGGGAAATACAGTAGAGACAGACTAACCAACAGGATAACAGTGGTCAGTGGGTCAGGGGAATTACAGTAGAGACAGACTAACCAACAGGGTAACAGTGGTCATTGGGTCAGGGGAATTACAGTAGAGACAGACTAACCAACAGGGTGACACTGTGTTCAGTGCGTCAGGGGAATTACAGTAGAGACAGACTAACCAACAGGGTGACACTGTGTTCAGTGCGTCAGGGGAATTACAGTAGAGACAGACTAACCAACAGGGTAACAGTGGTCATTGGGTCAGGGGAAATACAGTAGAGACAGACTAACCAACAGGGTAACAGTGTTCGTTGGGTCAGGGGAATTACAGTAGAGACAGACTAACCAACAGGATAACAGTGGTCAGTGGGTCAGGGGAATTACAGTAGAGACAGACTAACCAACAGGGTAACAGTGGTCAGTGGGTCAGGGGAATTACAGTAGAGACAGACTAACCAACAGGATAACAGTGGTCAGTGGGTCAGGGGAAATACAGTAGAGACAGACTAACCAACAGGATAACAGTGGTCAGTGGGTCAGGGGAAATACAGTAGAGACAGACTAACCAACAGGGTAACAGTGGTCAGTGGGTCAGGGGAATTACAGTAGAGACAGACTAACCAACAGGGTAACAGTGGTCAGTGGGTCAGGGGAAATACAGTAGAGACAGACTAACCAACAGGATAACAGTGGTCAGTGGGTCAGGGGAATTACAGTAGAGACAGACTAACCAACAGGGTAACAGTGGTCATTGGGTCAGGGGAAATACAGTAGAGACAGACTAACCAACAGGGTGACACTGTGTTCAGTGCGTCAGGGGAATTACAGTAGAGACAGACTAACCAACAGGGTAACAGTGTTCGTTGGGTCAGGGGAATTACAGTAGAGACAGACTAACCAACAGGATAACAGTGGTCAGTGGGTCAGGGGAAATACAGTAGAGACAGACTAACCAACAGGGTGACACTGTGTTCAGTGCGTCAGGGGAATTACAGTAGAGACAGACTAACCAACAGGGTAACAGTGGTCATTGGGTCAGGGGAAATACAGTAGAGACAGACTAACCAACAGGGTAACAGTGTTCGTTCAGGGGAATTACAGTAGAGACAGACTAACCAACAGGGTGACAGTGGTCAGTGGGTCAGGGGAAATACAGTAGAGACAGACTAACCAACAGGATAACAGTGGTCAGTGGGTCAGGGGAATTACAGTAGAGACAGACTAACCAACAGGGTAACAGTGGTCAGTGGGTCAGGGGAATTACAGTAGAGACAGACTAACCAACAGGGTAACAGTGGTCAGTGGGTCAGGGGAATTACAGTAGAGACAGACTAACCAACAGGGTAACAGTGGTCGGTGGGTCAGGGGAATTACAGTAGAGACAGACTAACCAACAGGGTAACAGTGGTCAGTGGGTCAGGGGAATTACAGTAGAGACAGACTAACCTACAGGGTAACAGTGGTCGGTGGGTCAGGGGAAATACAGTAGAGACAGACTAACCTACAGGGTAACAGTGGTCAGTGGGTCAGGGGAATTACAGTAGAGACAGAATCACCAACAGGGTAACAGTGGTCAGTGGGTCAGGGGAAATACAGTAGAGACAGACTAACCTACAGGGTAACAGTGGTCAGTGGGTCAGGGGAATTATAGTAGAGACAGACTAACCTACAGGGTAACAGTGGTCAGTGGGTCAGGGGAATTATAGTAGAGACAGACTAACCAACAGGGTAACAGTGTAACGCCCTGGCCATAGAGAGGGGTTTTTGTTCTTTATTTTGGTTAGGCCAGGGTGTTACATTGGGTGGGTGTTCTATGTTCCTTTTTCTATGTTTTTGTATTTCTTTGTTTTGGGCCGTGTGTGGCTCCCAATCAGGCACAGCTGAAGCTCGTTGTTGCTGATTGGGAGTCACACATAAGGAGCATGTTTTTCCTTTGGGTTTTGTGGGTAATTGTTTCTGTTAGTGTTTGCACCTGACAGGACTGTTTGGCTGTCGGTTTTCTTGTTTTGTTTGTATAGTGTTCTTTCTTTATTAAATATTCAATGATGAACACTAACTCCGCTGCACCCTGGTCTACTCTCTCTCACGACAGCCCTTATAAACAGTGGTCGTTGGGTATGTGAAAGAACAGGAAGAACAGTATAAAAAGGCTTTTCTCATGAGCGCCGTTATAACACACACAATGAAATATTAATCTGTGATCACGCTGACCTATTTAGTCTTCCACCTTCCCCACTCACTGACTGGTCACCCACCGCCTGTCACTATGGATGTATGGAGAATGGTTTTACACACACTGGCTGTATCTGAAATGAATTACTCTTTCACTGCAATATATTCCCTGGCCTATTGTATGCTGGAAAGCTGCAGTGCAATGGGAAAACAGAATAACTTACACAGTGATTGGTATATCAAGGTTCCATATCTTTATGATAATGGTTTCTATTGGTTCCTATGTACCGTAGAGAGTAGCGCTAGCATTCTACAGAGTATAACCCATAGGACTGACTGAGGTATTTCAGCATATTACTATATAACATTGCATGCCACTGTACATGTCCTGTTCTACAGGAAAATGAGGCATCATCCGAGTCACCTGTGGTACTAAACTATACAGGTACATCTGTTCCTTCATCTGTTCATTTATACTGGCCTCTCAGCCGCTGTTGCACAGTAAGCTGTCACTGAGCAGCACAGATTTGTGTCGTGTGTAATCCTTCTGTACTTGATGATCTTCATTAATCAGAACGCTGTTCCAATATGCTAATTGCATGTTTCCTCATTACCAATGCACTTTGATTGCAAAAACATTTAGTCACCATTATTAATGAACTGAAGCAGCGTTGTCCGTACTGCATTATCCAGGTTGTCCGTACTGCATTATCCAGGTTGTCCGTACTGCATTATCCAGGTTGTCCGAATAAGTGCTTGAGGAACTTGGCTCTTTTTCAAAACACAGAGTAATGGCAGCACAAATGAGACAATCAGAGTTGTTCCTTGCCGTGCACAATGCCAGTCAGCAGCTATTAGTGTACAACTGGGATGGAACCTGCCCGTCAGATTGCTGCTCTGCAGTTTTGGCTCTGAGGTCTTTTGCAGCGTAACGGTAACACCTCTCCTGAGCTGGTCTTTATAAGCTGTGACAGTTTCCTCCAGCTTTCCATGCCACCTTGGAGACCCTGATTAGCCCTGCAAGAGTACTGGAGCAGCAGCTTCAGCCTCCAGTGATTCTGAACTAACTGGCCATGTTTATTCCCTTTCATCAGCAGGGAGCTGCCATGTTTATTCCCCTTTCATCAGCAGGGAGCTGCCATCTTTATTCCCCTTTCATCAGCAGGGAGCTGGCCATGTTTATTCCCCTTTCATCAGCAGGGAGCTGCCATGCTTATTTCCCTTCCATCAGCAGGTATGAGTCCCTGTGGGCCACAGACAATATACACAACCATATGTGTACAACTATTTACTGGGTAAAACTATGAGCTCCTGTACTTCACTTATGCAAATCATAAGGAATAATATAAATATAAATATATTTATTGAATTATCATACACATCTGCACTAATAAGTAACTCTGTGACATTCTACTTCAAGCTCATTTTTCATAGCTATTATACATAATTGGGAGAATTTTTGGGGGACAATACCATCAGGTATCTCTTCAAAGTATATTACTGCAACACAATTAGTCCACACAGTAATTCTTCTATCAAAATATCCCCATCTCTCTTCAGTAGATATATTGTATTTGTAGGATAGAAGCTGTAGGGAGCCAGACAGTCATTCCTCTCAGCCATCTGCATATCCCTCTGAGATTAGTCTGGCTCCACATTCAAAAGGACAGAAAAATAAACAAACACATTGAGAAAGAAAGCAAAGCTCATTCTCCCACATTCTCCATTTGAATAATCTCAGGCTCTCTCTCCTGAAACGTTTCTCTATGGCGCTGCAAGTCTCTCATTTCACTTGGCAAGATGTCATGGTTAAATAGACAGCTTTGTGAATGAATGAAGAGATTAGGACACTATCTGTTCCGGCAACAGAGGCCTGCACTATCTGTTCTGCTGTTTCTGCTGTCATTGAAAAGGGAATTTTTCCTTCCAAGAGGTGTTTTGCTGACTGCTTGGTGCCTGGGCTCTAAAACCGTTAAAAAAAGAGCTTGCAGAGTTGCATCTTCTAATCATCACAGTAATGCACTGGTGCTGATACCTAAATAAGATGTCCCCCCAGCTCCATGGATTAGAGCAGTGAAAAGATTCAATTGTCACACAGTTCTTCCCCACACCGAGAGATGGTGGGGAAACCATGCCTTTAAGAATGTGATATATCTGTTAGTCTCTCTCTCTCTCTCTCTCTCTCTCTCTCTCTCTCTCACTCTCTCTCTCTCTCTCTCTCACTCTCACTCTCTCTCACTCTCTCTCTCACTCTCTCCCTCAGTAAAGCTGCCAGATCAGGAATGAAAGTGTGGCACCTGATTTCCTACCCTACAACATCCCTACCCTATCCATGCTTATTCTAATGTCCTCTCACCCCTAATCAAGTGTAAGTGTGTGCTGGATCATTAATGTGAGCTGACAGTCTATCACAGTGCTGTTTCCTTAGCTGAGTGGCCAAGGCAAAGCGCTGGCTGTTGTCTCTGATGGTTCCCCACAGCGCAGGGCTGGAGGAGAGTGGTGAGGAGGTGACATTTATAAACCACACCAGCCCTCTGCTGTCTCCACGAGCTGTCATCTGACAGAAGGCAGTTGTGTCCAACCGTGCTTCAGCCTTCTCTGTGAGCCAGGCACGTGCAGCGATAGAGGTCTGCCTGAGCACCTGTCCTTTTGTCCTTCTATGAGAAAAGTGTCCTTTCAGATTGGTGGTGTTATTTAATTATTAAATATTTAATTAACTTTTAATCTATTTTCTCTCTTATTTTTTAAATTAACTTTATTGAAACTAGTTTATTTCAAATGTTTGAATGTTGGAAAATGCCCCCTCCCCTGCTTCTCTGCCCGAGTTGGCACGTTCACAGGTCCAACTGAGTCTTGTTTATAGATGCAGATGTGAAAAGATTTTGTCTCCAACTATTGAAAACACTATAAACACAAAATGAATTAGATAGAAATAGAGATGCAAGGCCTCCAAAGTTGCACAGCGGTCTAAGGCAATGCATCGCAATGTTGCGGCATCACTACAGCCTGGGGTTCGATCCCAGGCTGTGTCATTACCGGCCGTAACCGGGAGTCCCATAGGGCGGTCCACAGTTTGCCCAGCATCGTCTGGGTTAGGGGAGGCTCATTGCGCTCTAGCGACAACTTGTGGCGGGCCGGGCGCCTGCAGGCTGACTACAGTCATCAGTTGAACGGTGTTTCCTCCGACACATTGGTGCAGCTGGCTTCCGGGTTGAGTGAGCGGGTGTTAATAAGCGTGGCTTGGCAGGTCATGTTTCGAAGGAAGCATGACTTGACCTTCACCTCTCCTGAGCCTGTTGGGGAGTTGCAGCGATGAGACAAGATTGTAATAACCAAATTGGGGAGAAAAAGGGAGTAAAGAATATTTAAAAATAAAAAAATAGAGATGCAAAGTTGTTGGGAGGTCATAACACTGGCTTGGATTACACTCAGAAACAGCCAATAGAGACCAGAAGGAGCGGTGGGGTGTAATCTGTGACATTTAAGGTGCGGTGAAGGTGAGGACGGAGCCAGGGTAGAGTGCGGAGTGACAGGTGATAAATACCAGCAGCATTTATTCACCACACTGATCTGAGGAAATTATTCCAAGCTCATGTCCCTGGGCACCCTCCCCCAGCTCCCTCGCCCTCCTCCTACCCCCCCCCCCCCCCATCCCCCATCCCTCGTCCCAGCCCCCTGACCATGCCCTTCTCCCCAAAATTAGCTTTTCACCTTTAATTAGCCCATGTCTGGTTCTGCTCACCGTCCACAGCGTATTGCTGCCTACACCCAATAACACTAAAAACCTGTTTGGAGAAAACAAATGCCTTCTGCCTCCCTTTCTGAAGTGCGTTTAACAATGTCCTCGAGCCACCGTTTTCCATTGTGTGAGGAAGTTTCTGCAAACAAGACATCCATCAAATTGACAGACAAAACAAATTACACGGCGAACAGAACCTTAATGTGTCACCGAAGCTAATGGTGTCAAGGCTGGCTGCCAGTCGACCCAGACACTAGCTCTCTCCTCTCACTCTCTACCCTGGCCTGGTCTTTCAACTAACACATCTGCAGTTAAGTCTAGGTTCTAGGGAGATTACTATGTCTAAATAACATTAAGGCATTAACACCCTACTAACCATGAATCAAACCTGAATTCATGAAATTCCATTAACGCCTTGCTCCAAAGGCCGAGTGAGAGTGAGAGTGAGAGTGAGAGAGAGAGAGAGAGAGAGAGAGAGAGAGAGAGAGAGAGAGAGAGAGAGAGAGAGAGAGAGAGAGAGAGAGGCCTTCATTCAGGCGTGATGTATCTGTGCTGTAGTCTGAGATTATGCTGAGAATGAATGGTGCAGGCCTCCTAAAGCCAATAAAAGTGTAATTACATGCCTTGGGCCTGGGTGACAATGCCTGTGCAGGTGACAGCTATCAGGGAGAAAGGCAGGAAGGATTACCTTCACTTTTCATCTGGCTGTGGCTCTGTGGCTCTGTGGCATAAAAACCTCACTCTGCAGGGTCACCTTGGATGGAGCGCTACAATTTTACCAGTCATTAAACTCTTAATCGAGCCTCAGTCTACATGCTCCCACACCATCATCTTTCACAATCGACCAAGGCTTCATATAACTTCTCTCTGTCATTACATACCCTGCACTTACAGTTGAAATAGTACAATATATAACACTAGAAAAATCATTCCCAAAGACTAGACTGCAGTGGCACCGACAGTCTATTAAACTCCAATGTGATTCCACATTTTCTCATGTCCTCTCCGTCAAACTGAGTCACGTCTATATATTTTATCCTTTGGGCCTGCACATTTCCTTCTGTGATATCTGAGGTCTTATTCAATAACTGTAATCAAACGATCAAGTTAATATTCCAAAAGTTATTGTCTTGTGCCCAGGTAAAGTGTAGACTTTCCAGGGAGACTTTCCGGGGTTTGTAAACTTGTGAGATCAGGCGGCTTGCGAGGCTAGGGCATCAGTGAGGAGAGGGGAGAACATTTTAATATTCCGAAGCACCAGCCATTACATACTCAGAGATTGGGAAATATTTTTCAAGGCAGGCAAAGCGACAATAAACATTCTAATTCAACATCACAAATGTGCACAGGGGCCTAAAGCACCACTAAATATGAGCTTACAATACCATACACCAACACATGGAGAGGCCTTTCACAGGAGGAGGACGACATAGGCCAAGATTATCACAGTCACGCTCAGGTGTTCATTACACAATCACAGCCTTTCTCTAATTGAAATTCAGCAGGCATAAAATGGCAACGCTTCGCTACAAAAACAAGTGCTGCAATTTCTTTGATTTGCCTCTGTATACCTTGCAGAAAAAGAGACAGACTAACAAACCCTAACAAATTAATGACTGGTTCAAATGTGAGTATTTTAAAGTGCAAAATATCTCTACAGGACTTGTTTGCAACCATAGCACAAACCCCATCATTCAGACTCAGCCAGAATGTCTGAGGAGGTTCTGAGGAACTCTGAACAATAAGAGCTTCAGATGATGATTTGGTGTAGAAATAACCCATTGAATATGCCATATTTAAATAGGACTGATAACACAACTGTTATCTTAATCCATCAATCTGAGTAATGAGCACATGCATTAAATTCATTATTATGCACTATTAGTGGGTAAATGAAGGGCTTGGGGGTTAATTAGCTAGTGGGATAAGGACAGTGTTAATAATGCAGCACTAACACAGGACAGGTAATAACAGCTCTGAATGTCACCGAAGACTGGACTGATGAACTTCTGCTAGGGAAGTTAACTGAAATCTGATTTAGATTTCAAAATGTTTGATACCTCTCTGAACTCTGCAAATTGCTTGAGGTATATGACAATATACTGTACTGTGTTGCATTGGATTTTGTAGAGCGATAGGTAATGATGCTTTGTGGTGTACAGTGTTGCTTCCGTCCTTCTCCTTGCCCCAACCTGGTCGCGAACCAGGGACCCTCTGAACACATCGGCAACCATCACCCACAAAGCATCATTACTTATCGCTCTACAAAAGCCACGGCCCTTGCAAAACAAAGGAAACAATTACATCAAGGTCTCAGAGCAAGTGACGCCACCAATTGAATGCCACTAGTGCACACCGATAACTAGCTAGCCATTTCATATCTGATACAGAGGGTGCTTTACCGTTCCCTTCTACAGTACCATCCAGTCTGCTTCATCTGCATCCCAGGCCAGGTCTACTGGAACAGGAAGCTGCTGTTGCTCCACACACAATATTGGACAAGACAGAAACATGGAACATTTAGAGGAGGCGAGAGTCAGCGTACGCCATGCCAGGCTTGCCAGCTGTGATAATGATGTATAATTTAATTGAAGCCTGTGCTTCTATCCTCCACAGAACTCAAACTCCTCTTCACCTGTCAATGCATTATTCAGGATAATGGTGACCCTGAAATAGTAAAAAAAGCTTCTTATCTGTTTAAAGTTTTATTACAGAGAGCAAAGAGAGTCGGGGGGAGGGAGAGAGAGAGGGAGAGAGAGAGAGAAAGATGGAGGGGAGAGAAAGCAAGTCAGTAAAAGGAGCGAGTAAGAGAGAAAGACTGGTAAAGGAAAGAAAACGGAGAAGCATAAGTGTTATGTCCACTCTGAGGATTGTTGTTTTTGACCCTGGCAGCATCATCACCTTGGCAACAGCAGAAAAAAATACACTAGGACAAAGTTAACTTTGTCTAAAGGCATCTTGGGATGTCTTGGATTGTTATATAAAGGGGAGATTTGAACCAGGGATGAGAAACATCTTGTTAAAATGGCATTGGTTTACTTGAAAAACAGACAAGTCAACAATATCACCGCAATAAGAAAGATAATGTTCTCCATCACCGTCATCATCAACAACAACATTGCCATCATCATCAATTCCATAAGATGCAAATGCCAGTATATGAGGTCACCCCGTGCATTCCTTCCACATGATCTATGAGAGTCAGCTAACTGCAGGGGGAAACAACCTCTATGTGCTGGGGACTCACTGAATAATGCAAAGATAAAGGAACAGCAATGGCTGACGTTCATAACAGTACTAGGCATAGACAACGGACAATTATTACAGGGAGCAGAGACTTATACAGTCTATAATTGAACCTTACTTTATAGATGGGTTAGCTGACAAAGTCACGAAAACGATGTGTGTGCTTCCATGGGGCAGAAGTCAGCGTGTTGTTGTGATTCTGGATGGCCAGATTGCTAGCAACAATGACAAGAAATTGCCATCTGGGGAATCATAAGTGGCTCATTTCAGCTCGTTTCATCATGTTCATGATACTGTGTCTTGTTTTGAGGTGTTTTGACTGATTTCATATCAATGATAGTATGGCTAAAATTCTCTAGCTAGCTAACCAACAACTGTAACGATGTATTTGAGAGACAATAAGTGCTCATTCTGCAAATGTATTTATGTTTTCAATAAACATTGGTGACAAAATATAGCTTACATGTTGTCAACAATCTAAGCCAACTCCGTCTATTTTGACCAAAAGTTGCGCACGCGTCTATATTGCCCTTAATGGTTTTCCAGTCACCAGGGTATGTTTAACTGTGTGTGTGTGTGTGTGTGTGTGTGCACTTGCGGCAGTGAATGTGAGTATGCACCCCTGTAAAGTCACCACAGTCCCTGCGCTGTAGCCAAGGATAAAAAGGCCGGAGTGAAAGCGTATCTGGCAGTAAAACCCACCTGCTCCTATCCATCACACTATAGTGTCATATTTACAGTCTGAAACTCACCCATTAAAGACTGTTATTGTTAGGTGCAATTTCCACTGCAATTAGATGGAGGCTTCATTAGAGAGAGTGTGAGTGGAATGAGGCAATTATGGTGTACTGTATGACGGTGGGGGGTAGACCTGGGGAGGGAGAGCAGAGCTATCCAATGCTATGGTGCTTTACACATTTATTTAATCAGTAATTCCATCTCTCAAGTCTATAATAGCTCCAAAAAAACAATGGTTATGTTTCTGTTTCATTAAATAGAGGTTTATTGTTCTCTGCTTTGATTTATTTTTTATTGAAGAATCCTGGACCCTGTCACTGGCCCAGGCAGCATTTCATATTACTCATCCTAATCAAAACACACTCAAAACATTCAGTACACTTTCACTAAATACAAACGTTTTGGACGGTATTCATGTTCAAAATTAGAATTTTCACATTGTGTGGATGGATAATACGTTACGGCGTTAGCTAATGGGGATCCTAATAAAAATGACAAATTATACTGTATAATATAGAGGTACTATATAATACCAATCCAGTCAAGCTACAGTACATCCTGCTCTGGTGTGTGAAGAGTCTACCTCATACAGAGAAACACATTCAGTCAAAGAAGTTATAATCCATCATAAAAAAAACACTGAACTGCGTCAACTCTGGTGGAAAATGGACAAAATAATTGAATTTCCCTATTCAGCCTTGTGAACCTATAGAGTCGTATGATGTGAGGTACTCAATGCCCAGGGAACACAACAAAATAAATGAAGAACACAATTTCCCTCACACGTGTTTGATGTCACTTGTCTACCTATTGAATAATGGACCTCCCTGTTCTTGTCATGGCGGCTTGGCCCAATCTGTGATACCAGACACCATATGGGCAGGAAGTTGAGGGGAAATTCATAACTCTTCTACACAACCTGCTCTATAAATCTCCTCTTCCTTCTCCCATCCTCAACACAGACACTCAGTCACAGGAGAGCTGAGAGAGAGTGAGGGGAGGGAGAAAGAGAGAGAGACAGGTGGGGGGAGAGAGGGAGATATAGAGAAAGAGAGAGAAAGAAAGAGAGAGATAGAGAGAGCAGTGCATTGCATTGCATACTGTAGTCTGTTGTGGTGTAGCATTACTCTTCCAGGGGTTGCCTCAGCTGGGTTCTCTTTAGTAAGTCAGGGGTCGGAGCCAGCAGGAAAAATGAGCCTCCAGAACCTGAGCGAGCTCACTTTTCATCTGTTGTACGTGGAGCTCAGTCTGTGATATCACAGCAAAGCCTTCCTCTCTCCCTCCCTCTCAACCAGCCCTAGCTGGTCTCATAGACAAGATGTAACATGGTAAATGAAAATCCAGGCATGGTTACGTAAGACAGAAGGTTACTTAAGGCAAAAACTAAAGAAGGGTGGTTGGTCGGGGTGGATGGGTTAGCGTTTAATGTGAACATCCAGCAACCCAAAGGTTGCGTGTTCAAATCTTATCACGGACAACTTTAGCATTTTGCCTAATTAGCAACTTTCACCCTTACATTAACCTAACCTTAACCCCAAACCCAGCGTTTCCAAAAACTTGGTCCTCAGGTTTAAGGTTAGGGTAGAGTCCTTCCAGACTCACATTAAGCATCTACAATCCAAAATTAAATCAAGAATCGGCTTCCTATTTCGCAACAAAGCCTCCTTCACTCATGCTGCCAAACATACCCTCGTAAAACTGACTATCCTACCGATTTTTGACTTCGGCGATGTCATTTACAAAATAGCCTAAAACACTCTACTCGGCAAACTGGATGTAGTCTATCACAGTGCCATCCGTTTTATCACCAAAACCCCATATACAACCCACCACTGAGATATGTATGCTCTCGTTGACTGGCCCTCGCTTCATATTCGTCGCCAAACCCACTGGCTCTAGATCATCTACAAATCTCTGCTAGGTAAAGCCCAGCCTTATCTCAGCTCACTGGTCACCATTGCAGCACCCACCCGTAGCACGCACTCCAGCAGGTATATTTCACTGGTCATCCCCAAAGCCAACACTTCCTTTGGCCACCTTTCCTTCCAGTTCTCTGCTGCCAATGACTGGAAATAATTGCAAAAATCACTGAAGCTGGAGTCATATCTCCCTCTCTAACTTTAAGCATCAGCTGTCAGAGCAGCTCACCGATCACTGTACCTGTACACAGCCCATCTGTAAATAGCCCACCCACCTACCTCATCCCCATATTGTTACTTATCCTCTTGCTCTTTTGCACCCCAGTATCTCTACTTGCACATAATTATCTGCACATCTATCACTCCAGTTTTAATGCTAAGTTGTAATTATTTTGCCTCTATGGCCTATTTATTGCCTTACCTCCCTACTCTTCTACATGTGTACATTTGCACACACTGTACATATATTGTTCTATTGTGTTATTGACTGTACGTTTGTTTATGTGTAATTATGTGTTGTTGTTTTTGTCGCACTGCTTTTCTTTATCTTTACCAGGTCGCAGTTGTGAATGAGAACTTGTTCTCAACTGGCCTACCTGGTTAAATAAAGGTGAAATAAAATACAAATAAAAAATAAAGTTTCCCAAACTCAGTCCTCAGGACCCCAAGGGGTGGACGTTTCAGTATTTTCCCTAACACTATACAGCTGATTGAAGTTATCAAAGCTTGATGATTAGTTGATTATTTTAATTAGCTGTGTAGGGGGAGTGAGGAGGATCTGAATACCATGCAGGTTGGAGGGGAGATGCAGCCTCTCCAGAGGAGGGATGACATTGAGTGGGTAACACCTCTGTAATCTGTACCATATCAAAACAGATATAAATGGGCTTGTCCTCAGGACAACCCTCTACATCAAGGTGACTCTATATTCACGAGCTAGACAGACATTGACATTGGATGACATTGGACTGAAATACAAAATAAATCAGCCAACTCCATCCCAAGCAGGTAATTGCAGCATACCCATAACATGTTTAGTCATTCCACACTGATCTCACCACATTCATGGTTAAAATTACTATTTTCAAACGGGATATGGGGCTGAAATTCGGCATGTGTAGCTGTGCGGCTGCAGAGCTTGTGCTTGGTTATGGGGTGATTGGTCCAACTGCACACAGCACATAGCCAGGGGATACATGGCCTAATTACACTAGGGGAGGTCACTGGCCTCCGTTTCACCAGGGGATAAAGATTGCTGGGATATCACACTGGAGCTACTTTCCCACCAGAATTACATATTGCAATTCAGACACACAGTGGAGATATTCTGTCTCAAACCTTTTACAGATTACAGTTCGGACACACACTTTTAAGATATTCTGTTTTAACCATTTTACAGATTACAATTCACACACACTGGAGATATTCTGCCTCAACCCTTTTACAGATTACAATTCGGACACACATTTAAGATATTCTGTTTTAACCATTTTACAGATTACAATTCACACACACTGGAGATATTCTGCCTCAAACCTTTTACATATTACAATTCAGACACACAGTGGAGATATTCTGCCTCAACCCTTTGACAGATTACAATTCAGACACTGGAGACATTCTGCCTCAACCCAGGGGTTTCCCCTGTTTTTTCTTATCCTTTTCCCCTGACGATGGCCCCAATTTAAAGAAGGTTGGTATGTGTACTTGTTCTTATAAAATGAATATCTTAATCTCAAAATTCCTGCCTGCTTCTTCATAAGTAGTAAAACCACTATGGCATACCAGATGTTGCCACATCTAGACACCACATTGGAATAGCTGGGAGCCTCTCTCATGCAGAGGCAGAATAGTGAGGAGATTGTCTGTCTAAAAACCCATCCCTCATGTAAAGAATGTTTTAAACGTGCGTGAAATGGGAGTCTGGCAGGGGAGAAAAGAGGCACTTCAGAAGGAACTGCTCATCCATCGCTCAGTGTGAGCACACGCTGCACTATCTGAGAGACTGGTCAATGTCATTAACTCAGGAATCCTGTGCATTAATGATCTTCTATGGATGGGAGGAGAGTGTGGGAGCAGGAATGACAGCAGGGAGATGCGAGGGGAGGAATGAGTGAGAGACGGGAGAGAGAGAGGGTGAGAGAATGAGCAACGAGCGAGGGAGCAGTGGCGGGCGGGCGAGCAGTAGAGGAGGAATCATTAAATGGATGGTGGTGGTGACGAGCGAGGCTCTCTCTTTGAAGACAGGCACACTCCGCTAAGCAGGAGCCATGAGAGCTAACAACGCTGATGGGCTGCAGGGAGCATCTCCCAGCCTTCTCACGGATGCATCGGAGCAGCAGCACAAAGATTAGAGGTTTCTTTTAATCCAAAGGGGATTAAACGCTGAGAGAGGAGGAGGGAGAAGAGGGCTCCTGTGGAGGGTTAGAGAAATTATGAATACCTCTCCTCAGACTAGTGATCTGGGTCTTTAACACAGAATCCCAGATGCTTGGGTGTTCAGATTAGCCTTATCTGTCACACACTCCCCTGGGCTTTGAGAGATGGATTGAAGATGCACCTTCCCTCCTTCTCTCCCTTCGCTTGGTTTAAACACTTTCGTACTGTACATCTCGATTATGTCCCACCTGGAAATGCACACCCTGTGAATCTCATCACACACTGGCAGACCACAGTCTGCACACACACACACACACACACACACACACACACACACACACACACACACACACACACACACACACAAACTTAAAAGCTTGGAGGATCAAATATGTAAATACATGTTCTATTGAGATAGAAATAAAAACACCATATTTAGCAAAAAGGCATCTAGCTAACCAAAAGGTGTTCTCTGTCTTGGGGCAAGGGCAACACGGGATGGCAATGATGGGAAATGGCATCCATGTTTTCATCACTGTCCCACCCAAGATGTCTCACATTGGGTGCCCGTTGACCTCTCAATCAGCTCAATAAACACAGACTACGACAGACGAATCAAAGACCTCAAACCCAGACCACCAACCAAATCATCAAACATCCCAGCAGGTAATCACTTACCCCCCTTGTTCCATCTGGCTTTAGTCCTTGCCTGCTGGCTGAGCTCGGGACCGCCAAACAGCACCAAGAGAAACAAAACAAGTTCAAAAATGGAGAAAAATACAAACTTTTCCCTGGAAAACATGTCCAAGAGTTGCTCTTCGACCAAGTCCACTTTCACATGGCTGTGTTTCCCTCTGGTGCGGCGCGGCTGTGGCGCATGGTAACCCACACGTGGGCTGGCATCAGTCAGGCTGGAATCATCAGTGGGTCTCTGGCTCTGCCATACTGCTAGAGGCTGCCGAGGGCTGCTCTTCACTGTTCCTGGTCCTGAGGCTTTGGGCTGAGCCACATGTCTCCCCTCCTGGACGCCCCTGCCTCACCAGAGCGCACGGAGCCAGACAGAACACGCTATGGCACAGCTCAGCTCAGCAACGTGCTCCACTACTCTAATCTCTCTCTCACACGCTCACTGTTGCCACCGCTGTCGACGCCGATGCTACCTCTACGGCTGCTGAGTTACTTCCTGCCCCCCCTCACTCCGGGTTTCAGAGGGAATACATCTCACAGCGCTCTGACTCCGAACCCCACACAGCCCAGCCGACTAGAAGAGGGAACGCAACCCACAGTCTGCCCTCTGGAGAGGGGTGTGTGGGGTAGCGGAGTGTCTGCTGGTGAGAAATAACACACAAACAGGCAGGCACGAGGACTGAGGGGAGCGCGAAGGAGAGGAACGAGTAGAAAAGGAGATCACACCCTGATCCTGATAGCCACGGCAGCTATACAGCTGCTCTTTAAAGAGCAAAAAGGCATTCACATGGAGCTGCTTGCATCCCACATCAGCCTGGCCAAGGTGAGCAGGAACAGGCTTTACTGGCAGAGCAGCACGAGGAGGAGGAGAGGAAGGAAGGAAGAAGAGAGGGAGGATGAGAGGAGATCTGTTAGAAGTGCCTTTACATGGTCCCATCTCTTGCTCTCTCTCTTTCTTTCTCTCTCTCTGTCTCTCTCTCGCTCTCTCTCTGTTGTGCGTTGCGGGAAGCTCCACGTGTGCTCATGAGTTTCTCTTGTTAATCCCTGGAAGAAAAGTTTGCGGCATGACAGCCCCAAGGGCTCACACTCTCCTGCAGTATTAGTCAGAGAGCCCTATGAGAAAGCTTTTAACCCCTCAGCTGCCACAACACACCACTTAACAAGATGCTTTTTAAGGATTTCACACACATCCACTGTGACTGGAGAAATGTCTTCATTGACTGGAGAAATGTCTTTATTGACTGGAGAAATGTCTTTATTGACTGAAGAAATGTCTTTGTTGAATTTTGCCAGTGTGGTGATCGCTAGTTGAATCATGAATCATGAAAAAATGCATGCTCTACCAACTGAGCCACAGGGAATTTTGAATCCCACCGTACCTTCTCCTCTATGCAATCTGGTTTCAGAGCTGATCATGGGTGCACTTCAGCCACGCTCAAGGTCCAAAACGATATCATAACCGCCATCAATAAGAGACAATACTATGCAGCCATATTCATCGACCTGGCCAAGACTTTCGACTCTGTCAATCACCACATTCTTATCGGCAGACTCAACAGCCTTGGTTTCTTAAATGATTGCCTCGCCTGGTTCACCAACTACTTCACTGATAGAGTTCAGTGGGTCAAATCGGAGGACCTGTTGTCCGGACCTCTGGCGGTCTCTATGGGGGTGCCACAGGGTTCAATTCTCGGGTGGACTCTCTTCTCTGTATACATCAATGATGTTGATCTTGCTGCTGGTGATTCTCTGATCCACCTCTACACAGACGACACCATTCTGTATACTTCTGGCCCTTTAGACACTGTGTTAACTAACCTCTGGATGAGCTTCAGCGCCATACAACACTCCTTCCGTGGCCTCCAACTGCTCTTAAATGCAAGTAAAACTAAATGCATGCTCTTCAACCGATCACTGCCCGCACCTGCCCGCCCATCCCGCATCACTACTCTGGACGGTTCTGACTTAGAATATGTGGACAACTACAAATACCTAGGTGTCTGGTTAGACTGTAAACTCTCCTTCCAGACTCACATTAAACATCTCCAATCTAAAATTAAATCTAGAATCGGCTTCCTATTTCACAACAAAGCATCCTTCACTCTTGCTGCCAAACATACCCTCGTTAAACCTACTATCCTACCGATCCTCGACTTCGGCGATGTCATTTACAAAATAGCCCCCAACCCTCTACTCAACAAATTGGATGCAGTCTATCACAGTGCCATCCGTTTTGTCACCAAAGCCCCATATACTACCCACCACTGCGACCTGTATGCTCTCGTTGGCTGGCCCTCGCTTCATACTCGTCGCCAAACCCACTGGCTCCAGGTCATCTATAAGTCTTTGCTAGGTAAAGCCCCACCTTATCTCAGCTCACTGGTCACCATAGCAGCACCCACCCATAGCATGCGCTCCAGCAGGTATATCTCACTGGTCACCCCCAAAGCCAATGCCTCTTTGGCCGCCTTTCCTTCCAGTTCTCTGCTGCCAATGCCTGGAACGAATTGCAAAAATCACTGAAGCTGGAGACACATATCTCCCTCACCATCTTTAAGCACCAGCTGTCAGAGCAGCTCGCAGATCACTGCACCTGTACATCTGTAAATAGCCCATCCAACTACCTCATCCCCATACTATATCTATTTATTTATCTTGTTCCTTTGCACCCTAGTATCTCAACTTGCACATTCATCTTCTGCACATCAACCATCCCAGTGTTCAATTGCTATATTGTAATTACTTCTCCACCATGGCCTATTTATTGCCTTACCTCCCTTGCACACAATGTATATAGACTTTATTTTCTACTGAATTATTGACTTTATGTTTGTTTATTCCATGTGTAACTCTGTGTTGTTGTATGTGTCGAACTGCTTTGCTTTATCTTGGCCAGGTCACAGTTGTAAATGAGAACTTGTTTTCAACTAGCCTACCTGGTTAAATAAAGGTGAAATAAATAAAAAAATATAAAAAATGCTGCCTAGAATGTGGTCTAGAGTCTTATTGGTTCCTTTAGATATTAAAGTCTATGATCTGGCTTTGCCTTTGGAATTACAATAAATAGCGTTTGCAATTGAATTTATTGTGGCTGACAACTGTTTTTCACAAAAGTCAGGGGGGGGTATAAGCAGTCTGTCTCGTACACACACCCTGGCTTTAATGTCCTCATTACAGCTTATGAAGGAGTCCATGATTAAGTCCATAATTTGTTATACACAGTGTAAATTAATATCCTAAATCCACACATTAATGTTCAGATGCTGCCTCCCTCCACCTTCTCCCCCCTCCCCTCTCCCTCGCCTCGCCTCTCCCTCCTTCTTCCCCTCTCTTACCCCTTCTCCCATCTACCTCCCCTCTTCCTGCCCTCCGCCTCCCCCCTCCCCTCTTCCTCCACACACCCTCCTTCTCCCCCCTCCCCTCTCCGCCCTTCTCTCCACTCTACCCCCTCTCCAACTTTGTCCCCCTTACCCCCTCTCCCTCTTCCTCTCTTAGCAACCTACATCAGTACCCGGCACTATAATTATGCTTTCTGCAAATGAAAACAGAGATGTGTATTTCTCTGGTAGACACCAGCAGGAGCATCTGTTGACAATTCACATTTGTAATAACAGATAAACAAGCAGCTTCTCTGTGGGTTGAAATACTATTTTCTTGAGTACATAACTCTAATTATGACAATCCATTCTCATTGAAATGTAAACTAAACAAACAATCCAGAATAATATGAATGCAGATAACACTATCCGGGGGGGGGGGGGGGGGGGGGGGGTATATGTTCATATACAAAGTAAAGCTAGGTTTGAAATGATTATTTTCTTGTCAATATTAAATCTATTTGGGCTTGTTGCGATCAATTTGCAGTGTACAAATTACTTGAAATACCCACAGCTGAATCTAGCTGTTGATCACTGGGTTAAATTATAACATAATAAAGTTGTAGGCCAGTAAAAACATTCCACCCTTGGTCTGAGTCTAGTTGATAATCCCTGCAGTACATGGCCTAGTCTCTATATGAAGATCCCCCTTGATAATCCCTGCAGTACATTAGCTAGTCTCTATATGAAGATCCCCCTTGATAATCCCTGCAGTACATGGCCTAGTCTCTATACGAAGATCCCAGTTGATAATCCCTGCAGTACATGGCCTAGTCTCTATATAAAGATCCCAGTTGATAATCCCTGCAGTACATGGCCTAGTCTCTATATGAAGATCCCAGTTGATAATCCCTGCAGTACATGGCCTAGTCTCTATATGAAGATCCCAGTTGATAATCCCTGCAGTACATGGCCTAGTCTCTATATGAAGATCCCAGTTGATAATCCCTGCAGTACATGGCCTAGTCTCTATATGAAGATCCCCCTTGATAATCCCTGCAGTACATGGCCTAGTCTCTATATGAAGATCCCAGTTGATAATCTCTGCAGTACATTAGCTAGTCTCTATATGAAGATCCCAGTTGATAATCCCTGCAGTACTCCCTAGTCTCTATATGATAATCCCTGCAGTTTATAAATACAGCGATGAGTTTCTCTCTCTTGGTTTTATACAAACTTTGAGAAGTAATGAGGAGTGCCCACAATGTGTTTAGTGCGGGGAAGTGCTTAGTAAAGAGTCTCTCAAAATGAACAATTAAAACAACACATTTTGACCAAACATCAACAGCATGACGGTAAACCCAGGGAGTTCTTTCAGAACAGGGCAAAATGCTTCAGGAAACAGTGCTTCGACAGTGGAAAAGTAAGTGAACAAGCAAAGCATTGTTGTCATTTTATAGCAGGTGATGGATGATAAGCACAAATAAGGGAGTACTATCTGTCACGACTTCCGCCGATGTTGGTCCCTCTCCTTGTTCGGGCGGCGTTCGGCGGTCGACGTCGCCGGTTTTCTAGCTGCCACCGATCCACTTCTCATTTTCCATTTGTTTTGTCTTCATTGTACACACCTGGTTTCCATTCCCATAATTATATGTTCCTTATTTAACCCTCTGGTTTCCCCATGGTTTTGTGCGTGTTTGTTCTTTGTAAGTTGGACTGTGTTTGTGAGCTTGGTTATTTTCCTTCTTGGAATATTTGCTGTTTTGAGTAAAGTTACGTGTTTTACTCATTTCTGTGTCCTGCGCCTGACAACGCCTTACCTGCTACACCTAGATGCCTTACACTTTCTCTTATAGTTGTAAATGTGATTTTCTCTTTCAACCAAACCCCTTGTACACATCTAATAGCTAGCTAGCTAACATTAGCCAAAGCAAGCTAGCTAGCTAGCTACCCTAAATTACAGTACATATGAAGATGAAAAATTATCAGGCTTACTGTACATCTTACTGTAGAAATGATTGTTGAAAACAAGTCTAGGTTGGAACTGTTGCTGTTAAAATACAAGTTGTCTGAACTGGAATAAACTGATTGAAGCAAGATGCTTTTTGAGGCAAACCCACTCACAGTTCTGGGTTGTTCATCTACAGCAGGAAGCAGGCTCATGCCTGGCTGAGAAAGCAATAGATGTTCTGATCCAGTTTGTCACCACATACCTATGAAAGTCAGGGTTCTCTACTCTTGCATACTTAAACAACAAGTACAGAAAGAGACTCCATGCTGAGCATGACCTCAGGGTTGCACTGTCAAAAACTGAGATCAGAATAGAAATGATTGTTGAAAGTTTCAACCAGCCACACACCTCTCATTAGGACTGTGATTGTGTTTTCTCGTCTACATCTGTGTGATGTGATCAAACAGTGTATTCCAATTCAGAATACAAATTATGTATTGTATTTTAACAGCAAAAGTTCCAACCTAGATTTGTTTTCGACAATACTTTATACAGTAAGATGTACAGTAGGCCTGATCATATTTCTTATGTACTGTTACTTAGGGTTGCACAATCAAAAACGGGGCCTTGCCTCTTTGTATCACCTGACCACACTACTGAACAGTAGTCCAGGTGCAAGAAAAATAGAGCCTGTAGGAACTGCCATGTTGATGGTGTTGTTAAGAAGGTAGAGCAGCACTTTATTATGGACAGACTTCTCCCCCTTTTAGCTACTGTTGTATCAATATGTTTTGACCATGACAGTTTTGACCATACCTCAACTTGCTCAATTCCCACATTATTCCTTACAAGATGTAGTTGAGGTTTAGGGTTTAGTGAATGATTTGTCCCAGATACAATGTTTTTAGTTTTTGAAATATTTCAGACTAACTTATTCCTTGCCACCCATTCTGAAACTAACTGCAGCTCTTTGATAAGTGTTGTAGTTGTTTCAGTTGCTGTAGTAGCTGACGTGTATATTGCTGAGTTATCCTCAAACATAGACACACTGGCTTTACTCAAGGCCAGTGGCATGTCATTAGTAAAGATTGAAAAAAGTAAGGACCTAGACAGCTGCCCTGGGGAATTCATGATTCTACCTGGATTATGTTGGAGAGGCTTCCATTAAAGAACACCCTCTGTGTTCTGTTAAACAGGTAACGCTTTATCCACAATATAGCAGGGGGTATAAAGCCATAACACATAGGTTTTTCCAGCAGTAGACTATGATTGATAATGTCAAAAGCTGCACTGAAGTTTAACAAAACAGCCCCCACACAATTTTTATTATCAATTTCTCTCAGCCAATCATCAGTCATTTGTGTAAGTTCTGTGCTTTTTGAATGTCCTTCCTGATATGCGTGCAAAAGTCTGTTGTCAATTTGTTTACCGTAAAATAGCATTATATCTGGTCAAACACTATTTTTTCCCAAACTTTCCTAAGGGTTGGTAACAAGCTGATTGGTCGGCTATTTGAGATAGTAAAGGGGTCTATACTATTTTTAGGTAGGGGAATGACTTTTGCTCCCCTCCAGGCCTGAGGGCACACACTTTCTAGCAGGCTTAAATTGAAGATATGGCAAATAGGAGTGGCAATATTGTCCGCTATTATCCTCAGTAATTTTCCATCCAAGTTGTCAGACCCCGGTGGTTTGTCATTGTTGAAAACCCCACAGAATTCCTCTCTTTCACACTTCAAAATGACAATTATTGTCTTAATTTGGTCAGATATACTTAGATGTGTAGTGTCAACGTTTGTTGCTGGCATGTCATGCCTAAGTTTGCTAATCTTGCCTATGAAAAAATCATTAAAGTATTTGGCAAAATCAGTCGGTTTAGCAATGAATAAGCCATCTGATTCAATGAATGATGGAGCTGAGTTTGTCTTTTTTCACAAAATGTAATTGAAGGCGCTTTTTTACTATCATTCTTTGTCATTTATCTTTGTTTCATAGTGTAGTTTCTTTTTCTTTATATTCAGTTTAGTCACATGATTTCTCAATTTGCAGTGCGCTTGCCAATCAGTTGTGCAGCCAGACTTATTTTCCATTCCTTTTGCTGCATCCCTCTCAACCATATAATTTTTCCAATCCTCATCAATCCACAGGGGTTTAACAGTTTTTACAGTCATTCTCTTAATGGGTGCATGTTTATTAGAAATTTATTAGAAGCAATTTCATAAATGTGTCAAGTGCAACGTCTGTTTCCTCCTCATTACACAACATAGGAATCCCTACAAAACTTATGACGTCTTATATACTATATTGGGCCCAGCCTTTGGAAAAAAAAATTCCTAGATATGGCTACTTTATTGTGATCACTACATTCAATGGATCTGGATACTGCTTTCAAGCACATTTCTGCAGCATTAGTGAAGATGTGATCAACATATGTTTATGATTTCATTACTGTGATGTTTGTAGCTACCCTGTTGGTTTACTGATAACCTGAACCAGGTTGCAGGCACTGGTTACAGTTGTGGGCAGCTTGATGAAAGCCAGTCAATATTTAAATCAACCAGAAAATATACCTCTCTGTTGATATCAGATACATTATCAAGCATTTCACACATGTTATATAGATACTGACTGTTAGCACTCTGGCCACCATAGAGATCCTATTAAATAGTATATTCGAATTTGTAATTCTATGGTTGCCACTGACGCAGAGCCTCAGATGCAGGTGTAGCACATGGAGATGTCTGAAACGTACTCCTCAGCCTGAAGTGTCTGCCAGAGAATAGCAAGCTTTTCAAGTGGTGCCGACCAGTGAGACACTTCATGAGGGAAGTCACGTGTGCTAGCCAGGTAGAGGTCCAGGGTTGGAGCCTCAGTGTGAGCCGAATCAGGAGGGTGGTACTCACTAAGCAAGCAGCGTGACGTCCTTTACACACGGAGAGGAGAGTGGAGGACTGGGCCAGTCAGTCAGTGGTCATAAAGCAGGTGGCAGAGCATGGTAAATGGTGTGCAGCTTATAGGCACTGTGACACAGCCTGTAAAGTGACAGCAAGGATGGACCACTTCACATCAAGAGTTGGATGTGGTTGCATGTGATTGTTGCAGGGATCAGTTCCCTTCTCTAACATGGCACGGCCACGGAACAAGTGTTACTGTATTGACAAGTGGCACTGCTCACAATGGGCATTGTCGTAGCTATAGTATTATTGGTGTAAAATTCGCACTCCTCTAAGCACGTCTGATTTCAGTGTGACTGCTGGCTATATTGGGCAGCAGCAGCTCCAGTAATATGGTGTATCTGAAAGCAATTTACAATTTCATAATGTAATCTTAAAAGCAGGGTTAATCTGATATGTGTACATTCATTTCCATGAGCAGCTAATTACTCCCACAATAGAAACCTTTCAGGAAGAAATATTAACAGGAATTTAGGAGACGCCTCAAAAATGCACATTTTCCTAAATAACAGGGCATGCTGTGCTGAGGGCCGGCTGACTCCAGTCTAGAATGAGTTGAGACAAAGGCATACATCTGGTGGATTGTGGCAAGATTTAACATCAGTATTGTCTTTGTCTATGCTCCCCCACTACACTAACTGTTCGCAGATATGTCGGCTGCAAAATAAATGTAGCATTTTTACTACAGTACTCATAAATGGAAAAGAGAAGAGAGAGGATGAGGGATATAGGAGACGAGAGGGGAGGAGGGCAGCTAGTGGCCTGGCTGTGCAGTATGTGATAGGATAGCCAATGTGGCTTCATGGAAAGAGGGGAGGTAGAGAGCCGAGTGGGGCTCCGTCCCTCAGCCTGACACTGCAGAGTGGAGTGGAGAGGAAGAGAGGACAACCAGATCCATGCTGGGGAGCCTGTCAGCTTATCACCCCCAGACAAGAGCCCCCCTGATAAACGTGGACGAGCAGGAGAGGAGCACTGCTTCAGCTATGGAGGGGTGCGGGACAGCGATAAGGAAGCTCCGTGGGGCGAGATGGGGGAGTGAGGCATGTGGCCCAGGGCTGACAAACCCCTGCCAGCAGCCACGCTCATTCCAACTCTCTTCCGGCTTAACTTCTTAAAAAATGTACACGCACAGACATTCACCATGCTCAGCAGATGTAGGTTTGAGCAGGTAGAACTGTGTGTGTGTGTCAGCGTGTGTGTACTTGTGAGAGAGGGAGTGTGAGTGCAACCGTGCATTTAACAGCAGAGAGAGAGAGAGAGAGAGAGAGAGAGAGAGAGAGAGAGAGAGAGAGAGAGAGAGAGAGAGAGAGAGAGAGAGAGAGAGAGAGAGAGAGAGAGACAGAGAGAGAGAGGGGGGGGTGATATCCTCTCTCCATCTTTTTTCAAGTGCAGCTCTGAAGCTGGGTCTCTTGAAAACGGACCATGAAATGTCCTTTTTCACAGGAAGTAACAGAGCGCGCACCATGAATTGATCCCATGATGGAAATCTGGACGCCGTTTTCTCCTCTGCGCATCTGCCTGCCCAGATACTGGATAATCTACTCCCTCCCTGCCTTCCTAATCCAGCCATCCATCCTCATTCACAATGCCAATTTGTGTCCCAAGCCGGACAGGGCTGTTGTTTGGAATTCCATATTGGAATATATCTGGATATTTGTCTTTTTTTAAATAACTATTGAACGGCTGTGAAATGATCATTCCTCCAGCATTGCTACCATCTGGCTTGTGATTAGTATTCCTTTCATAGTTCGTTGCAATCAGAGCTCAGCAACTTTCAACAAAATAACCACTGGTGGTATGTTGCTGCTACTATTCTTAAACTGAAGCCCACAAATATTAGCATAAACAATTACACCACAGGTTGCAAAAGTCAGAGAGAATTCGTGTTTAATTGAATGAATATAGCATAAGTCAATACGTTAAGGGTTCTTTCCATTTTTTATTTTTTATTATTTTTTATTTCACCGGGTAAGCTAGTTGAGAACAAGTTCTCATTTACAACTGCGACCTGGCCAAGATAAAGCAAAGCAGTGCGACACAAACAACATCACAGTTACATATGGAAGAGAGAGTCAAAAACACAATAGAAAAAAAGAAAGTCTATATACAGTGTGTGCAAATGGCATGAGGAGGTAGGCAATAAATAGGCCATAGTAGCGAAGTAATTACAATTTAGCAGATTAACACTGGAGTGATAAATGAGCAGATGATGATGTGCAAGTAGAGATACTGGTGTGCAAAAGAGCAGAAAAGTAAATAAAAACAATATGTGGATGAGGTAGGTAGATTGGGTGGGCTATTTACAGATGGACTATATGCAGCTGCAGTGATCGGTTAGCTGCTCAGATAGCTGATGTTTAAAGTTAGTGAGGGAAATATGTCTCCAGCTTCAGTGATTTTTGCACTTCGTTCCAGTCACTGGCAGCAGAGAACTGGAAGGAAAGGCGGCCAAAGCAGGTGTTGGCTTTGGGGATGACCATATCTGCCTGCGGGAGCGCGTGCTACGGGTAGGTGTTGTTATTGTGACCAGTGAGCTGAGATAAGGCGGAGCTTTACCTAGCATAGACTTATAGATGACCTGGAGCCAGTGTGTCTGGCGACGAATATGTAGTGAGGGCCAGCCGACTAGAGCATACAGGTTGCAGTGGTGGGTGGTATAAGGGGCTTTGGTAACAAAACGGATGGCACTGTGATAGACTGCATCCAGTTTGCTGAGTAGAGTATTAGAAGCTATTTTGTAGATGATATCGCCGAAGTCCAGGATCGGTAGGATAGTCAGTTTTACTTGGGTAAGTTTGGCGGCGTGAGTGAAGGAGGCTTTGTTACAAAATATAAAGCCGATTCTAGATTTGATTTAATAGCACCGACTATTCAATGCTATTGCAGTCCGCCACAGGATGTTTTTGTGCTGGTCAAGGGCAGTCAGGTCTGGAGTGAACCAAGGGCTATATCTGTTCTTAGTTCTACATTTTTTGAAAGGGGCATGCTTATTTAAGATGGTGAGGAAATTACTTTTAAAGAACGACCAGGCATCCTCGACTGACGGGATGAGGTCAATATCCTTCCAGGATACCCGGGCCAGGTTGATTAGAAAGGCCTGCTCACAGAAGTGTTTTAGGGAGCGTTTGACAGTGATGAGAGGTGGTTGTTTGACCGAGTACCCATAGTGGATGCAGGCAATGAGGCAGTGATCGCCGAGATCCTGATTGAAAACAGCAGAGGTGTATTTGGAGGGCAAGTTGGTCAGGATAATATATATGAGCATGCCCATGTTTACGATTTAGGGTTGTACCTGGTGGGTTCCTTGATGACTGTGTGAGATTGAGGGCATCTAGCTTAGATTGTAGGACTGCCGGGGTGTTAAGCATATCCCAGTTTAGGTCACCTAGCAGAACGAACTCTGAAGATAGATGGGCGGCAATCAATTCACATATGGTGTCCAGAACCTCCTGTTCAACAGACACAGATGAGCTCTATCATAATCACATTAGAAAATTGTCATGCAATTCACAAATAAACATGGCTGAACCACACTGGTCTATTTTAAATGTTAAATACGAAACAATCTGTCTGACATACAGTAGAAACATTGATGAGGTTCAACTGGTACTCTGACCACTGACTGACATGACGAGGGGACAGTTGTGCCAGACCTGGTAACAAACGTTACTGGCCGTGTGAGTGTTACAGGCCATGTGAATGTTACTGGCCGTGTGAGTGTTACGAGTGTTACTGGCCATGTGAGCGTTATTGGCCGTGTGAACGTTACTGGCCGTGTGAATGTTACTGGCCTTGTGAGTGTTACTGACCGTGCGAGTGTTACTGGCCTTGCGAGTGTTACTGGCCTTGCGAGTGTTACTGGCCTTGCGAGTGTTACTGGCCTTGCGAGTGTTACTGGCCGTGCTGAGTGTTACTGGCCGTGTGAGTGTTACTGGCCGTGTGAATGTTACTGGCCGTGTGAATGTTACTGGCCGTGCGAGTGTTACTGGCCGTGCGAGTGTTACTGGCCGTGCGAGTGTTACTGGCCGTGCGAGTGTTACTGGCCGTGCGAGTGTTACTGGCCGTGCGAGTGTTACTGGCCGTGCGAGTGTTACTGGCCGTGCGAGTGTTACTGGCCGTGCGAATGTTACTGGCCGTGCGAATGTTACTGGCCGTGTGAATTTTACTGTCTGTGTGTTGAGAGCTATGTGACAACAATCACCAGAGAAAAGAAAGGTAAACAAAAGTAATTTCAAACACCTGCTAATCTACAAGACCTGTTGTATCTAACATCATCAGTTTGTAGGAAGTTGCTTCTCATCCAAGAAATGTATATATTATAAAGGTGGAATTACATCAGGACTAAATTCCATTACAATCTGCCATTTATACGGAATAAAGCCATGCCCAGGCAGTGAGAGAGAGGAAGAGAGAGAGAGAAAGAGGGGGGAGAGAGAGAAAGAGGGAAAGAGATAGGGGTGAAAGAGAGAAATAAATAGTGAAGGAAAGAAAGAGAGAGAGAAAGAGAGTGAGAGAGAGAGAGAGAAAGCAAGAGAGAGAGGAGGGAGATAGTGAGAAAAAGAGATAGCGAGAGTAAATGTAAACTTGTGTTTCCCATGCCAATAGAGAGAGAGAGAGAAGTAATACTAATCAGAATGAGTTAGTGATGGCTGTCATATAATATGACAGGGTATTATATTTACAACCTGTAATAAAACTCCTTCCACTGGCGATTTATGGAGGCGCTTACCCTGCAGAGCTAAACCCTTTTTGCCATGGACACATTTCTAACATCTGCAGTGCATTTTCATATATTTGCAGATGATCATTTTCTCGAACAGAGAAACTGCAAATTGGGAAGTAGGCACTAAAAAGGGGAACCGAGTTGTAATCCAGTATGCTGGTACAGTACCAGTGTCCCCTCCCCAATCTCTGTGACCCCCACCCCCGGCCTGGCACGGTGTCCCATTACCCACCCCTCAGCACCCCCACCACCATCCTCTGTCAGCAGCCCTGTTTTGGCAATGAGAAGCCCTTATTCATGTGATCACACTGTTAGGTAATGTGAGATGAGTTGTGTGGTGGATGTTGTCCAAGTGTCTCTGCAGCAGCGCTTCTCTTGCTGTGACTGAGTTATGACATTGATCTGAAGCATTGGAGGGTGAGTTACGATGCACATTAACTTACGATGACAGAGGGTTATTGGATAATGTTGAGGTTCGAGACTTTTAGGAGTTATACCTGTGTGTGTCTCCAACCTCAACATTTTAGCTGTGATACTGTTTTAATGTAACGATGTGTCAAACAAACCACATGTACCACTGAAGCTGGATCTACCAACCTAGTTTACATGTAAAGTAGTTCTCTATTTTAGATAATAGACAATGCATTTTACATAACAGATGTATAATAACCTAAGCACTAACTCTATAATAAGCACCAGGTTGAATGGAGAACATTGTCAAGGAAAAACAATATGGAGGTGCTCTCCAAAAGTCTACAATACAGCAACAGGCCTACTGTACAGCTACAGGTATACCGTACAGCTACAGGTCTACCGTACAGCTACAGGTCTACTGTACAGTTACAGGTCTACCGTACAGCTACAGGCCTACTGTACAGCTACAGGCCTACCCTACAGCTACAGGCCTACCCTACAGCTACAGGCCTACCCTACAGGTACAGGCCTACCCTACAGCTACAGGCCTACCCTACAGCTACAGGCCTACCCTACAGGTACAGGCCTACCCTACAGCTACAGGCCTACCGTACAGCTACAGGTTTACCGTACAGCTACAGGTCTACCTTACAGCAACAGGTCTACCACACAGCTACAGGCCTACCGTACAGCTACAGGTCTACCGTACAGCTACAGGTCTACCGTACAGCTACAGTCATCATGTCTGGGAACAGAGTCAGAATATACAGACAGTGGGAGGACAGGCAGTGCAGAAAGCTGATTCCAGAATGATTCTGACTGAACCAAGAGGAATCGAAACACGCACACACTCTTAATGATAGGCCATTATAAGACGGATAATGTCTGTACACAATCATCAGTGGCTGTTCCATAACTATGAACCTGCTACTGGTCTACCGTGCAGCTACAGGCCAACCATACAGCTACAGGACTACCGTACAGCTACACGCCTACACTACAGCTGCAGGCCTACCATACAGCTACAGGTCTACCGTACAGCTACAGGTCTACCGTACAGCTACAGGCCTACCCTACACCTACAGAGTTACCCTACAGCTACAGACCTACCCTACAGCTACAGGTCTACCGTACAGCTACAGGTCTACCGTACAGCTACAGGTCTACCGTACAGCTACAGGCCTACCCTACACCTACAGAGTTACCCTACAGCTACAGACCTACCCTACAGCTACAGGTCTACCGTACTGCTACAGGCCTACCGTACAGCTACAGGCCTACCCTACACCTACAGAGTTACCCTACAGCTACAGACCTACCCTACAGCTACAGGTCTACCGTACTGCTACAGGCCTACCGTACAGCTACAGGTCTACCGTACAGCTACAGGCCTACCGTACAGCTGCAGGACTACTGTACTGCTGCAGGTCTACCGTACAGCTACAGGTCTAACCTACAGCTACAGGCCTACCCTACAGCTACAGGTCTACCCTACAGCTACAGGTCTACCCCACAGCTACATTCCTACCATGCAGCTACAGGTATACCGTACAGCTACAGGCCTACCCTACAGCTACAGGTCTACAGTACTGCTACAGGCCTACCGTACAGCTACAGGTCTACCGTACAGCTACAGGCCTACCGTACAGCTGCAGGACTACTGTACTGCTGCAGGACTACCGTACAGCTACAGGTCTAACCTACAGCTACAGGCCTACCCTACAGCTACAGGTCTACCACACAGCTACATTCCTACCCTGCAGCTACAGGTCTACCGTACAGCTACAGGCCTACCGTACAGCTACAGGCCTACCGTACTGCTACAGGCCTACCGTACAGCTACAGGTCTACCGTACAGCTACAGGCCTACCGTACAGCTGCAGGACTACTGTACTGCTGCAGGACTACCGTACAGCTACAGGTCTAACCTACAGCTACAGGTCTAACCTACAGCTACAGGCTTACCCTACAGCTACAGGTCTACCACACAGCTACATTCCTACCATGCAGCTACAGGTCTACCGTACAGCTACAGGTCTACCATACTGCTACAGGCCTACCGTACTGCTACAGGTCAACCGTACAGCTACAGGCCTACCGTACAGCTACAGGCCTACCGTACAGCTACAGGTCTACCGTACAGCTACAGGACTACCGTACTGCTGCAGGTCTACCATACAGCTACAGGTCTACCGTACACCTACAGAGTTACTCTACAGCTACAGGCCTACCCTACAGCTACAGGTCTACCGTACTGCTACAGGCCTACCGTACAGCTACAGGCCTACCCTACACCTACAGAGTTACCCTACAGCTACAGGCCTACCCTACAGCTACAGGTCTACCGTACTGCTACAGGCCTACCGTACAGCTACAGGTCTACCGTACAGCTACAGGTCGACCGTACAGCTACATTCCTACCATGCAGCTACAGGTCTACCGTACAGCTACAGGCCTACCCTACAGATACAGGTCTACCGTACTGCTACAGGCCTACCGTACTGCTACAGGCCTACCGTACAGCTACAGGTCTACCGTACAGCTACAGGTCGACCGTACAGCTACAGGTCGACCGTACAGCTACATTCCTACCATGCAGCTACAGGTCTACCGTACAGCTACAGGTCTACCCTACAGCTACAGGTCGACCGTACAGCTACAGGCCTACCATACAGCTACAGGCAGAAAGCTGATTCCAAAATGATTCTGACTGAACCAAGAGGAATCGAAACACGCACACACTCTTAATGATAGGCCATTATAAGACAGATAATGTCTGTATACAATCATCAGTGGCTGTTCCATAACTATGAAACTGCAATGAGGAGAATCAATTGATTGCCGCCCCAGTATCCATTAGGGGGTGGAGAGGACCAGGGGGGCTCTCCTTTTCGTTTTGGCAGGAGCCTCACCTGAGTACCACTCTCATTAACGCCCAGCACTCTCCTGCGAAGGTTGCAGCCAGGCTCTTCAGACAAACAGCGACTCGCTACATGTTACATCTCACAGCACACTCAGTTAACATCCCGTCTAATGACTTTCCACAGTCCCAGCTCCGATCTCTCTCTCTCACACACACACACACACTCACTCACTTCTCAGTATCACATGGAAGTATGAAAACTCAATTACTAAATGGGTCTTTCTGATCTGTGCAACTAATGTCGACAGAACATTTCGGTAACATACTATAATATAGCAAGTCATTTTTTCTGAATTTATTCTTAAAGAAAAAGTCTAAAGGATACAGAGAAATGGCAATAAAACTATACAGTCTAGGAATCCATTAACCCTTGTGTGGTGTTCGGGTCTGTGGTACCCATTTTTAATGTTTACTAAAACAACCTGAGACTCATTGGTTTTGGCAGATTTTCTGTGAAGAACATGTAAAGTAACACATTTTCATTGAGTGCACACTGTGCACCCCCCTACACATATATTTTACATATGTGGTGTTTGGGTCCATTGGACCCGAGGGTAATAAAAGTGTGGAAAAGTGTGCGTAGGAGAAAACAAATAAAAATGAAACAAAAAGGTTTGCTGTTTGCATTCACTCTGTCTTCAACATAGCACCAGGAACCTGTCTGTCTCGCTGCCTGTCTACCACTTTTCTCGCACGCTTTTCCCTTTGTAGTTTGTGAAACTACACAATGTCTTGCGGGAACCTGCACAATGTTATTACAATACATTATTTCGATACATTATTTTGATACATTGTAAACAATTCTGTATTTTCCCACACTCTACGACAGCCAGGTGCAAATTGGGGGAGGGACACAACAAATAAATAATTTTGCATGTATGGCTCCTTACCACAATCAGTATGACAAAAATAATCTCTGCTCAGAAGGCCTTGGAAATATAATTTTTGCAGAAAGAAGCTAGTGTGGAAGGAGTGACTTCCACTTTGGAAGAATTTTCAGAACATGAGGATCATGTCTCTGTCAATTTGGAGTCTGACAGTGAGTTACATTTTACATTTTAGTCATTTTAGCAGACGCTCTTATCCAGAGCGACTTACAGTAGTGAATGCATACATTTCATTTCATTACATGCATTTAAAAAAAAAAAAATGTACTGGCCCCCCGTGGGAATCGAACCCACAACCCTGGCGTTGCACACACCATGCTCTACCAACTGAGCCACAGGGAGTTGGAAGAAGAGGAGAATGACCCTCAGCCAGCCCCAGGTGTCACAGCGGTCGAGGAAAGGGGACCAAGGCGCAGCATGTAGAGTGCTCATTCTTACTTTATTTTATGAGACCACTTAAACAAAATAACAAAACGACAGCCAGCAGTTCCGTAAGGTACTCAGTCAAAACAGAAAACAACTACCCACAACCCCAAAGGAAAAACAGGCTGCCTAAGTATGGCTTCCAATCAGAGACAACGAAAGACACCTGCCTCTGATTGGAAACCATACCCGGCCGAACATGAAAACCAACACATAGAAAATGATAACTAGAACAAACCCACATAGAAACAGAAACCCCCAAAATACCTACAAAACAAACCGCCCTGCCATGCCCTGACCACTCTATTATGGCAAATGACTTCTTACAAGGGTCAGGACGTGACAGTACCCCCCCCCCAAAGGTGCAGACCCCGACTGCAACCAAACAAAAACCCAACAAAAACAACCCCAAACACAAAGGGAGGGTGACAAACGTTTATGGCAGCTCATGCGCTACACCCAGACCCCTCCTCTGCCTCCGATCCTCCAGCAACGGATGTGGCTCCGGATCAGGGCGTATCCCCCGTTCCGCCCACAGATCCCTCCGCTTCTGTAACCCTGGCCTGTGGATCAATATCGGAGGAATCGGACTGTAGATCCTTACCAGAAGTTCTGTGCTGTAGACCATCGCTGGAGGATCTGGGCTGCAGGCCGCCGCTGGAGGATCTGGGCTGCAGGCCGCCGCTGGAGGATCTGGGCTGCAGACAGTTGCTGGAGGCTCTAGGCTGCAGACCGCCGCTGGAGGCCCTGGGCTGCAGACCGCCGCTGGAGGCCCTGGGCTGCAGACCGCCGCTGGAGGCTCTGGGCTACAGACCGCCGCTGGAGGCTGGAGGCTAGAACAAACCCACATAGAAACAGAAACCCCAAAATACCTACAAAACAAACCCCCCTGCCATGCCCTGACCACTCTACTATGGCAAATGACCTCTTACAAGGGTCAGGACGTGACACCAGGACCAGCCTGTCAGCAACGAGCTCATCAGCAGCAGCCTACAGGAGTTGAAATATAGTTGTAAAAAAATTGTGAAATGTAATGGTCTTCTTGCCCAAGGAATGAGCCACCCAGAATGGCTGCCAATGTGATAAGGATATAACCAGGGCCGATGCAGATGATGGTTACTCATGTGCAGGACATAAAGTCTTCTTTTGAACTGTTCATCCCAGACACCATGCAGAAGTCATTCTGGACTGCACTAATTTGGAGGGAAGGGGTGTTTTTGGTGAGAGATGGAAGTAGATGGACCAAACTAATTTACTTGCATACTTTGGGGTTCTTATCCTTGCTGGTGTTTCCAGATCCAATGGGGAATCCCCAAAATCCCTGTGGGATGAAAAAACTGGCAGAGAAATTTTCCGTGCAACAGGATTATCCGCTTCGATAACCAGGATTCCAGGATTATCCGCTTCGATAACCGAGACACCAGAACAGCTCGGTGGCAGAGAGTCAAGCTAGCTGCAATCAGGTCAGTGAGGGACAAGTGTGTGGACTGCCTTCCCCTGTTTTACAAGCTTGGGCCCAACGTTACTGTTGATGAGCAGCATTTGCCATTAAGAGGCTGCTGCCCCTTTAGGCAGAGAAGAACCAAGGGATGGGGGTTGTCCTGGATGGAAGTGAGTGTGAGTGAGTGATGTTGTTGCATGTGTGTGTGTGTCTGACTCTCCTACCTTGGCCTGCTGTAACTATACATGTGAGTGAGTGAATGAGTGAGATGTTAGTAAAATTCCTGAACTACAGTGGTTCTTCCTTTAAAAGTTAGGAGCATATGCCACGACCGTTAGTGGTAGATGGTGTCATTCTGTCATTACAGCACATGCCTGCAGCACGCAAAGTTCTTTGTCAGACGAATCACTGGGTCGAAACTACAGAACAGTACAAAACAAGAGAACACACATGTTTAATGTTCTGGGAAAAAAATATATCCATATAAATGTCTTACAGAGCCTTTCCATAAGTCCACTCAAGTTTCTTCAACTGTCTTCTGACTGTGGTTAGAGGGATGTTGATGTTGTGCCGTGATGCCAGCAGATTCCAGATTGCCTTTGCCGATCGATCATCATCTTCAACCCTCAGTGAGTCGATGGCTTGAACAGTCTCACTGGAAATGGAATACAATGTAAAAATGTGCAGCATACAGTAAAGACAGTAAAGTAAATTTATTTAAGCATTATTTGTAGCATTATTATGCGTACTTTACAGTATTGTAGCCTACTGTACCTGTTCATTTTACTGGGCTTTCACGTTCGGCATAACACAGGTGAATAACACTGTCCGTGACCATAATCTCCAAGTCTAACAGTATTTTTTGTGTTGGAGTTCTTTTAACTTCTTTGGGATAGGGGGCGGTATTTTGACGTCCGGATGAAAAGCGTGCCCAAAGTAAACTGCCTGCTACTCAGGCCCAGAAGCTAGGATATGCATATAATTGGTAGATTTGGATAGAAAACACTCTAACACTCTACTTTCTATAACCATTAAATTAATGTCTGTCAGTATAACAGAACTGAAATGGCAGGCGAAACCCCGAGGACAAACCATACTTTTTTGTTTGTTATTGAGCATACCACTGATTTCAATGCCTGGCACTTTTATAATAGGGCGAAATTGTCCCCGATTGCAGTTCCTAGGGCTTCCACTAGATGTCAACAGTCTTTAGAAAGAGTTTCAGGCTGGTTTTTGGAAGAATTAGGGAGAAGTTGTAGTTTTTCTAAGTGGCTCCCATTTTGGCTGTAGTTTCCAAGCGCATTGCCGAGACAGCGCGTTCTTTTTGTTTATCTCTGGTAAAGACAATAACGATTCTCTGTCTTAAATTGTATTGTTTATTTGCGTATTAGGGTAACTAAGGATTGATTATAAATGTTGATTGACTTGTTTGGATAAGTTTATTGGTAACGTTTGGGATTCATTTTGTATGCAATTTGAAAGAGGGAAACCAAGTGGATTATTGACTGAAGCGCACCAGCTAAACTGAGTTTTTATGGATATAAAAAAGGACTTTATCGCACAAAAGGACCATTTGTAATGTAACTGGGACATTTTGGAGTGCCAACAGAAGAAGATCTTCAAAGGTAAGGCATATATTATATCGCTATTTCTGACTTTCGTGTCGCAACTCCCTGGTTGAAAATGATTTGTTATGCATTTGTGTGCTGGACGCTGTCCTCAGATAATCGCATGGTATGCTTTTGCCGTAAAGCCTTTTTGAAAGAGATGAACGTCTTTTTGACAGAGATGCCCTAGAAGGAGAACAAATTGTCAGACAGGGCACTTCCTGTATGGAATCTTCTCAGGTTTTGGCCTGCCATATGAGTTCTGTTATACTCACAGACACCATTCAAACAGTTTTAGAAACTTTAGAGTGTTTTCTATCCAAATCTACTAATTATTTGCATATTCTAGTTTCTGGGCAGGAGTAGTAACCAGATTATATCGGGTACGTTTTTTTATCCGGCCGTGAAAATACTGCCCCCTATCCCAAACAGGTTAACAACAAGTTAAGATATATTTTGATGTATTGCACTTGTGATTTCATGAAAGTTTAATATTTATAGTAATTTAATTTGAATTTCACGCTCTGCAATTTCCCCAGATGTTGGCCAGGTGGGACGCTAATGTCCCACCTATCCCAATGAAGTTATTTTAAGCCATCCACCCTTGATGGGCTATCAGCAAGACAATAGACTCTTACAGAGTCCACCACATGCATTGTTTTCTAACCACATCTGGATGGATCCATAACAAATTACTATGTGAATAAATATCACTGAATGACAGAAATATTGGAAAATAGTAGGCTAATGAAGGCAACAAATTGTTGCTGACTGGAACACCCAAAGTCATTCAATTGTTATATTAGGATTTGAAGCAATAGCCTACCTGCATGCGGTCAACTATTTCAGCACCGTTTTGCGCTGCACGGAGACAAGCATGGGGACTGGTCTTGATAAATCAATGACATTTTTATTTTCAATCTCCATTTGGGTATTGGTTAGCCTACAATTAGGGGGTGGAAATGTTAGGAATATTTTGCTCTTCACTCACAGTCACTTAGTAGCCTACTCCTGATCAGTCACGTGGAACAGCGCCATATTTTCCTAACGGAAACCCTACGGGTTTCATTTTTCATTTTTCTTGGAATAGAAAGACCATAATACTAATACAATTTCTTAAAATCAATCCCATATACTATGCTCTTACAAAAAAGGTTTTAAATTCTCTAGTACAGCCAATATTAAAAACAATCAAACGCTTCTCAAAGATGCCCTCTGGTGGTCAAACTTGCATTAACTAGCATTAATGGCAACAATGGCTGACACTTAAATAACGTGCCATAGAATTCTGAGGCAGCCTGCAAGCTGTGCTGCAGTACGACACAACTTTTAAAGGAAGAACCAGTAAGTGTTTTCATCATTCTAGACTGCAACCGATAGCAACAAGAAGAAGTGCTGCAATGTGTGTGGACCCAAGAAGGACAGGAAGACACAGTACACATGCATCAAGTGCAATAAATACATTTGCAACACACACACAGTAAAACTCTCTCCCTCATGTTGTGTGTAGACTGGCCTTAATTTGTGTTCAATGGGGCTCATTTATCATTTCCATAAAATACTTTATGTCCTTCCAATATGATCAGTTCAAAGTAATAAACATCAATAGTCATGAAAACCTTGTTTCATTTATGATTTATTCCACCCATGTCTTGATTATAATTTAAAATCTAATTTTATCCCCTCCCCAAAAATAGCGCTTTTATTGATAAATGTGATCTAGCAGAAGGAAATGGCAAATTTTAACCATGTATGTCGATATTGCTTGTAATTGATATAAGTCAACATCTAAGTATTAAGTATTTTTACGTAAATTGTTATGGCTGTTTTGTTTTAAAAACACAATAATGTTGTGGGTCCATCAGACCCGCAAACATTGGGTGAATAACAAAAACATGAACACCACACAAGGGTTAAGCCATCCTGTGTGCTAACCTTTAACTGAATAACTGAAAACTTAATGATCTGTAAATATCAATAACGTTTGCATCTTTCAGAGTGGAGCAGCCAGCTATACCTAGACTGAAATAAAGTCCCAATCCTGTATTGAAAAGTTGTCCATTTGACTTTTCTATACACTACGTCGGTTACTCCTTAGTTTGTCAGGATGAACAGGAGTAGTAGGGTTAGTGGATGGTAGACGTGAGGAATGGGGCCTATCTGAAGTCGATGTACCGCCAGATATATATCATTACCTCTGTTTGGCTTCAGGCTGTTGTTCACTCACAGTCATTTGAATGTGTTCTCAAACTAATGCACTGTTGGCTAATCCATCAATATGCTGTAGACGTCCCTTCCTCCCGGGGCTTGTTTAGTGGGTATGGTATAACTACTGTATAGGCCAGGGGGACCATTGGTTATTAATTACACCAGGCTGAGGCCTAAAGAGAGGGGAAGATAGGAAAATGTGGACAAATACAATTGGAAAAATGTAATGTGGAAAAATGCCAGCATGTGATCGAACAAGGCAAAGGAGTTGTGATGTGAAGGCATTCACTCAGAAACATAAGTAACTTTCTCTCTCCCCAACAGTCTCTCTGAGTGTTTGCCACTTGAGAACCCTGCGTGGCAAGGCTGGCAGTTAGTTCACAGCTGTCCACATCTATCTCCTACAATCATTTAATCTCCCTGACACACTCAGTACCCATGGAGCAGAGAACAGCCTCTCAGGTTCTATTGGTGCTGCTTAGTGATGGGGTAAAAAAAGATAGGTACATATCGCAATTTTATTTTGAGCGATAGTATATATACTGAGTGTACAAAACATTAAGAATAAATTGCTAATTATATACATTATTATACCATACCTTATATATCATACCTTGTCACTGATTCATGTGTTTGTTTTTTATGACGGTGTTTTTCTTTCTACTTGCATTTTGTATTTATATTTCGCGTCTAAGTATCGCGTCTAAGTATCGTGAGGTCCCTGTCAATTCCCAGCCCTAGTGCCTCAATACAGTCAGTCACCACGACCCACAGATACAGTGAGTCACCACCACGACCCACAGTTACAGTCAGTCACCACCACGACCCACAGATACAGTCAGTCACCACCACGACCCATAGCTACAGTCAGTCACCACCACGACCCACAGATACAGTCAGTCACCACCACGACCCATAGCTACAGTCAGTCACCACCACGACCCACAGATACAGTCAGTCACCACTACGACCCACAGATACAGTCAGTCACCACCACGACCCATAGCTACAGTCAGTCACCATCACGACCCACAGATACAGTCAGGCACCACCACGACCCACAGATAGTCAGTCACCACCACGACCCACAGATACAGTCAGTCACCACTACGACCCACAGATACAGTCAGTCACCACCACGACCCACAGATACAGTCTGTCACCACCACGACCCGTAGCCTGGCCTGACACTTTTGATCACTGCAAATTGAATGAACATAACAAGCCAGTCAATATGTAATTTACTCCCTTCTAACCAATAAACAATATGGAGCTGCCCGTGAATAACAGCATGAAAGGAATTGCGTTCAGACTGATGTCAGTTTCTGTAATGAAATATCTACTTCGCTCTCTTCCATAAAATAGGAGCACCCTTCATGTAGGGGAGTGAAATATCCTAGAAAAAGTCTCTGTGACTCAATAATTATGTATGAGAAAGTGTGCAGTCCTTTGCTGTGTTCCACCCACATATTCCTTCTCATATTTTGGGGGCATACCGAGTGGACGTCTGTCTGTTTCCTACACTCCAGGATGAGACATATATTAAGAGTCTCACTGATAAATACTGATGAGTAGTGTAAGAAGTGCCTGAAATAGGAACATTTCATCTAGGTATTGCACCTAACTCTGTGGAAGACAGATGGAGGGAAGTAGACATTGAATAAAATCCTTGTTATAATGTAATATATGACTATGTCTGATCAGTTACAATAGAATAGATAGAATATAATGCTGATAATTATCCCTAGTGACAGCACTCAGGGATGGGCATAAATCACAAATTACAATTCCAAAATACAACTTCAAAATGCACTAAAGAACATTGGATTAAAATAAAATATAAGCTACTTTTGAAAAGTATTGTATTTATGCTAGAGATATCAGTTATTTTTGCATCTCAATGAAAGGTGACAGAACTAGAGCTGTGTTTGTCAGACCATGAGACATCCTGAAAATCAGTCTTCAAGGACAGAAACTTCAGAACAAACTTCCTTTAGATTTTTGGGGAGGACTATCTGTTGTTCCATGTAGTGAATCTACTATTCAATGTGTTTGTATGGGCTAATAGCAATAAGGCCACAACATTGTTTTCACCATATCAAAAAAACATTTTATTGGTCAAACATATATATTTTCTATTTTATTTATTTCACCTTTATTTAACCAGGTAGGCCAGTTGAGAACAAGTCCTCATTTACAACTGCGACCTGGCAAAGATAAAGCAAAGCAGTGTGTCACAAACAACAACACAGAGTTACACATGGTATAAACAAACGTACAGTCAATAACACAATAGATCAGTCTATATACAGTGTGTGCAAATGAGGTAAGATAAGGGAGGTAAGGCAATAAATAGGCCATGGTAGCGAAGTAATTACAATTTAGCAATTAAACACTGGAGTGATAGATGTGCAGAAGATGAATGTGCAAGTAGAGATACTGACATGTAAAGGTAGTTGGGTGGGCTATTTACAGATGAGCTATGTACAGGTGCAGTGATCTGTAAACTGCTCTGACAGCTGATGCTTGAAGTTAGTGAGGGAGATATGAGTCTCCAGCTTCAGTGATTTTTGCAGTTCGTTCCAGTCATTGGCAGCAGAGAACTGGAAGGAAAGGCGGCCAAAGGAGGAATTGGCTTTGGGGGTGACCAGTGAAATATACCTGCTGGAGCGCGTGCTATGGGTGGGTGCTGCTATGGTGACCAGTGAGCTGAGATAAGGTGGGGATTCACCTAGCACAGACTTATAGATGACCTGGAGCCAGTGGGTTTGGCGACGAGGGCCAGTGATCGAGAGCATACAGGTCGCAGTGGTGGGTAGTATATGGGAATTTGGTGACAAAACGGATGGCACTGTGATAGACTGCATCCAATAGGCTGAGTAGAGTGTTGATGGCTATTTTGTAAATGACATCGTCGAAGTCAAGGATCGTTAGGATAGTCAGTTTTACGAGGGTATGTTTGGCAGCATGAGTGAAGGATGATTTGTTGCGAAATAGGAAGCTGATTCTAGATTTAATTTTGGATTGGAGATGCTTAATGTAAGTCTGGAAGGAGAGTTTACAGTCTATCCAAACACCTAGGTATTTGTAGTTGTCCACATATTCTAAGTCAGACCCGTCCAGAGTAGTGATGCTGGATGGGCGGGCAGGTGCGGGCAGCGATCGGTTGAAGAGCATGCATTTAGTTTTACTTGCATTTAAGAGCAGTTGGAGGCCACGGAAGGAGAGTTGTATGGCATTGAAGCTCATCTGGAGGTTAGTCAACACAGTTGTCCAAATAAGGGCCAGAAATAAACAAAATGGTGTTGTCTGCGTAGAGGTGGATCAGAGAGTCACCAGCCGCAAGAACGACATCACTGATGTATACAGAGAAGAGAGTCGGCCCGAGAATTGAACCCTGTGGCACCCCCATAGAGACTGCCAGAGGTCCGGACAACAGGCCCTCCGATTTGACACATTGAACTCTGTCTGAGAAGTAGTTGGTGAACCAGGTGAGGCAGTCATTTGAGAAACCAAGGCTGTTGAGACTGCCGATAAGAATGCAGTGATTGACAGAGTCGAAAGCCTTGGCCAGGTCGATGAATACGGCTGCACAGTATTGTCTCTTATCGATGGCGGTTATGATATCGTTTAGGACCTTGAGCGTGGCTGAGGTGCACCCATGACCAGCTCTGAAACCAGATTGCATAGCGGAGAAGGTACGGCAGGATTCGAAATGGTTGGTGATCTGTTTGTTAACTTGGCTTTCGAAGACCTTAGAAAGGCAGGGTAGGATAGATATATGTCTGTAACAGTTACATATTTCGCAGATGTTATTGCGGGTTTAGTGAATATTGTTTTATAGTTCAAGGGGTCTTAAAATTCGAAATCAAAAATCTAAGTGGTCCTTAGTATGACCTTCTTAAAACAATGCCATATAGCTAAGTAGAACCCCCGGGTATGACAGGGCTTAGACTGTTATGGGATAATAAAAATATTGTACATTTATTTTGTATTTTAAAATACAAAAATACATTTTCAAGTCAGCAGCCGAACATCCACAACATTCTCAGTAACGTTTTTACAAACGTTTTACTTGCTATGAATATGATATGTTGTTGTTTATCTACCTTGGTTATATTTTATTTAACCATTATTTAACTAGGAAAGTCAGTTATTTACAATTTACAATGACAGCCTACCCTGGCCGACGCTGGGCCAATTGTCCGCCGCCCTATGGGACTCTCAATCACGGCAATTGTGATAGATAGTGATGCCTCTAGCACTGTGATGCAGTGCCTCAGAAACTGTGCCACTCAGGATGCACTGTCACTCTGGATAAGAGTGGCTGCTAAATGACCAAAATGTAAATGTATATGACAAAATGAACAATTGCAATGCACACTGGGTATTGTCATTGGCCTTGTTTCGGGCGGAGCTCTTTGGAGTAATACTCAGCGTACTTTGCAATTGGTAATGTTTACATATACATTTAGTTAATTTATGAGAGGCTCAAATTAAATCACCAAATAAAATTGTATTTGTCACATGCTTCGTAAACAACAGGTGTAAATTAGCAGTGAAATGCTTATGGGCCCTTCCCAACAATGCAGAGAGAAGTAATAGAAAAAGAATAACACAGGGAATAAATACACAATGAGTAATGTTAGCTTGGCTAAAACACAGGGTACCAGTACAGAGTCAATTGATGTGCAGGGGTACAAGGTAATTGAGTTAGATATGTACATATACAGTGCCTTCAGAAATTATTCAGACCCCTTGACTTTCTCCACATTTTGTTACGTTACAGCTTTATTCTAAAATGTATTAAAAAAAACGTTTCCACAGCAATCTACTCACAATACCCCATAATAAAAAAGCGGAAAAAAACAGGTTCTTAGAAATGTTTGCTAATAGTATTTACATAAGTATTCAGACCCTTTGCTATGAGACTCAAAATTTAGCTCAGATGCATCGAGTCCACCTTTGGTAAATTAAATTGAATGGACATGATTTGGAAGGCACACACCTGTCTATATACAGTGAGGGAAAAAAGTATTTGATCCACTGCTGATTTTGTACGTTTGCCCACTGACAAAGAAATGATCAGTCTATAATTTTAATGGTAGGTCCATGAGGTGAGATCTTGCATGGAGCCCCAGGCCGAGGGAGATGGACAGTTCTTTTGTGTTTCTTGCATTTGTGAATAATCGCACTAACTGTTGTCACCTTCTCACCAAGCTGCTTGGCGATGGTGTTGTAGCCCATTCCAGCCTTGTGTAGGTCTACAATCTTGTCCCTGACATCCTTGGAGAGCTCTTTGGTCTTGGCCATGGTGGAGAGTTTGGAATCTGATTGATTGATTGCTTCTGTGGACAGGTGTCTTTTATACAGGTAACAAGCTGAGATTAGGAGCACTCCCTTTGAGAGTGTGCTCCTAATCTCAGCTCGTTACCTGTATAAAAGACACCTGGGAGCCAGAAATCTTTCTGATTGAGAGGGGGTCAAATACTTTTTTCCCTCATTAAAATGCAAATAAATGTATAACAATTTTGACATGCGTTTTTCAGGATTTTTTTGTTGTTATTCTGTCTCTCACTGTTCAAATAAACCTACTATTAAAATAATAGACTGATCATTTCTTTGTCAGTGGGCAAACATACAAAATCAGTAGGGGATCAAATACTTTTTTCCCTCACTGTAAGGTCCCACAGCAAAATGCAAGCCATGAGGTCGAAAAAATTGTTTGTAGAGCTCAGAGACAGGATTGTGTCCAGGCACAGATTTGGGGAAGGCTACCAAAACATTTCTGCAGAATTGAATTATATAATAAACCGTAGCAGCAGCATCAAAAGAGTTAGTACAAAATGCAGATAGTCAGGGTAGCTATTGGTTAACTATTTAACAAACTATTTAGCAGTGTTATGACTTGGGGGTAGAAGCTGTTCAGGGTGCTGTTGGTTCACACCATCGTGCTATCAGACTTTTGATACCAATGTATTGTGAAATGGGCCCACAAAACTGTAAAGAAATGGTATAGAAAAGTATTTTGTATTTTGAAAATACAAATTACAGCTTACGAAAGTATCTTGTTACAAAATAAATTGGAGTGTACTTCAGCCCAGTGTAATACAACATACAAAATAAAAATATATCACTATGGGCCAAAATCTAAATGTATTTTTTATTTCACCTTTATTTAACCAGGTAGGCCAGTTGAGAACAAGTTCTCATTTACAACTGCGACCTGGCCAAGATAAAGCAAAGCAGTGCGACACAAACACAGAGTTACACATGGATAAACAAACGTACAGTCAATAACACAATAGAAAAGTCTATATACAGTGTTTGCAAATGTAGTAAGATTAGGGAGGTAAGGCAATAAATAGGCCATAGTGGCAAAATAATTACAGTTTAGCAAAATATTGGAATTTTGATTGGAATGTTCCACTCCGCAACCTGGGTCTCTTCCAACACACAAGACTGCACACAGAAAATACACCCTTGATGTAGTACGGTGGGGCTATTGCTCACAGGAGTATTGTGGGGTGTTAAATCTGCTTAGAGATGAGAGAGAGTGGCAGGCTCTCGGAAGAGGGGCATCAGAAGCCATTTTAAATTTCACCAGGATGACATGTGTCCTCCACCTCTCAGCCGGCGCTGACAGGGGTGACAGTTAGCCAGCTTGACGGTTACTGAAAGTTGGGAGGAAGTCAGGAGTTTGCTGCTTGCGGCTTGATTTAAGACAATGTTTTCTGTTCTACTTTTAATAAAGTATTCAGCACCCCAGATTATTATGATTTTTTTTCACAAAAATAAATATGTCAGGAGGCTAAATAAATGAACCTGTGCACTTCTGGCAAACATATTATTCTGATAAAGTAGTAAAAACCAAAGGAGGAGATTTGGTTTGCAGAGAGGAGAGAGGCAATAACAAAAGTTGTGTTCATGGGAAAAACCACCAGTCACGATAAAGCTGGCCTCAGAGAGTATTTATCACAGGAGTTACTGAGATGGCGCAGGGCTGAAAATTAATGTGTTGGAGGTAACAAATAGTTTGTCACCCATTCCCGGTAGGCAGGGCCAGGGAGAGGCTGTTCTTTACTGTGTGTCCGTCCGCAGGTGAATGACACAGAACAGTGTTGTTGTTAACATGTCTCCACTGGTCAATAATAATCTGCAGTTGGTCTACCTCCAACGACACATTAATGCATTACGTTCCCGTGCTGTGACCAGTGACGGGAGAAGAAAGTTCACGTCTTTGATAAAATACACATCTAAACCCAAGGACCAGTGGCACATTGCGCTCGATCGATCGGGTCGTGATTCATTCTGAGGGGGAATTTGGTGTGGATCAATTTTGTATGAACAATTTTATGTTCTGCGTGGTATCGAGCATCAGGGATGCAGAAATCCATATATTAACTGTGGTAATTAAAGTCTAACGTTAACTAATCAGGAAGTGTATTCGGTCAGCCAGTGGAGAGATACTGTACTGGGTGGTGAAGGGAGGGGGGTCATTGTACTGTACTGGGTGGTGAAGGGAGGGGGGTCATTGTACTGTACTGGGTGGTGAAGGGAGGGGGGTCATTGTACTGTACTGGGTGGTGAAGGGAGGGGGGTCATTGTACTGTACTGGATGGTGAAGGGAGGGGGGTCTTTGTACTGTACTGGATGGTGAAGGGAGGGGGGTCTTTGTACTGCACTGGATGGTGAAGGGAGGGGGGTCATTGTACTGCACTGGATGGTGAAGGGAGGGGGGTCATTGTACTGTACTGGATGGGGAAGGGAGGGGGGTCTTTATACTGTACTGGATGGTAAAGGAGGGGGGTCTTTGTACTGTACTGGGTGGTGAAGGAGGGGGATCTTTGTACTGTACTGGATGGTGAAGGGGGGGGGGGTCATTGTACTGTACTGGATGGTGAAAGGAGGGGGGTCTTTGTACTGTACTGGATGGTGAAGGGAGGGGGGTCATTGTACTGTACTGGGTGGTGAAGGGAGGGGGGTCATTGTACTGTACTGGATGGTGAAGGGAGGGGGGTCTTTGTACTGTACTGGATGATGAAGGGAGGGGGTCATTGTACTGTACTGGGTGGTGAAGGGAGGGGGGGTCATTGTACTGTACTGGATGGTGAAGGGAGGGGGGTCTTTGTACTGTACTGGATGATGAAGGGAGGGGGGTCATTGTACTGCACTGGATGGTGAAGGGGAGGGGGGTCATTGTACTGTACTGGATGGTGAAGGGGGGGGTCTTTGTACTGTACTGGATGGTGAAGGAGGGGGTCTTTGTACTGTACTGGATGGTAAAGGAGGGGGGTCTTTGTACTATACTGGATGGTGAATGGACGGGGGTCTTTGTACTGAACAGGATGGTGAAAGGACGGGGGTCTTTGTACTGTACTGGATGGTGAATGGACGGGGGTCTTTGTACTGTACTGGATGGTGAATGGACGGGGGTCTTTGTACTGTACTGGATGGTGAATGGACGGGGGTCTTTGTACTGTACTGGATGGTGAAGGGACGGGGGTCTTTGTACTGTACTGGATGGTGAAGGGAGGGGGGTCATTGTACTGTACTGGGTGGTGAAGGGAGGGGGGTCATTGTACTGTACTGGGTGGTGAAGGAGGGGGGTCTTTGTACTGTACTGGATGGTGAAGGGAGGGGGGTCATTGTACTGTACTGGATGGGGAAGGGAGGGGGGTCTTTGTACTGTACTGGATGGTGAAGGGAGGGGGGTCATTGTACTGTACTGGATGGGGAAGGGAGGGGGGTCTTTGTACTGTACTGGATGGGGAAGGGAGGGGGGCTTTGTACTGTACTGGATGGTGAAGGAGGGGGGTCTTTGTACTGTACTGGGTGGTGATAAAACAAGACCCCAGTCTTGTCTAGGGTTGAGAGGTCATAGCAGTTAGGATGATGAGTGGCTGGAAACATGTAGAACCGCCGATCCAACGGCAGCACAAAGAGTCAATCCAAACCCTGTAAGACATCTGTATATTGATGCTGAGGCATCAATTACTTTCCCCATTTACTGTGCAGTAAACTCTGTAGCATATCATCACATGACTATTTACCTGTGAATGTACTGAGTAAATGTAGCTGCAACCTCTTTGATTTACGGAAGGTACTGATTGTTCCTGTCATGCTGGTACAGTATTGTAGGTTCGCAAAAGGTTATGCATAATACAGTAGGATAAACACTCAACCAAACAGGTAAGTCATGATTTTGTCTTATCCAAATCTCTCTAAGGTACTACAAAGTACATCAAGGTAGGTCTCAGAAATCAGTATGCAGACTTGCTCCACCTCTAAAACTCCAACCTTCCCCTCTGTGGTCTCTTGTAGCCCCTCCCCTCTCCCTGCCCACTGCGTAGTGGTGCTCAGGCTGATGGAGAGCTGTGTGAGTGGGCCAGGCCAGGTGATGTGCAGGCCCGCCCAAGTGAACCTCCATTCCATGGGGGTATCATCTCCTCCTGGGCCTCCGTCCCATGGGCGTCTCATTTTGTCCTGGGCTCCGTCCGTGGGTGTCTCATCTCCTCCTGGGCCTTCGTCTCGTGGGCGTCTCATCTCTTTCTGGGCCTCTGTCCCTTGGGGTCTCATCTCCTCCTGAGCCTTCATCCCGTGTGCGTCTCATCTCTTCCTGGGCCTTCGTCCCATGTGCGTCTCATCTCTTCCTGGGCCTTCGTCCCATGTGCGTCTCATCTCTTTCTGGGCCTCTGTCCCATGGGGTCTCATCTCTTCCTGGGCCAGGGCTGATTTAATGCAGACTATGGGGGCCGTTAGGATGAGTAAGTGCTGGAGATGGACAGGCATATCTCCACAGCTGGCCATTTGGGCTCGGATGGTGGAGGGCTGAGCAGAGAGGTTCTGTCCATTTGCACAATCAGAGGCACGTTAATCACGACTGCTTGTCTCATTAATCAGAAGAAGCACAGTCGCTAACTCTAATAACCCCCTCTCACCATCTCCGCAAATATATTTCCATTTAGAACTTGGATAGCCTCCAATGAGTGGGGATAAAAGTTAACTGTTGGAGCAGTGTCGAGGTGTCTCCCAAGTTGTGGGCAGAGTTTATCATTTGATCTGGTAAGTTTGTCGAAGCTGTTAGAAGATGAATAATACATTTTCCTCTCAAAGGCCTGTTGACAAAGGACAGATTCCTTTTCAAGTCATTTGTACAGTGAATAATGAATAGGAGAGTGAGATGCCTTGCTTACTGCTCTCTTGAAGTTCTGCATAAGGTGACATTCATATTTCATACACATGAATTAGCATTGCATATTTGCCTGTTTGCTTGGTCTACAACAAAACCCCAAAACAAGGAGGGGAGAGAGGTGGGGAGTAAGACTCGCGTTCCTTTTATCTCAACCCAAAAGAACTAGGGCATCTTATAAATTCTCCTCCAACAGCCCCTGCATCTTCAGCATGCTCTTGGTGTCCACAGCAGACCACGTCACCTTCACCCATGTCTCCCTCTGTGAACACCTTGACGTGCCTCTGAAAGGTCACAGCATCAACACAGAGACACAGCCTCATTCACAATGGAATGGAATACATGCAGGTTTGCCTTTCCCACAACAACTTGATTTGTTAGACCAATAGATATTGAAAATGGCGCGTTTCTATGTTTGTAGAAAATTGGTTAAAATCACGATGCACACTGATGATGTTATTAGTATCATCGGTCATTGGAATGCTGCTCATAGAGCTTGCTTAGTACATGGCAGCCATCCACTGAGGGAGCTCAGGGCTTTGACAGAGGCTGTTAGGGCTTCTGTAGGCACCCATGTGTTAACTGTGAGGGGTCACATGAATCCACAGAAAAGCCGTAAAACCATTCTTCTAACATTTTTAAATATTGGTGGCCACTGGCCAGCCATCATCATTTCAACAAAAAAACAAAGCGGCTCTAGTTTGGCTGTGTCAGAGTAGCCACTGATTCATTCAGTCTTTGAATTTAGGCATCACATGACGTCTATTTGTTTCTGTTGGACAGTGTTCTGGTAGCCCCAGTCCATGGTCATTCCCTATCCCCTGGTGGATTGGGTTGTTTATTTCAAAACGAATTTGCCGTCATCCAATCACCAACGGTATAGCAGTCTCCATCATTGCCTAATCCCTGCCACACAGCTGCTCCAGAAAGATTAGAACACAACTATACAAAAAGTCAAAACACAGTAAGTAAATAAATATAGGTTTGATCAACAAGAAAATCATCTCCATGGATAAAAGAAAATGTTTGTTTTGTAAAACCTGCAGAGGGATTGCTTTCTCACCTCGACATAAGATGTATTTCCAGTGATTCAGCCTTGGGAAGGACACACAGAATCTCAAATTCTATTGGTCTTGAAAGGGCATGATACATTTTCAGAGGGGGGGGAAATGATTCTTCTTCTGCAGAAATGAATCTCTGATGACAGGCTAGTCACTCCGTGTCCCATCCCTTGCTGGTATGTGGTTAGAGTTAGAGTAAACACTGGCTAATCAATTCCCCATCATCGCCTATAGATCACTGTCCGGGAGCAGAGACGTGGCCTGACTCTCTTTGCCGGCTGATGTACCATTCCATTATTGGACTTGCTGTATGAAGCCTTATTTAATGCTGCGATACTGGAAACTCAATTAGACACAGAAGTAATGGATTACTGCAATAAGAATGCCATCACCAGCAGGACTTTACATTAGGTCCAGCATGGACAAATAACACAAAGGACAGGGCTTTGAAATATAATTTGCAAACTGCTGTATGTCTCCCTGTGTTCTCCCTTTCCAATATCATATTTCAGTAATCATCTCAGCAATATAATATTTGCTGTAGCTCTTTCCTGTAGTCAAATGACGAAATTTCCCTCTAGTGACCTCATGGGTGGAATATTATTCATATTTTTCATAATTAATAAACATTATTTCATTAAAAACCCACAGAAAATTCTGTATTTCTATTTCAAACGGTTTTGTTATATTTCAGTCTTCTGTAATGCATATAAAGTGTAATATTGGGAAGCAAACTCAAAATGTGATACATTTCAACTCTATATCCGCCATGGTACAGGTGTCTTCTTTTGTTAAGCCCATAACCATACTGTATTTGTGAGGTCTATACTTTTGTTTCAAAGTAGATTTGCTTAAAATTACCAAGAAACATTATTTTCCTCTATACTAATGTGATCAGCATCATTAATGGCCAGTGGCCATGCGGTGTAGGCGTTGGTTAACCACATGACTGTAAGCATCATGATGCCTGTAAAGTCTCCCATATTTAGTGCTCAACTTGGGCAGGAGCTTACCAGAACTGACTACCAGCACCTCACATTTTCTTCTGCTCTGGTTCCTGTTCCTCTGATAGAATATTATCTCAAAAGTATTGCCCATGTTGTACGGTCCTATTAATGCAGTTCATGTTCATGGAAGTGTTGGAGCCTCTCCTCCCTCATCAGCTCATCTCTCCAGGTGAAAATCCCACCCCCCACTTCATTAAAGACAGAAAAATATGAGGATAATTTTAAGACGGCTAGTTTAACAGGACTAGCTGTTAGAACACTCTGCAGTTACAATTCTACTTAATAACACCAACCCCCAAGAGCTGCAGTTAATAATTACAGTACCCAATCAGATGGATAAATATCCTATTAATAAATATCAAACTCATGCACTTTTTTTTTACCATAACCATGCTTTATTATTACCAATGTGATTAAAAGGATACATACAAACTTCCAACAATAAAATACATCAGCACATGACAGCACATCCAGCATCACACATTTTCAACAATGGCGCTCTTCCTCTTAGCATTGGTAGAGCTTGTTGACCTTCAGGACATCAATGTCGGACATGCCCAGTCTCTGTCCAATGGCCACAGATGGGTCTGGGATGGGAGTGATGGTTTCCTTTCCGTAGTCGTTAGTGTAAGCGGTTCTATCATAGTGCATGACAGAGGAGTAGTCGTATGCAGTGTGCAGGTTGTTGGTGTCCTCCTTCTGGAAGTTCCCAACGGCGTAGTCATAGATGTATTGCCAGTTGATCCTGATATACTGTTCACGGTCACTCCTGTTGTGCTCGTGGTAGAAGCCCAGGGCGTGAAGCAGCTCATGCTGGATGATACCATGTTGAACACAGCCAAACTGTGCAAGAGACAATGTCTGCCTGTCCCCAACAGTCCCCACGGTACCAAAACACCCGCCGCTGCTCTGAATGTCCAGGTAGGCAGTCTGTGTCTTACGTGGAATGAAGCGGATGCAGGTCTTGCCTTGGAAGTACTTCATGGCCGTCTCAATAGTCTCTACCTCCAAGCTGGAATATACAGCGCTGAGGATGTAAGGCACGTACACCAAGCCGTCAGATGACTTCTTCCAGAGACAGCTGTACTGGCTGCTAAAGCACTTCATGGCGTTCCTGGTTCTAGGAGCTAGAATGTCTCCATCCAGCAGTAGCTCATTGGTTCCGTTGTTGGACTTCAGGATTACTGAAGTGATGGACACATGGTCCGGCTCATCATGGAACTCATTTCCACTGGCCTGTGATAGGCCCAGCAGCAGCAGCAGCAGAAGCAGGCTAAGAGTGGGTCTGTGGTCCATCTTTCGTCAGAGTATGGAGTTACTTTGGATGGATGGGTCCTTGGCTTTACCTGTGGAGGATCCTAAAATGGCTCATTCACCAAAGCTTGATGCCAGTGTTCTGTCAGAGCTGAGTTTATATACAGCTGTCCCATAGGTGTGACTGTGTAGGATTAACGGTTGGGGATGATGCTCACTGTCTTGGAAAAACAACCAGAGGGAGTGCTCCACAACCTAACCCACTGTTTCAACAATTCATCTGTGTGGGTCAAATTACATTACACTTCAATTTCTTGAGGTAGAAGTCGTCTCTATTACAACCACATATCCAGGATCAGATGACCTCATCCTACGATCATAATATTAACCATAAAGGGGATCAGATTACCTCACTGTCTGATCATAACATTAAACATAAAGGGGATCAGATTACCTCATCCTACAATCATAACATTAACCATAAAGGGGATCAGATTACCTCATCCTACAATCATAACATTAACCATAAAGGGGATCAGATTACCTCATCCTACAATCATAACATTAACCATAAAGGGGATCAGATTACCTCATCCTACAATCATAACATTAACCATAAAGGGGATCAGATTACCTCATCCTACGATCATAATATTTACCATAAAGGGGATCAGATTACCTCACTGTCTGATCATAACATTAACCATAAAGGGGATCAGATTACCTCATCCTACAATCATAACATTAACCATAAAAGGGATCAGATTACCTCATCCTACGATCATAATATTAACCATAAAGGGGATCAGATTACCTCACTGTCTGATCATAACATTAACCATAAGAGGAATCAGATTACCTCACTGTCGATCATAACATTAACCATGAGGGGGATCAGAAAGTATCTGACCCTAGAATAATGGTTAGGGACAAACTATATCGAGTCTATTCCTTTGGAACACATGTTTGGTTTACATTGGGTGTGACAAGCTTAACGAGATGGATCTCACTTAGTTGTGTTGTTTTAAAACAACCATTAGAGCCCAATTAGGTGGCAGTATAGAATAATAGTCATTTGTGTAACTCAAGCACTTTAAAATCTAAAAACTGTCTCCACAGAAAAACTTAATCCTCAGTGATGCTATGGTGCAAGCTGTGTATTGACTTTCCTAATGCTACGCATTTAGTGAGATTTCAAGCATATTAGCACACTATTTCCCACCCGTCACTTAACACACCCTGATTAGAAGGCTCTGTGTGTGTAAATACTAGTGTGCTTGTGTGCTTGTGTGAGTGCATGTATAGAAAAAAATTGCAGGAGAGTATGAGAGGGAGAAATCTCTAGTTGTATTACTTGGCTACTGATGAAATGGTGTGACTGATTCATTTTGTTATGTTAGCATCATTAATAATTCCCATGCAGTTATCAAGTTTGCAGACAACACTACAGTGGTAGGCTTGATTACCAACAATGACAAGACGGCCTACAGGGAGGGGGTGAGGGTCCTCGGAGTGTGGTGTCAGGAAAATAACCTAACACTCAACGTCAACAAAACAAAGGAGATGATCGTGGACTTCAGGAAACACCACCCGATGTCACAGGAAGGCCAAAAACATCATCAAGGACAACAACCACCCGGGCCACTGCCTGTTCACCCCGCTATCATCCAGAAGGTGAGGTCAGTACAGGTGCATCAAAGCAGGGACCGAGAGACTGAAAAACAGCTTCTATCTCAAGGCCATCAGACTGATAAACAGCCATCACTAACATTGAGTGGCTGCTGCCAACATACTGACTCAAATCTAGCCACTTTAATAATTACAAATTGGATGTAATAAATGTATCACTAGTCACTTTAAACAATGCCACTTTATATAATGTTAACATACCCTACATTACTCATCTCATATGTATATACTGTACTCTATACCATCTACTGCATCTTGCCTATGCTGTTCGGCCATCACTCATTTATATATTTTTATGTACATATTCTTATTCATTCCTTTACACTTGTGTATATATAAGGTAGTTGTTGTGAAATTGTTAGATTACTTGTTAGATATTAATGCATGGTCGGAACTAGAAGCACAAGCATTTCGCTACACTCGCATTAACATATGCTAACCATGTGTATGTGACTAATAACATTTGATTTGATTTGATTTGTTCACATACCACCTCTGCACAACAGTAATGAATCAAACTAGGGTGGACAGACTATTGTGACACTGTCCAGCTGTCAGGTAAGAAAATGAAATGAAAACAAATTGAAACATTTCGGACATTTGAGTAGTCATTTTGTGTCAAAATCTATGAAACGAACAATACGGTGGGGGAAAAAAATAGTTTTTAAGCATCCTTTTTATGCCAATTATTTTTGCTGATAAAGTAGTCATTTTCAATGGAGAACTTATTATAAAATATAGATGAACTATCAGATGATTTCATGTTTATTATACACAAATTATGTTAACCAATGTGTTGATTATTCATGATTCATGAACAGTAGCATGGGACAAGTCCAGTGGTTTGAGAAGGGGGAGTGGTTAGAGACAGGAAATTGTGTAGAGCCACGGGTTTGACTGTGTACAGGGATTTGAAAATACTATAAAATGTGACAGCCAGCTCTGGGTTGGAGTAGAGCATCCTCATCGAGAGGAGAGAGGAAAGGGTAGGGATGAGGAAAAGAGACAAATGACAAGCAGGGAGGAGAGGAGAGGACATGGAGGATATCGGAGCTCAGAGCCCTGTGCTGGAGAGGAGAAAGAGAATGGGGGAAAAGGAGGGAGAAAGAGAAGCGGGAAAGAGGAGGGAGAAAGAGAAGGGGGAAAGAGGAGGGAGAAAGAGAAGGGGGAAAGAGGAGGGAGAAAGAGAAGGGGGAAAGAGGAGGGAGAAAGAGAAGGGGGAAAGAGGAGGGAGAAAGAGAAGGGGGAAAGAGGAGGGAGAGAGAAGGGGGAAAGAGGAGGGAGAAAGAGAAGGGGGGGAGGAGAGAGGAGGGAGAAAGAGAAGGGGGAAAGAGGAGGGAGAAAGAGAAGGGGGAAAGAGGAGGGAGAAAGAGAAGGGGGAAAGAGGAGGGAGAAAGAGAAGGGGGAAAGAGGAGGGAGAAAGAGAAGGGGGAAAGAGGAGGGAGAAAGAGAAGGGGGAAAGAGGAGGGAGGAAGAGAAGGGGGAAAGAGGAAGGAGAAAGAGAAGGGGGAAAGAGGAGGGAGAAAGAGAAGGGGGAAAGAGGAAGGAGAAAGAGAAGGGGGAAAGAGGAAGGAGAAAGAGAAGGGGGAAAGAGGAGGGTGAGTGACAGCAGGGGAGTAGAGGAGAGGGACAGAAAAGCTGCCAGCAGTGCTTTAGACAGTGGAAGGAAACACAGGCTGACAGGTAAACCCAGAAGGATTGACCGGCCTGCATCCAGCTGTCGGGTAGAGCTCATCTGGTAGCACCAGAGCACACTGCCACTGACACCACACGTACCCATGCACGTCAACCAGCCAGGGGAAGAACAGGACAGGAGGAGCCCTGCATATGGCCATGCTAGAACATGTGTGCCCCAAGCACACACTAGGCTCTTCTAATGAGCAAAACGTTATCATAATGCAGCATGCAAGGACATGGGAGTGATTATCATCTGACACACAGTGGATTTGTTACCATGCCTGTACCTTGTCCTCTTGTTGATGAAAAACTAGTCCATCATTATACCAAATTATGTCAGTTGCACCTTATTATTAGTATTGGGTTAGAATGTAGAACAAAGTCAATGGAGGTGGATTCTGTCTCAGGGGATGTAGTTATGTCTCTGTAGCTATGCATACATACTGGTAACCTCATGTAGGTCATTCCAAACACTCCCCACCATTACAGCATACTACACCACTATGGTTTACTGTTACACTGAGATACACCAGTTAGACTACTGCCCTCTAGTGGTTTCTTTAGATTACAGACGGGACCAGCGATAGGACCTCTGTAAAAATTCAGTGATAACAGCCAGACAATTTAACCTTGACCCCTGGACAACAGGAGGGGAAAATGGCGTCAGGGATATTTCAAGAAATGTAATTAAGTGGTTATAAAATAGAAAAGAGACAATGGATTTTCTTTGTCCCCCAAGAACAAGTTTACAGGCCCAAGAAAAACAGTTTGCCTGTCTGTGTATTGATCGAGGAGTGTATTGATTTGTTGCTAAGCTGTGTAAGTTTGTTTAAGTTGGATCTATGGAGTGTGAGCACAACTATCTTGTTCTGAAAAGCTTACACAGATGGTGATGGGAGGGCATGTCAATAAAAAAAATGGGGGGGGGGGGGGGGTGACGCGATGATTTTCAAATGTTTCAAATGTTGATGAGAATGAACTGATATAACAGCCTCTGCCAGCAGGTGAGCTGATAGTTCCTGCAGTTACACTTGATTCAATAACAGCGTAAGAGCTGAACATTTCTCTCAACAGAGCGCAGAAAGACACAAAGTCTTGTACAGTACTATAGCGCTTGCTATTTCATTAGGTTAGGTGCTCAAAGGATTTGTGCATAGCCGTAATGAAAACATCATCCTTTGCAGGGGCGCAATTTTCACTGGGGACGGGGGGGACATGACACCTCCACATTCTGAAATTGCATTTATGTCGCCCCCAGTTTTATCATTGCGCTGTGATACAAAAGACAGCGCTGGTGGGCATTAGGACCATGCGAACATCTCAGAGCGGTCAGGCTGTTTGGTGGTATGTCAGGTAGGCTGTTTGGTGGTATTACCCGGCTGGAATTAGGACCATGTGAACAGAGGCAGCTGTTGTCTGTGTGTGGTGTGCTTTTTCTCCTAGTTGTAAAAGCAATCATAGCAGAAACTGGCTACTTTTTATTTGACTGACGTAGCTGGCAAGGAAACTGCTTTTTGATTTAACAAAAAAACGTTTTATTCACAGTGCTGATTTTGTAGAGTAACTGACATGAAACGTTAGCATATGCATTAGCTAAATGTTTCATCCCCTATCGACTGAAGTTCTGTCTGAAATGAATGAACTACCTACAGTTGAAGTCGGAAGTTTACATACACCTTAGCCAAATATATTTAAACTCAGTTTTTCACAATTCCAGACACTTAATCCTAGTAAAATGTCCCTGTCTTAGGTCAGTTAGGATCACCACTTTATTTTAAGAATGTGAAATGTCAAAATAATAGTTGAGAGAATGATTTATTTCAGCTTTTATTTCTTTCATCACATTCCCAGTCGGTCAGACGTTTACATACACTCAATTAGTATTTGGTAGCATTGCCTTTAAATTGTTTAACTTGGGTCAAATATTTCGGGTAGCCTTGCACAAGCTTCCCATAATAAGTTGAGTGAATTTTGGCCCATTCCTCCTGACAGAGCTGGTGTAACTGAGCCAGGGTTGTAGGCCTCCTTGCTCGCACACGCTTTTTCAGTTCTGCCCAAAAATCTTGACTTGACTTTGTTGTCCTTAGGCCATTTTGACACAACTTTGGAAGTGTGCTTGGGGTCATTGTCCATTTGGAAGACCCATTTGCGACCAAGCTTTAACTTCCTGACTGATGTCTTGAGATGTTGCTTCAATATATCCACATAATTTTCCCCCCTCATGATGCCATCTATTTTGTGAAGTGCACCAGTCCCTCCTGCAGCAAAGCTCCCCAACAACATGATGCTGCCACCCCCGTGCTTCACAGTTGGGATGGTGTTCTTCGGCTTGCAAGCCTCCCTCTTTTTCCTCCAAACATAACGTTGGTCATTATGGCCACAGGACATTTCTACAAAAAGTTCAATCTTAGTACCCATGTGCAGTTGCAAACCATAGTCTGGCTTTTTTATGGCGGTTTTGGAGCAGAGGCCTCTTCCTTGCTGAGCGGCATTTCAGGTTATGTCGATATAGGAAGTATTTTACTGTGGATATAGATACTTTTGTACCTGTTTCCTCCAGCATCTTCACAAGGTCATTTGCTGTTGTTCTGGGATTGATTTGCACTTTTCGCACCAAAGTACGTTCATCTCTAGGAGACAGAATGCGTCTCCTTCCTGAACGGTTTGATGGCTGCGTGGTCCCATGTTGTTTATTCTTGCATACTATTGTTTGTACAGATGAATGTGGTACCTTCAGGCGTTTGAAAATTGCTCCCAACGATGAACCAGACTTGTGGAGGTCTACCATTTTTCTTCTGAGGTCTTGGGTGATTTCTTTTGATTTTCCCATGATGTCAAGCAAAGAGGCACTGAGTTTGAAGGTAGGCCTTGAAACACATCCACAGGTACACCTCCAATTGACTCAAATTATGCCATTTGTGTCAATTATCAGAAGCTTCTAAAGCCATGACATCATTCTCGGAATTTTCCAAGCTGTTTAAAGGCACAGTCAACTTAGTGTATGTAAACTTCTGACCCACTGGAATTGTGATATTCTGGAATTATAAGTGAAATAATCTGTCTGTAAACAATTGTTGGAAAAATTACTTGTGTCATGCACAAAGTAGACGTCCTTACCGACTTGCTAAACCTATAGTTTGTTAACAAGAAATTTGTGGAGTGGTTTAAAAACGAGTTTTAATGACTCCAACCTAAGTGTATGTAAACTTCCGCCTTCAACTGTAGTCAATAATTTTAGGGGAGCAAAAACATTGGGACGAATTCAATTGTACAGTGCCTTGCGAAAGTATTCACCCGCTTGGCATTTTTCCTATTTTGTTGCATTACAGCCTGTAATATAAATTTAGTACAACACAAAATAGTCCAAATTGGTGAAGTGAAATGAAAAAAATAACTTGTTTCAAAAAATGATTAAAAAAATACAAAAACGGAAAAGTGGTGCGCGCATATGTATTCACCCCCTTTGCTATGAAGGCCCTAAATAAGATCTGGTGCAACCAATTACCTTCAGAAGTCACATATTTAGTTAAATAAAGTTAATCTGTGTGCAATCTAAGTGTCACATGATCTGTCACGTGATCTCAAGGCCCCAGAGTTTGCTACATCACTAAGCAAGGGGCACCACCATTTCATTAATGTGCTAATGAACGCCTGCTAATTCCATCAGCGAATGTGCTGTGACACAGTCCACAGATCTTCTACCCTGCCTGACCCAACTCAGTGGGAGCAGTGAGGGTAGAACATCCAGTCCTCCGGTTAAATCTTCAGTCACTGAAGAAGTCTAGAACTGTGTTAAATGTGTTATTCTAGTATGCCCTGGTGGGTATCTGCGTAGGGGATGGAGTCTCTTGATTGCCTATTTAAACCAATATTAAGCATTTGATTAATCCTGAGCCGTCAGTATTCTTCCCTCATATCTTTGCAAAATGGAGAATCAAGTTTTAGAACCTAATATGGGCTTGAATAAATATTGGTCCTTTAACGTTCAAAATATGCAAAATAAATCTACTAAAAGGTACAATGATATTCCAGAAAAAGGGTGCTAAAATAAGACTTTGCCATATCTATCAGAATTGGTGAGACAGAGGATTGATAGTTTATTATGAAACACCAGCTGGGAGACTTGACATGTTGATCAGAAAGCATCCCCTGAAGGGAATACAGTTGGACAAGTAATTAGCTAACTAATGAGCAATGAAAACTGATGCTTTTCTAAGCAGTTCTGTACACACTGAGGCACACTGAGGCACACTGGGTCACAGAGGAATCTGTCAGCAAACTTCCAGGGCAATTGTTCAGAAAACCTTTACCTAGTCAACTTTTTGGCTCCGTGTTGAATTCTGGAAGCCTACAGATACCAGCTTAAGTCTTTGGAAGATAGTGTGTAACACATTGTGGATGTGATTGCTGTGTTCCACAATACCTTAGCTCAGGCCTTTATATTGACTTTACATAGTTATTGCACAGTGAGTCACAGTGTAGCATGGAGAACAATTGTTGTTTCACTCTCTCTTGGTGTGTGCGTTTAATTCAGTAACATCCTCTGTGCTCTGCTCTTGTTGGGCTGCATGTCTGATACAAGTCCAGGTGTCTGGTATCACAGAGTAACAGGAGGACACCAGTGTGTTTAGCCTATACCCTCAACAACAAACTTCCTGGAATACAAGACAGACTGCACTCGGCAGATATTGCCACGTCATCTCCTGTGTCCACTTCCAGCTTGGAAGACTGGCTACCCAGAGCCCCCTGCCACACGTAGCAGGCCAATGAAGCATCACCCAGACAAATTGAAAACCCCAAGTAAATAAAGGATTGCAGTACCCACTCATTCTGGTGAAGACAGCACAACACTGATTGCACTGCAGAGAACCAGGCAGGCACTTTAGACCACTTGGCCGTGACCCACACTTTATTGAGGATGAAAAAAACACATGGCTCTACAGTATATAGCCAGCTGGATGCCCATATGACCACACAATAGAGTCTTCTCTGAAATCACAGCACACACATACCTGCTCATATCGGGGACACACTGAAATCACTGACACATCTGGCAAACTAACATGCCGTAAAATATTCAGACATCAGACAGACTACACCCCCCGTGATCATAATATTGAGAGTATCAAACCAACAGCTGTGTGTGTACTGTGTAGGTGTGGAAAGATTATGACAAATCCCGCCGCCCCTCTGTAACGCCCACGCTGCAGATCAAACGCACCTTTTTGTTTCTGGCCAGCTGCGTCTCAGGGCGCCTTCATCCCAAGCAAACACAATCAGACTCAGTAAACCTGTTTAGCCAGGTGAGACCGCTGCCACTGCCATCTGGCATGGAGGAGTGTGCCAGCATGTAGTCCATGCTAACTTATTCACTTCTGCTCCACACTGAACCACTCAAATCTCAAGTTCTTTAACACTCATCCATTAGAAAAAAAAGAATGCTTATTGTAAAAGAGATATGTCAAGGTCAGTGATAGCACTTGTCTGTTGAGTACGTCAGTGTGTAACCAGTGAGTAAACACCAGAGGGACAAGTTCTGCCCTCATCTTATCACTGTGGAGAGAAACAAAGTACTACATACACCACCTCCACAGGCAAAGGGAAATGGCAAAGGAGACCATTATTAGTCAGTGCTATCCGGGGTCCTTGAGAAATCCCTACCCAAACCGTAACCTTTTACTGCACTTATCCTCTTTGGGCTAGGGGGCAGTATTTTCACGTTCGGATGAAAAGCGTGGCCAGAGTAAACTGCCTGCTACTCAGGCCCAGAAGCTAGGATATGCAGAATATTTATAAATTTGGATAGAAAACACTGACGTTTCTAGAACTGTTTGAATGATGTCTGTGAGTATAACAGAACTCATATGGCAGGCGAAAACCTGAGAAAAATCCAACCAGGAAGTGGGAAATCTGAGGTTTGTAGTTTTTCAAGTGATTGCCTATCCAATATACAGTGTAAATGGGGTCATATTGCACTTCCTAAGGCTTCCACTAGATGTCAACAGTCTTTAGAATGTTGTTTCAGGCTTCTATTGTGGAAGGGGAGCGAATAAGAGCAATCACAGTAGGTGGCTCAGCAGAAAGCCTTTAGTTATTGATCGCGCGCAGCCGTGAGCGCGAGCTCCGTTCCCTTTCATTTCTAAAGACAAAGGAATTGTCCAGTTGGAATATTATTGAAGATTTATGATAAAACCATCCTAAAGATTGATTATATACATTGTTTGACATGTTTCTACGAACTGTAATGGAACTTTTTTGACTTTTTGTCTGGACTTAGTGCCCCCGCCTTGTGCATTTGGATTAGTGAAATAAACGCGCGAACAAAAAGGAGGTATTTGGACATAAAGATGAACTTTATCGAACAAAACAAACATTTATTGTGGAAGTGGGATTCCTGGGAGTGCATTCCGATAAAGATCATCAAAGGTAAGTGAATATTAATAACGCTATTTCTGACATCTGTTGACTCCACAACATGGCGGGTAGCTGTATGGCTTGTTTTGGTGGCTGAGCGCTGTACTCAGATTATTGCAAGGTGTGCTTTCGCCGTGAAGCTATTTTGAAATCTGACACAGCGGTTGCATTAAGGAGTTTATCTTTAATTCTATGCATAACACTTGTATATTTCATCAAAGTTTATGATAAGTATTTCTGTAAATTGATGTGGCTCTCTGGAAATTCGCCACAGTTTTGGAGGCAAAACATTACTGAACATCACGCACCAATGTAAACTGAGATTTTTGGATATAAATATGAACTTTATCGAACAAAACATACATGTATTGTGTAACACGAAGTCCTATGAGTGCCATGTGATGAAGATCATCAAAGGTTAGTGATTCATTTTATCTCTATTTCTGCTTTTTGTCACTCCTCTCTTTGGCTGGAAAATTGCTGTATGTTTTTTTTGTGACAAGGCGCTGACGTAACATAATCAATTGGTCTGCTTTCACCGTAAAGCCTTTTTGAAACCTGACACGATGGCTAGATTAACCTGTTTGGGATAGGGCAGTATTTTCACGGCCGGATAAAAAAACGTACTCGATTTAATCTGGTTACTACTCCTGCCCAGAAACTAGAATATGCATATAATTAGTAGATTTGGATAGAAAACACTCTAACGTTTCTAAAACTGTTTGAATGGTGTCTGTGAGTATAACAGAACTCATATGGCAGGCTAAAACCTGAGAAGATTCCATACAGGAAGTGCCCTGTCTGACAATTTGTTCTCCTTCTAGGGCATCTCTATAAAAAGTACAGCATCTCTGCTGTAACGTGACATTTTCTAAGGCTTCCATTGGCTCTCAGAAGGCGCCAGAAAGCGGAATGACGTCTCTGCAGTCTCTGGGCGAAAAAAAGCAGGAGTTTTTGTGAGTGGTCAGGCAGGGAACAATGACACTGGATTGCGCGTGCACGAGACGACTCCATGTTTTTCTTTCAGTCTATGAATGAATACAACGTCTGTCCCTAACAGGTTAACCTAACCAGGTCCCTAACCAGGTTAAACTTAATATACATCACAGAAGACTGAATACAACAAAACTGTTTGACATAGAAATACTGGATTTTTTGCTAGTAAAAAAAATGTTTTTATTAATTATGAAAAATATTAATAACATTCCACATGAGGCCACTAGGTAATTTGACTGCAGGATACCTTAAACATAAACCTTACCTTAACATTTCAACCAATGGGTTAGGGATGTCCCAAGGATTTTTTTGTATTTAAAAAAAACATAACCTTCATTTAACTAGGCAAGTCAGTTAAGAACAAATTCTTATTTACAATGACAGCCTACATCAGCCAAACATGGACGACGCTGGTCCAATTGTGCGCCGCCCTATGGGACTCCCAATCACGTCTGGTTGTGATACAGCCTGGATTCGAACCAGGGTGTCTGTAGTGACACCTCTAGCACTGAGATGCAGTGCCTTAGACCGCTGCGCCACTCAGGAGCCCAGATAGCACAGACCATTATGCTTTACTATACATAGACATGAAATGTTATGATTCCTAATAGGCTGATTTGTCTATTTACGCCCCCATAAATGACTTTGTTCAGTCAATTTGTGTCAATAAGAAAACCGTGGCAGTTTTTATTTTCTTTCTTTGACTACAGAAGGGTACGTATAAAAATGGGCTCCTGTGATTAAAGTCCCATTCTAGCCCCAGCCTGATGTTCATTATCCAGGGCTGATGGGGCAGGCCTTGGGTGCCACTGGAGCTCCTGGTGTCTGACTGCAGCTCTACTGCTAATGACCTGCAGGGCCCTGGCTGGCAGGATGGCTTCTGACTGGCTGGCTGGATGGCTTCTGGCTGGCTGGCTTCTGGCTGGCTGGATGGCTTCTGGCTGGCTGGCTGGATGGCTTTGTGGAGGAAGGGCAGGAAGGACAGCTCTGTGCAGATGTGCAGTCAATTAGTGCAGCCTCACCTCCTCCTTCATTTCTCTCTCTCTCCATCCTCCCTCCCTGACTCTCAAATGGAGCCTGTTGTAGCCTGTCTTCCAGCCCGCTGGGTCTGAGAGGAGGACGCTACGTTAAACAACACTACAACAGAAAAACCTCCTGGTTATGTCTCCACAATGTCATTATCCCACCTGCTAAGCCGCTTTCTCTCCTCCAGTCTCGTTCATTCATTCACTCACTCTCTCCTCAGCAGACTATTCAGATACAAATCACTCATAGTAGTCCCTCCTCCAACCTCACCCCCTCCTACTCATCTCCATTTAAACTAGGTGATCATGGACTTCAGGAAATAGCAGAGGGAGCACATCCCTATCCACATCGACGGGACCGCAGTGGAGAAGGTGGAGTGTCATGTTCCTTGGCGTACACATCACTGACGATCTGAAATTGTCCACCCACACAGACAGTGTGGTGAAGAAGGTGCTACAGCGCCTCGTCAACCTCAGGAGGCTGAAGAAATGTGGCTTGGCCCCTAAAACCCTCGCAAACTGTTACAGATGCACAATTGAGAGCATCCTGTTGGGCTGTATCACCGCCTGGTACGGCAACTGCACCGCCCGCAACCACAGGGCTCTCCAGAGGGTGGTGCGGTCTGCCCAACGCATCACCGGGGGCAAACTACCTGCCCTCCAGGACACTTAAAGCACCCAATGTTACAGGAAGACCAAAAAGATCATCAACGACATCAACCACCCGAGCCACGGCCTGTTCACTCTGCTATCATCCAGAAGGCGAGGTCAGTACAGGTACATCAAAGCTGGGACAGAGAGACTGAAAAACAGCTTCTATCTCAAGGCCATCAGACTGTTAAACAGCCATCATTAGCCGGCTACCACCTGGTTAGGTAACCCTGCACCTTAGAGGCTGCTGCCCTATATACATAGACTTGGAATCACTGGCCACTTTCATAATGGAACACTAGTCACTTTAATAATGTTTAAATAATGATGGCATACTGCTTTACTCATCTCATATGTACATACTGTATTCTATTCTCCTGTATTTTAGTCAATGCCACTCCAACATTGCTCAATCTAATATTTATATATTCTTAATTCCATTCTTCTACTTTTAGATAGTAAGTGTGCATTTTTGTGAACTGTTAGATACTACTGCACTGTTGGAGCTAGGAACACAAGGATTTCTCTACACCCGCAATAACGTCTGCTTAATATGTTTGATTTGATTTGATTTTGATGTGTTCCATTATGCTTGGCCCCAATGTTTTTTGCAAAGACAGTCATTATCAAGGACCACATTGAGGAAAAAACAGGGATGTGGGTTGGTGAGGAGAGACAGATGTCTAAGTTACTATTCTCAGCTCCTGGAACATGAGAAGGCTTGTTAGATGTCTATGTTACTACTCCCAGGTCCTGGAACAGGAAACGACTTGTTAGATGTCTAGCTTACTATTTCACACTTCCTGGAACATGAGAAGACTTGCCATGGATTTGTATAGTGTTGAAGGCTGGGGTTCATACTGGTGGGAGAGGGTGAAGACGATTTCTACACCTAGTTTGCCATTTGGGTATGTGGCAGTGATACGAATTCAGCTTGAAAAGGGTGTCATAATAAATGAATGTTAAATTAACTGTCTGCAAGTGAACTATACTTGTTGGTCTCTATTGAGCTGGTAGCGTAGAGGGTCAGTTTGACAGGAGTAAGGCAGAAATGGCCAGGGGACAGAGGACGATACAGTATATTATATTTGTTTCAACAGCAGTGTCAGCAGGGTTGGGGAGTGACTGATTAAAGGTAATCAGTTACATGTACTCTGATTACCAAAAAACTAACTAATCAGTTACATTACCAGCTAAAATATTGCAATCAGCATACAGATACTTTTGAAAAACTAGATGATTACTTCTTGGATTACTGTTAAATTCAGAAAGGATGCTTGTTATATTTTATTAACCCCTCCACCACCCACCCACTTCGGAGGACAAATATATTTTTTTACAGCATTTTTGCTATATATACTGTATACATTTGTCACGTGTGCTCCCTCTCCGGCCTCTAGGTCACCAGGCTGCTCGTTATGGCGCACCCCTGTCACCATCGTTACGCACACCTGCACATCATCATGTAACAGATGTATAGCGTACTCTCCTTGCGTTGTGTTTTTTTTTCCTAATAAATCACATCAGCCAGCGGTCCCAGTTGAGCATCATTTATTCCTGTTGTTAAATGAGAAACAGCACGGTAGTTGTGCAGGGCTTAATGGTACTGATGGCTGTCGATGACAAAAGCTGTAGCATGAAGACAACTGTGTTAGCAGTGGGCTTATGTGACCATTACAACGATGTATGCTAGCTAACACTTATCTACAGCAATCATATGCCAAAGCACATCCCAGAAAGCCCCTCAATCCCTAACAGGTACCATATACTCACACATGTATAAATCCGTAACGTACAGCAAACTTGAACACATTGTAAAATATAAAATATAAAACAGTATTCAGAACGTGACCTACCCCTTGCATCACATTTTCATACTGGGAAGACCTGACGTTCGCGATCTCCCCCTATCTGCAAGCGGGGCCAATCACAACACACCTTAGTGTCATCAGTTGAACCAACCAATACGAATGCTTGAACATTAAGTACACATTTCTTTAGAGGCAAGTGGAAACATAACCAACCCTGTTACAATCACTCACCTGGACTCCATAACCTCCTTGATTACCTTCCCTTTATTTGTCCCTCCCTTTGGTTCCTTCCCCAGGCGTCATTGTTTCTTTTCTTGTCTGTGCGTTTGTTCCTGTTTCTTGTTTTGTATTGTGTTTTCATTTATTAAATGATTCACTCCCTGAACTTGTTTCCCGACTCCCAGCGCACACATTACAACATTTTACATATACAGTTGAAGTCGGAAGTTTACATACACTTACGTTGGAGTCAATAAAACTCGTTTTTCAACCACTCCACAAATTTCTTGATAACAAACTATAGTTTTGGCAAGCCGGTTAGGACATCTACTTTGTGCACAACACAAGTAATTTTTCCAACAATTGTTTACAGACAGATTATTTCACTTACAATTCACTGTATCACAATTCCAGTGGGTCAGAAGTTTACATACACTAAGTTGACTGTGCCTTTAAACAGCTCGGAAAATTTCAGAAAATGATGATTCTGTAATGATTTCGTTTAGGGAAGTATCGGAGTCAGGCGCAGGACACAGGGATGAGTGCAAACAAAACGTGTTTACTCAAAACCATAATAAAACTTCTCCCACAGCAATAAGACATGGTTGGGAGAAACACCTCCAACAACCACGAAACAGGAAACAATCACGGACAAGACAAACAGGAAACAATCACGGACAAGACAAACAGGAAACAATCACGGACAAGACAAACAGGAAACAATCACGGACAAGACAATCAGGGACAAGACAAACAGGAAACAATCAGGGACAAGACAAACAGGAAACAATCACGGACAAGACAAACAGGAAACAATCACGGACAAGACAAACAGGACACAATCACGGACAAGACAAACAGGAAACAATCACGGACAAGACACACAGGAAACAATCACGGACAAGACAAACAGGAAACAATCACGGACAAGACAAACAGGAAACAATCACGGACAAGACAAACAGGAAACAATCACGGACAAGACAAACAGGAAACAATCACGGACAAGACAAACAGGAAACAATCACGGACAAGACAAACAGGAAACAATCACGGACAAGACAAACAGGAAACAATCACGGACAAGACAAACAGGAAAGCCAGAGGGTTAAATAATGAACATAATCGGGGAATCATAAACAGGTGTGTACATTAAAGACGAAACCAAACGAACAGGGAAACATAGATCGGTGGTGACTAGTAAGCCGGTGACGTCGACCGCCGAACGCCGCCCGAAAAAGGAGAGGGGCCGACTTCGCCGGAAGTCGTGACATAAGTTCATTTATATTTTTTGAGATGTGAATACCAAGTATGTCTACTTTGCCATCCGCCCATTTTAATGGTAAACTACAAGGTAATGTAAACACTGTACTGTAAACACTTTTTAATAATGATCCAATACATAATATGGTACACATATGGTACACTATGGTACACTGGTCATAATTCAGAAAGGATGTTTGCGAAATGACATTCAATGACATTCAATTAAGCATTGAAAATAAGCACAAGTTTGCCTCCCAAGTGGCGTAGCATTCTAAGGCACTGCATCTCAGTGCAAGAGGTGTCACTACAGACCCAGGTTCGATCCCAGGCTGTGTCACAGCCAGCCCATGAACGGGAGACCCATGAGGTGGCGCACAATTGCCCCAGCGTCATCCGGGTTAGGGGAGGGTTTGGCTGGCAGGGATTTCCTTGTCCCATTGCGCTCTCGCAACTCCTTGTGGCAGGCTGGGCGCCTGCAAGCTGACTTCGGTTGCTAGCTGGACGGTGTATCCTCCAACTCATTGGTGCGGCTGGCTTCCAGGTTAAGCGAGCAGCGTGTCAATAAGCAGTGCGGCTTGGCAGGATCGTGTTTCGGAGGATGCTTGGCTCTCAACCTTCACCTCTCCCAAGTTTGCAGCAATGGGACAAGACTAACTACAATTGGATCTCACAGAGAACAAAAATACGAAGAAAAAGCGCAAGTTTAAGTTTGTTCAACCTCAGCGAGTCTGACAACAAGAGACCACTATGATGACACACCAAATGCGTTTGATTGATACTTTTTGTCTTCTTCTAAAGGCGTCAGCATGCATCAGTTCGACTGTCGGCTAGCCGAAGACGGCTAGGTGAACGAGTGTGCTCACATACTCCATTAAAAGACCTTCGCTTGAAATACGACAAAAAAGAGGCAATAGTACTGTTTGTCCATTGTGAGACACCATAGCCAATATACAATTCATCAAAATAGTCAGAATTATTCTAAGATAACTTAAGAAATCTGTCATTCATTTTGACGTTTTTGCCGAGGTGATCTTAGTTGCGCAATTTTACATCTAACTAAGATGTTTGGCACAGTATTTCTCAATGAAAAAAAATGTGCATGAAATCATGTTCTCTAATTGATTGACAACAAGACTTTATTGAAGAATCCCTACTCAAATTCAAATCAAATTGTATTGGTCACATAGACATGTTTAGCAGATGTTACTGCAGGTGTCGCAAAATGCTTGTTTTACTAGCTCCATCGGTGCAGTAATATCTAACAATACACACAATACACAAAAAAAAACTACAAGTAAAAGAATGGAATTAAGGAATATATAAATATTAGGACGATCAAGGTCGGAGTGGCATAGACTAAAATACAGTAGATAGAAAACTGTTGACCAATCACCAACGAAGGGGCGTAGACTTCGGCAACCAACTTCGGCTTGCCTCAAGAAAAAAATGTGTGCCCGAACAATCGGAAATATAGCCTTACCAAAGTCCCAAATGAACAAACGCATCTCAAAATGTAATCATAATATATACACAAAATCTTCTGAACTGTTTCCGCTGGGAAGCATGCGGACGCATAAAATTACATACCCAAATCTAACTGCCTGTAGCTCAGGACCTGAAGCAAGGATATGCATATTCTTGATACCATTTGAAAGGAAACACTTTGAAGTATGTGGAAATATGAAATTAATGTAGGAGAATATAACATATTAGATCTGGTAAAAGATAATACAAAACATCTTGTTGTTCCATCATCTTTGAAATGCAAGAGAAAGGCCATAATATAATATTGGAGCTTAGGCATAATTTAGATTTTGGCCACCAGATGGCAGCAGTGTATGTGCAAAGTTTCAGACTGATCCAGTGAAGCATTGAAATACTGCACAATTTTTTTTATCAGGTCTGCCCAAATGTAGCGAATTGGTAAATTGATACATTTTCAAGTACATAACTATAGAGAACATACAAAAATGATATGATAATAAAAAATGTAAGTTTACACATTCCCAGGAAGGTCATACATGATGGAAAATTTGCTTCCCTACAGAAAAGACACTAACCTTCACACATCTAGATGGCCGGGTGGGGTAGGTGCGGGGCCAGAAACAGCAGGTGTTCAAACTTTAGAACCCAGTTCCTACATTTGAATATAAAAATGTATTTTATCAAACAAAACTATGTAAAAATGTATCTCTGGGACCCTCAGGATGACAAATCAGAACAAGATTACTGAATGTAAGTACATTATTTACCTTCAGAGGTGAATGTATCAAACCAAGTGCCGTGATAGAACAATCGCATGGTATTTTTTCACTGTAATAGCTACTGTACATTGGACAGTGCAGTTAGATTAAAAATAATTTAATATTTCTGCACATATAAGACATGCCTATGTCCTGGAATGTTGGATGTTACTTACCACGTCATTCTAGTCACATTAGCAGCAACCGTCCTGGTATAGGGACACCGATCCCTTATTAATGCCTCTTAAAAGGAAAGTAATCCAAAAGTGACTGAAATTAATCAGATAAGGTTGCGGAGTGTGGGTAATCCAAAAATTACGTTACTGATTACAATTTTGGACAGATAACTAGCAACTGTAACGGATTGAATTAAGAAAGTAACCTAACCAACCCTGAGTGCTAGCCAGTTCCCCAGTCAACTCAGTAAGGAGGCCTTGGTACAGGAACTCTGTCAGATTTATGACCAGAGCAGAGCCACATAACCAGCTCCTTAAACCCTGCTGGGATTTTACACCATGTACCCAAAATTGAATATGTCTTGCGAAAGCAGTTTTCAGTTTCGATTCATGGTGTTGAATTGTGACTGCAGCCTTGGACGAGGACAAGACACAGTTATGACAGGCCAAGAAACATTCCCAGAACTATACTCCTGACAATGTCCTGGACATGGAAAAGGATTGTGAGAGATATGCGTCTTTCTCTATACCGTAGGTCAGGACACAGGTGACACGTCTCACTACCACAACATCAACATATTCTCAATGCAACTAGGATATCTACAAAGCTGTGTCTGTCCATCTGAGAATGTAGTTATATGAGCATCATTGGGAAAATCTTGAGGACACAATCGTTTGATTGTTGATAATAATATACTGTTGATAACTGCAGATAATAATATAACATTTGTTCATGTTTCAATATGAAAAATTATTAACCTTCTGTGTTGTCCCATACAGTATGTATATTTATTTGTCCAAAAGGCCTGTGTTCCATCGAGCATGAACACCTTCTCATAATGACACTGAGGATGAATCACATAACCCAGCCTCATTTATTTCCTGACACACCTTTTTAACGGTCCAAACACTATTCCATACACCAGCTAACTTAGCACTGTGGGCTCTTTATAGAGAGGTATTGAATGTTCTCGGTGTGTGTAAAGATGTCCACATACATAGGTTCGACAGTCTGTGCTCTCATATTCCCTAAAAACCTAAAAAGAGAAGAAAGTGGCAGTATTACTGTTGTTTCTCCCTCTTGAGCCACCATAGCAAGAACATATCCTGAAACAAATTCTAAATATTTTGAGTAAGTATCTCAAATAAATTTAGAAATCTGTCATTCATTTTGACATTTTTTGTGAGATTTTAGTCGCGCAATTTTACATCCAGCTAAGATGTTTGGTGCAGAATTTGTAAAGTGAAAGATTTGCATAAAAACTAGTCGTCTCTCATTGAATAAAAACAAACACATTTTGTTCCCACTCCTACTAGGAGTAGTACTGTTAACCAATCACTGATGAAGGGGTGTTGATTTTGGCACCCGAACTTCGATTTGCCTCAAGAAAAAATGTTCTGCACGAACAGCTGAGGAACCCCCTGATGGCCAAAACGAACAAAAACGTCACAAAATGTGGGCATAATATTTTCGGAAACCGTTTTGACTGGAAGCTTTACACTTGTGCTTGTGTGCATGAGAACTGGCCTGCTATCCCTTGTCAAACAGCTCTGACAGTGCACAGTGCACAGTGCGCACACACACACACACACACACACACACACACACACACACACACACACACACACACACACACACACACACACACACACACACACACACACACACACACACACACACACACACACACACACACACACACACACACACACACACAGCTCTTAACCTCAGTAGAGGTAAGAGAAATATCACTCTTGGTGTCACTAGGCAAATTTAGGAGTGACAGTTATGTGAGAGTGACACAGGGTTCCATATAACCTACACCCTCATGTCTTTCAACCTCTGACACCCTGTGTGACATTTCAGGAAGAGTGAGGCTGCTGATGCGTGATGCATGAGCTTGAACATGTCATTCCTCATGCCGCTAGGACAGTTACACACACGTTGCTGTTGGGTTTCCTGTGCCGCGAGCATTGTAGAGATGTCACAATATTGACTCTGCACCTCCCCTCTGACACAAATCTGCCTGACTGTCATGGATATGGATACCAGCCTCAACACAAAAAACTGGGCCACACTCTGATACTGGGCCACACTCTGCTACTGGGCCACACTCTGCTACTGGGCCACATTCTGCTCCTGGGCCACACTCTGCTCCTGGGCCACACTCTGCTCCTGGGCCACACTCTGCTCCTGGGCCACACTCTGCTACTGGGCTACTGGACCACACTCTGCTACTGGGCTACTGGACCACACTCTCCTACTGGGCTACTGGGATACTGGACCACACTCTGCTACTGGGCTACTGGACCACACTCTGCTACTGGGCCACTCTCTGCTACTGGGCCACTCTCTGCTACTGGGCCACACTCTGCTACTGGGCCACACTCTGCTACTGGGCCACACTCTGCTACTGGGCTACTGGGCCACTCTCTGCTACTGGGCCACTCTCTTCTACTGGGCCACTCTCTTCTACTGGGCCACTCTCTGCTACTGGGCCACTCTCTGCTACTGGGCCACTCTCTGCTACTGGGCTACTGGGCCACTCTCTGCTACTGGGCCACACTCTGCTACTGGGCCACAATCTGCTACTGGGCCACACTGCTACTGGGCTACTGGACCACTCTCTGCTACTGGGCCACTCTCTGCTACTGGGCTACTCAAATATGTTGCTCAGAATTTTGGTATTCAGTGACAATGACCTATTGTAAAATTATTATTTTAATACATTTGAAACCAAAAATATACACCTGCAAATGGTGGGGAATGAGACCATAAATGATTTACCGTCTTGTAAAGAATGACCTTTGGTTCTACATATAATATTTAGTCCTCCTTAGAGCCATCTCAAAACCCACTAGACGGAAGAGGTGTCTTTGTGATGAAAACAAAACATTGTGTGACAACTGTGTCTGATGTGACCTCCTTGAAGACCAGAAGAAGAAACACTGATTGTGCTACAGACAAACTACATCCTCCATTTCGGGTCTTGGGAGACACTGAGTCTGTACCATCAAGTTCTCTGAGGAATACCGAGCTGAAACAGATCAGCTCAAATCTGTCAAGTCTCCACCAGCAGAGTAATAAAGACAGACACGAAGCCAGAGGTTTGTGAGGCAGGAAGGCAGCAGCCTCCCATAAACTAGGGTACAGGCTGCGAGGGATACTCAAATCACAACACAACAACCATAACCATTCAACACAGCTCTCAGAGTGGCATTTACATTTTATGTTGGCTCCAGGGGAGGGAGGGGATCTCCCTGGTCCATCCGGACCTACCGACTTGACAGGCAGCTGAGAGAAATGGCAGTGTAATCAATAGCTTCCTGGGTCACTTGTTAAATATGCTTTTTCCATCTGCGAGTCGCTGAGAGGCCCCCTTCACAGGGGAGATCCACATATCATTCTCTATCCACCATCATGACTAAAAGGAGCCGATTGTCACAGAGTCATATTGATTAAGAGTGAAAATGTGATCATTTTGTATGAACTTGGCTCTCTGATCCCTGTTCTGTCAGGTCGGCTGTAGGGAATTACAGCTTTCATAATACGTTTAAGAAAAAAAATGTGCCCTTGCTCATTCCACCCCCTCCCCCCTTTAGACAAAGAGGTATACGCCAATCACAGCCTGTTAATGGCTTCCAGAAGAGAACAAGATCCTGGGAATTAGATTAAAGTCATTATTTAACACAGATTTTTTCCCCCCTTTTAGAATATGTATTACTGCCTCTGACACCAAACCACTTTAATAAAGCCCTGGACTTTGCATTTAAAATATATATATTTCTGGCAATTAGATGTCATTATTACAAAGAGAAAGAGTAGCGAGGGAGAGGCTCTGCTGTCAAAATCCCAGGGTCTCTTTAAAGTTCTGAATCATTATAATGGTGTCTATGTTGAACATGTTGTTCATTCACATCATGGACTGACGGAACAGACTTCCAATCCAACCGTTGAGGGGGAAAATCATCAAAATTGACTTTCTTAAAAGACCAGTGAAGGATTTAATGGTCGGTTCTCTTATGGGTTAATGTACCAAAGCTTTAAAAAAAATGAAGCTCTCTCTCAACACTAGAACTAGACACATACTGCACATCCACATAAACACACACACATACACACACCATAGGCACACCAGCATACGACTTGGACTTTGTTTTATTTACAGTACCAGTCAAAAGTTAGGGTTTTTCATTATTTTTACTGTTTTCTACGTTGTAGAATAATAGTGAAGACGTCACAACTATGAAATAACACATATGGAATCATGGAATCATGGAATCAAAAAAGTGTTAAATCAAAATACATTTGAAATTCTTCAAAGTAGCCACCCTTTGCCTTGATGACAGCTTTGCGCACTCTAGCCATTCTCTCAACCAGCTTCACCTGGAATGCTTTTCCAACAGTCTTGAAGGAGTTCCCACATATGCTGAGCACTTGTTGGCTGCTTTTCCTTTATTCTGCGGTCCAACTCATCCCAATCCATCTCAATTTGGTTGAGGTCGGGTGATTGTGGAGGCCAGGTCATCAGATGCAGCACTCCACCACTCTCCTTCTTGGTCAAATAGCCCTTACATAGCCTGGATGTGTGTTTTGGGTCATTGTCCTGCTGAAAAACATATGATAGTCCCACTAAGCGCAAACCAGATGGAATGGCGTATCGCTGTAGAATGCTGTGGTAGCCGTGCTGGTTAGTGTGCCTTGAATTCTAAATAAATCACAGACAATGTCAACAGCAAACCACGCCTACACCATCACACCTCCTCCTCAATGCTTTTCAGTTGGAACCACACATGCAGAGATTATCCTTTCATCTACTCACAGGCGTTGGAACCAACAATCTCACATTTGGACTCATCAGACCAAAGGACAGATCGGTCTAATGTCCATTGCTCGTGATTCTTGGCCCAAACAAATCTCTTCTTCTTATTGGTGTCCTTTAGTAGTAGTTTCTTTGCAGCAATTCGACCATGAAGACCTGATTCATTCAGTCTCCTCTGAACAGTTGATGTTGAGATGTGTCTGTTACTTAAACTCTGTGAAACATTTATTTGGGCTGCAATTTCTCTGGCTAGTATCTCTAGTGAACTTATCCTGTGCAGCAGAGCTAACTCTGGGTCTTCCTTTCCTGTGGCGGTCCTCATGGGATCCAGTTTCATCATAGCGCTTGATGGTTTTTGTGACTGCACTTGAAGAAACTTTCAAAGTTCTTGAAATGTTCCGGATTGACTGGCCTTAATTTCTTAAAGTAATGATGAACTGTCATTTCTATTTGCTTATTTGAGCTGTTCTTGCCATAATATGGACTTTGTCTTTTACCAATTAGGGCTATTTTCTGTATACCACCCTACCTTGTCACAACACAACTGATTGGCTCATACGCATTAAGGAAAGAAATTATACAAATTAACTTTAACAGGGCACACCTGTTAATTGAAATGCATTCCAGGTGACTACCTCATGAAGCTGGTTGAGAGAATATCAAGACTGTGCAAAGCTGTCATCAAGGCAAAGGGTAGCTACTTTGAAGAATCTCAGATATAAAATATATTTTGATATGTTTAACACTTTTTTGGTTACTACAGTACAGTATTCCATATGTGTTATTTCATAGTTTTGATGTCTTCACTCTTATTCTACAATGTAAAAAAATAGTAAAAATAAAGAAAACAAATTAGTAGGTGTGTCCAAACTTTTGACCGGTACTGTAGTTTCAGCAGTTTTTTGAAGAACAGTGAACGTAAGTCTCATTGAAATGAAGCGGCACAAATGAAAGAAAATAGTTTGGTTATAGCTGTCAGCATGACCGGGGGATATAAGAAGTGTAATTTTGGATGCAGCGTGGCCGCCACTCTGCCCCCTCCACAAGGCACTGGGAGGTTCATAATTATAGCCCACAGACACAGACACAAACCTGGGCCACTCAGCTCTTATTGAGGGCTTATTCCTTCTCACAAAATGCCACCAAATTACGAAGACTGCCCTATAGGACAATAACCTGTGGTGTTATATTATTAAGAAGCCGGATTCATCTTCTCCTATTGTAGATTCAATAAATCAGAAACTATCCTGGCCACAACACTTTCTCCCTCAAATTGCCTCAGCCAGATTTCCCTTGAAGGCATTTTGTCCCCTCTCAGTGGCTGGCCAGACTGGTAACGACAGCAACAGTGATATTACACTCCTAGCTTCACACCCCACAGACAGCCTTCAAACTTAATAAATAATACATGGACAAGGAGGGAAACAATATATTCTGTATGCTTCCCAATAGGTCCTTATTTATGTAAAACTGTAATTTAGATTCTGCAGATGAGAGTTATTGCACATATGGGTCATCTTCGAAAGAGCAATTGCTGTTTCAATTGTCCTATGATTGTTCAATTATTTTGATCATTTGGTAACTACACTAAAACAGCAGAAAATGTGTTGACCAATTAATTTTGAGTTGTTGAAATAGCTATGTTGAATCAGCTTTGTACAAAGAAAACGATCAATAGATTGGAGATAATAAGAGAGGTCATGAGCTCAGGAACTTTTCAGCAAAAATATAGATTTAGAGTTGGACTTGGACTTTTTCCACAAGGACCTATAAAGGATATTACACTCCACAACATAACCTTCACTCAAATCAAAACTCCAAACCTACAACCTGGATTTAGGAAAAAATTACCTCCAAGGATTCCTACCGCCAAGGACTGCAGCAAACTTTCTGACAAACAACAAGCACAGCAGAAACCTGAAAATACCATCCAAACTGGAACTGAGTGAGAAATGTTAAATCTGTAGCTATGTTTAAAGCCAAGAAGTAAAATGCATTACAATGATCTCTACATATGTTACTTTATAAAGACAATGACAAATTAAGGCTACAAAGCTTGCAAGCTTGCTAGGGTTGGACAGATGTCCCAGCACAAACAAGAGCTCATCAGGGAGAATCCAGATTCTCTATTTGCATACTGTTTCAAGACTGGGAACATAAGCAACATAACTTTCCACAAAGACAATCTCCTGGCATGGCACACTGCTATAAGAACAAGAGAGAGAGGGGGTATTGGGGGGTGGAAAACCAGAATACTGTAAAATGAGGACCCTGAGACTGAGACAGTCTCTTTTAAGTTGTACAAGGTTGGAACAGTGGTGGTGCAGGGCAACATCATAAACTTCCAACAGGACTTTTACAGAATCAAAGAGAGAGCACAGCAGGAGAAGCTCTCTCTTGGTGAGGACTCCCCCACCCCAAGTGGGTAGGTCCACACCCCCACAGACAAGCAACCCCAAGAGGAGAGTCGTACTCCATATTGACTCGAATGGGAAATAAACTATCCCCAAAACACACAGTGTGTCATAGGAGTCGTAAGGATTGGACCAAGGCGCAGCGGGTAAAGTGCTCATCTTCTTAATTTATTTAACCTCTTGACGGTCGCCTAGGATAGGTGGCGCCACAGCGCATTTTGAAAAAAATTCGTGCCCATTTTAAACGGCTTCCTACTCAAACTCAGAAGCTAGGATATGCATATAATTAATACTTGTGGATAGAAAACACCCTAAAGTTTCTAAAACTGTTTGAATGGTGTCTGTGAGTATAACAGAACTCATATGGCAGGCAAAACCCCGAGGCAGATCGAAACAGGAAGTGGAATTCTGAATTGCGCACTCAACTTCATACGTTGCCTATTAATCACACCGTGAGCTATGGTTCATTGAGCACTTCCTATTGCTTCCACTAGATGTCCCGAGTCTTTACAAAGTGATTTGAGTCTCCTACTGTGAAAACTGACAGAATGACACGCTGTGGAACGTGGTCACACGGAGAGGGCTATCACCATTATGACGACGGCGCCCCTGGCTACCCTCCCCTTTCGAAACGTTTTGAAACACAATGCAATCGTCCCCCTTGAATCTTATTGGAGCTCTGGTTGAAAAAGGCCCTAAAGATTTATGTTATACAACGTTTGACATGTTTGAACGAACCTAAATAAGAAAAAAATGCATTTTGTTGAAAGAGTAGCACCGCGCACGTCGGGACTTTTGGTGCAGCCTTCAGAACGCGCTAACAACAACAAGCTAATGGAACATAAAGGATGAACTTTTTCGAACGAAAATACATTTGTTGTGGACCTGGGATTCCTGGAAGTGCCTAAGGATGAAGCTAATCAAAGGTAAGGGATTATTGACAATAGTATACAAGACTAGATTTGATATGCGATTGTTCCAAGATGGCGCTGACCTGTATTGCTAGCTTATTTTCTGAGTATCGCATCCCCTTTTATCGCAAAGTGTGATTACCCAGTAAAGTTATTTTTAAATCTGGCATTACAGGTGCTTTCAAGAGATATTCATCTATAAATCTTAGAATGACAATATTACATTTTAAAAATGTTTTCGAATAGTAATTTAGTAAATTGTAGCGCTGTTTCATCGGATGCATTTGAGGGAAAATAGTTAGTCAACGTTACGCACCGATGTAAAATGCTGTTTTTATATATAAATATGAACTTTATCGAACAAAAGAATGCATGTATTGTGTAACATGATGTCCTAGGTGTGTCATCTGATGAAGATTGTCAAAGGTTAGTGCTGCATTTAGCTGTTTTTTGGTTATTTGTGATGCATGTGGTTGGTCGGAAAATGGCTATGTGGCTAGTTTTATGATATACTCCTCTAACATAATCTAATGTTTTGCTTTTGCTGTAAAGCCTTTTTGAAATCGGACAACGTGGTTCGATTCAGGAGAGGTGTATCTATAAAACGATATAATTTGAAAAAAAAATTGAAAAAAAATTATTATAAAATGTTGTTATGCTAATGGCGATAGGATTTTTCGCTGGATGTCCGTCCCGCATACGGGATGGAGGCCGCACAGGGGTTAAAGAAAACACTTAAACAAAATAAACAAATGACGATAACAGTTCCATAAGGCTCCCAGGCTATACAGAAAATAACCACCCACAAACACAAGTGAAAACAAACCGAACTAAATATGGCCTCAAATTAGAGACAATGAAACATGTTTGAACCGTTGGAGATGTTTTTAATGAAATGTAAAATGAAGGAAAACAACAGGCAAACGTTGCGCAAAGTAACATGCATGCAGCTTCCTCTAATTGGAGGTCATTGCCAAAAACCCAACATAGAAATAGAAAACTAGATATTCACATAGAAACGGAAAATATAGAACATGAACCAAAAACACCGAAACACACAAAACAAACACCCCCTGCCACGCCCTGACCAATCTACAATGACAAATAACCCCTTTTACTGATCAGGACATGACACAGTGGCTAAACTCTGAGGCCAAACACCCAGCATGCCCTAGTCCTGCTACCTGTGGACCACCCAGCCACATAGGAATTCACACAGGCACAAACGACCTGAGTGCACAGCAGGAAAGTGTGGCCACGGAACTCAAGGGAGTGAGTTGGAACCAAGGCCTGATCACCCCAATCCACAAAAGTGAGACAAATTTGACCCCAATAATTACCTTGGAATATGCTTCACCAGCAATCTCGGAAAAATCCTCTGCAGTATCATCAACAGCAGTGAAAATAATGTCTTGAGGAAATGTAAAATTGGCTTCTTACCAAAATACCGGTGGACAGACCACGTGTACACCCCGCACACCCTTTTTGACAAACAAACAAAACAAAAGCAAAGTCTTCTCATGATTTGATGACCAAAAGCAGGAAAGGGTGGCCACAGAACTCAAGGGAGTGATTAAAAAAGCTTCTTCCATTTTCGCCAAATGGAAGAAGCTTTTTGGTCATCTCCATCACGCTACCATGAGAGAACTTTCACCCTGCTTCCATTTCCCGTGACAGTGCCTCAAAATCCACATGTTCACCTGGACCAGGACGCCACCCTGGACTTGAACAACCTTTACAACCAGGTCCACATATACAAAGCAACAGTCCCTACTTTTGCAAGGACCCTGAAAGACATCGCCTTCAACTGCAGCCCTCACACAGGAGCAACAGAGAAACACGTATTCCCAGGTGTTGAGCAGAGCAACAGGCCCAACCCCCACCACTACACCCACCAAAGCACCATCCTGAGACCTAAGAGGCATGTATCAGACGCTCAGCATGCTCTGCTCAAATCTACGAAACAACACTGGACATTATGGAACACAAAACTTTTAATATCTCACCCTGGACTATACAAGTATTGAGGTCATCTGCTGTTGGCCTAAAGAGCAGGAACCTAGACTTCACAAAATAGATCTGAAATACAGACGTTGTCATCCTGCAAAAAACCTGGTATAGATGAGATGGACCCACTGGTTGCCCTCTAGGTTGCAGAGAACAGATAGTCCCATCCATCAAACTACCAGGTGTTACACAGGGAAGAGACTCAGGAGGTATGCTAATTTGGTATGGATAAGACTTAACATTTGGTTAGAAATTAAAAAGGAAATAAATCTCAGAGAAAAAATGTTCTCCAGTGTGCTACCTATATGCCCCACTCGAATCCCCATACTTTAATGAAGACAGCGTCTCCATCCTAGAGGGGAACTCAATCATTTCCAGGCCCAGGGACATGTACTAGTCTGTAGTGACCTAAATGCCAGAACTGGACAAGAACCTGACACTCAGCACACAGGGGGACAAACTTCTACCTGGAGGAAAATGAGAAAAAAAGCATTCCCTCCCAAATATTCCCCCCTAGACACAACTATGAAAAAACAACCAACGAAAATGGGTCACAAATCTTGCAGTTCTGTCGCATGATGGCTCTGAACATAGTCAATGGTATGATTTGAAGGTAGGTTCACCTACAGCTCATCCCTTGGCAGTTGTACTGTAGACTACTTTCTCACTGACCTCAACCCAGAGTGTTTACAGTCAGCCAACTAACACCCATATCAGACCACAGCAAAATCACAATCTACTTGAAATGAGCAATACTAAACCATGAGGCATCGAAGCTGAACAAACTGCAAACTGTTAAGAAATGTTATAGATGGAAAGAGGGTCATATAGAAACCTAACAAAAAAGAACAGGCCAACAACAAATCCAATCCCTCCTTGACTACTTCCTGGACAAAATGTTTTCCTGCAACAGTGAAGGTGTAAAGCAGTATATTTGATCAGCTAACATACAGTTGAAGTCAGAACTTTACATACAGTTATGTTGGAGTCATTAAAACTCCACAAGTCTGGTTCATCCTTGGGAGCAATTTCCAAACACCTGAAGGTACCACATTCATCTGTATAAACAATAAAAACACCATGGCACTACGCAGCCGCCATACCGTTCAGGAAGGAGATGCATTCTGTGTCCTAGTAATGAACGTACTTTGGTGCAAAAAGTGCAAATCAATCCCAGAACAACAGCAAAGGACCTTGTGAAGATGCTGGAGGAAACCGGTACAAAAGTATCTATATCCACAGTAAAATGAGTCCTATACCAACATAACCTGAAAGGCGTTCAGCAAGGAAGAAGCCACTGCTCCAAAACCGGCATAAAAAAGCCAGACTACAGATTGCAACTGCACATGGGGAAAAAGATTGTACTTTTTAGATAAATGTTCTCTGGTCTGATGAAACGAAAATACAACTGTTTGGCCATAATGACCATCGTTATGTTTGGAGGAAAAAGGGGGAGGCTACAAGCTGAAGAACACCATCCCAGCCGTGAAGCATGGGGGTGTCACAGTATCCACAGAAAATGGTGCCCCTCATGGGGACAAAGATCGTACTTTTTGGAGAAATGTCCTCTGGTCTGATAAAATAATAATGACCATCATTATGTTTGGAGGAAAAAGGGGTAGGCTTGCAAGTCGAAGAAAAGCATCCCAACCGTGAAGCACGGGGGTGTCAGCATCATGTTGTGGGGGTGCTTTAATGCAGGAGAGACTGGTGCACTTCACAAAATAGATGGCATCATGATGCAGAAAAATGAAGTGGATATATTGAAGCAACATCTCAAGACATCAGTCAGGAAGTTAAAGCTTGGTCGCAAATGGGTCTTCCAAATACCAAGCATACTTCCAAATTTGTGGCAAAATGGCTTAAGGACAACAAAGTCAAAGCCCTGACCTCAGTCTTATAGAAAATTTGTGGGCAGAACTGAAAAAGTGTGTGCGAGCAAGGCGACCTACAAACATGACTCAGTTACACCAGCTCTGTCAGGAGGAATGGGCCAAAATTCACCCAACTTATTGTGGGAAGCTTGTGGAAGGCTACCCGAAATGTTTGACGCAAGCTAAACAATTTAAAGGCAATGCTACCAAATACTAATTGATTGCATATAAACATCTGACCCACTGGGAATGTGATGAAAGAAATAAAAACTGAAATAAATAATTCTCTCTACTATTAGTCTGACATTTCACATTCTTAAAATAAAGTGGTGATCCTAACTGACCTAAGACAAGGAATTTTTACTAGGATTAAATGTCAGGAATTGTGAAAAACTGAGTTTAAATGTATTTGGCTAAGGTGTATGTAAACGTCCGACTTCAACTGTATGTAATAAAATAAATTCTAACAGAAAACCTATGAAAACTAAAAACAATGAGAAAGTATTTGAGGAAGAATGCAAAAATGTGTTTAAAAACCTACCCAACCAAAAACTCAGAGACCCAGAAAACCAGAACCTATGCCTTCACTTTGGAGAAAATTAAGAAAAATGAAGGAACAGCATGTCAGAAAACAGCTCAATGTGGTTGAAGAATCCATAGAATCAAATCACCTCTGGGAAAATTGGAACACGCTAAACAAACAACAACATGAAGAGTTATCTATCCAAATTGGAGATGTACGGATAAACTGCTTCTCCAACCTTTTCAGCCCTATAACAAAGAACAAACAGCAAAAACACATACATGATCATTTACAAAACTTAAAATCATCTATTAAAGACTACCAGAACCCACTGGATTCTCCAATTACATTGAATGAACTAGAAGACAAAATACAAACCCTCCCACTCAAAAAGGCCTGTGGTGTTGATGGTGTACTAAATGAAATGATAAAATATACAGATCACAAATTCAAATTGGCTATTCTTAAACTCTTCAACATTATCCTCAGCTCTGGCATCTTCCCTAAAATTTGGAACCAAAGCCTGATCACCCCAATCCACAAAAGTGGAGACAAATTTGACCCCAATAATTACCTTGGAATATGCTTCACCACCAATCTCGGACAAATCCTCATCAATAGCAATGAAAACAATGTCTTGAGCAAATGTCAAATTAGCTTCTTACCAAAATCCTGTACGACAGACCACGTGTATGCCCCTCACACCCTTTTTGACAAACAAACAAGACAAACAAAAGCAAAGTCTTCCTATGCTTCATTGATTTCAAAAAGCTTTTGACTCAATTTTGCTATACAAATTGATGGAAAACGGTGTTGGGGGAAAGCATATGATATTACAAAATCAATGTAAACAAACAACAAGTGTGGAGTTAAAATTGGCAATAAACACACAAACTTCTTTCCACAGGGCCGTGGGGCGAGACAGGGATGCAACTTGAGCTCCACCTTCTTCAACATATATCAATGCATTGGTGAGGGCACTAGAACAGTTTGCAGCACCCGGCCTCATCCTACTAGAATCTGAAGTCAAATGTTTACTGTTTGCAGATGATCTGGTGCTTCTGTCACCAACCAAGGAGGGCCTACAGCAGCACCTAGATCTTCTGCACAGATTCTGTCAGACTTGGACCCTGACAGTGAATCTCACTAAGACAAAAATTATGCTGTTCCAAAAAAGGTCCAGTAGCCAGGACAACAAATACAAATTAAATCTATACACTGTTGCCCTAGAGCACACAAAAACTATACCTATCTCAGCCTAAATATCAACACCACAGGTAACTTCCACAAAGCTGTTAATGATCTAAGAGACAAGGCAAGAAGGTCTTTCTATGCTGCCTAAAAGGGACATAAAACTCGACATGCAAATTAGGATCTGGCTAAAAATACTTCAACCAGTTATAGAACCCATTCCTCTCTTTGGTTGTGAGGTCTGGGGTCCACTCACCAACCAATAATTCACTAAATGTGACAATCACCCAATTGTGAGCAGAATTCAGCAAAATAAATGGTTAATGTACGCAAAACCCCAAACAATGCATGCATAGCAGAATTAGGACTATACTATTAAAATCCAGAAACGAGCTGTTCAATTGTACAAACACCTAAATGGAAGCGATGCCCATACTTTCCACCAAAAAGCCCTCACCTATAGAGAGATGAACCTGGAGAACAGTCTCCTCAGAGCCCTCACCTACAGAGAGATGAACCTAGAGAAGAGTCCCCTCAGAGCCCTCACCTACAGAGAGATGAACCTAGAGAAGAGTCCCCTCAGAGCCCTCACCTACAGAGAGATGAACCTAGAGAAGAGTCTCCTCAGAGCCCTCACCTACAGAGAGATGAACCTAGAGAAGAGTCTCCTCAGAGCCCTCACCTACAGAGAGATGAACCTAGAGAAGAGTCTCCTCAGAGCCCTCACCTACAGAGAGATGAACCTAGAGAAGAGTCCCCTCAGAGCCCTCACCTACAGAGAGATGAACCTAGAGAAGAGTCTCCTCAGAGCCCTCACCTACAGAGAGATGAACCTGGAGAAGAGCCTCCTCAGAGCCCTCACCTACAGAGAGATGAACCTAGAGAAGAGCCTCCTCAGAGCCCTCACCTACAGAGAGATGAACCTAGAGAAGAGCCTCCTCAGAGCCCTCACCTACAGAGAGATTAACCTAGAGAAGAGTCTCCTCAGAGCCCTCACCTACAGAGAGATGAACCTAGAGAAGAGTCTCCTCAGAGCCCTCACCTACAGAGAGATGAACCTAGAGAAGAGTCTCCTCAGCCAGCAGCTGGTTCTGGGGCTCCGTTCACCAACACAAACAGACCCCACAGAGCCCCAGGACAGCAACACAATTAGACCCAACCAAATCATGAGAAATCATAAATATAAACTATTTGACACACTGGAAAGAATCAACAACAAAAAAATGAGCAAACGTGAATGTTATCTGGGCCTCAACAGAGTATACACAGTAGCAGAATACCTGACCATTATGACAGACCCAAAATCTAAAGTGAGCATTGCCTTGGTATTGAATGAGGCTGCCATTGGCAGACCTGACTCTCAAGAGAAGAAAGGCTATGTGCACACTGCCCACAAAATTAGTTGGAAACTGAACTGCACTTCCTAACCTCCTGCCAACGATATGACCATATTAGAGACACCATGTATTTCCCACAGATCACAGAGACCGCAAAGAATTTGAAAACAAATCAAACATTGATAAACTCCCATATCTGTTACTCGAAATGTCGCAATATGCAATCACAGTAACAAGATTTGTTGCCATGAAAACAGGGCAAACAATGGAGCACAAACATTGTAAATACAACCAATATTTATCTGTCTACTTGTCTTCCCCTACTATTCATTCTACAACAATTTGCACATTGTTAAAAACACTGTACATAGCTGAGAACATTTGAAACATCTTTATCATTTTTAAACATCTATAAGTACAATGTTCACTGTACATTTTGTTATGTTTAAAAAAAGGGGGGGAAAATATTCTCATTTTAGTTTGTTTATTTCACTTGCTTTGACATTGCTTTCCCATACCAATAAAGCCCCATTGAATTGAGAGCAAGCGAGAGAGAGCGAGCGAGAGAGCGAGCGAGAGAGAGAGAGCGAGCGAGCGAGAGAGAGCGAGAGAGAGCGAGCGAGAGAGAGCGAGAGAGAGAGAGCGAGCGAGCGAGAGAGAGCGAGAGAGAGCGAGAGAGAGCGAGAGAGAGCGAGCGAGCGAGAGAGAGCAAGCGAGCAAGCAAGAGAGAGCAAGCGAGCGGAATTGCGAAAGGGAGAAAAGGAGTGTAGCCTTATTTTTTGAAAAGTAAATTATTTTTCTCTGTCCACCTGTGACGGCTTGGTGAAATGTTTGAGTGTGTGTGTGGGTGGAGGTGTCAGTTCTGACAATAGTCAGGTATATCAACAGCGAAGACGTAATCTCTGTCCCACTGCTGGGGAGACACCCGACCGGTCAGGGTGCTGCACACTACTAATGGACTGCATTACCCAGAGTTCCCAGAGATGACAAACAGATGTCACAACACTACGCTGTCAAGTCTCCCAGACAGGTGGGAATTGCTCTCTAATCTGTAGCAATTCAGGTGATGAGAGTGGATTAAAATTGAGACAAGCCTATAGGGAAAACCTCAGCACTTCTGCTGTTGTCAAGCTCATTGGAGGGGTGAAAGTTATGTTATCATTAAAACAACCCAGACCTGTGACCATAGTGATTACACTCCTCACATGTTTTAATTGATTCCATCCATCAAATTCACCAACCTCCAAAACTCCTGTGTCTGATTGCATCTCCTTGCTGCCTGGGAAAGGTTTCACTACTAGAACGGTGGGAATCTCCAGCCTTCCCATCCATGGTTCCAATTCTGTAGGATCAATTTGGCTCAGAGTGGCTTATGCTCAGTTAGTCAACCAGCTCTCAGCCAGCCAGGCTCTGGGCCTCATTGGTCAGAGGGATAGTACTGAGAGCGGTCTCTCTCTATCAGATGCTCATACCAGTTGGTGTTGCAGAGCTAGAGCTCAGGGGAGAGAAGAGAGAGAGAGTCCAGCTCTGTCCATGTGCACTTCAGAGGCAGAGACAGAAATAGACCTTTTCCAGAGTCACATATATACAATTGAAGTCGGAAGTTTACATACACCTTAGCCAAATACATTTAAACTCAGTTTTTTACAATTCCTGACATGTAATCCTAGTAACAATTCCCTGTCTTAGGTCAGTTAGGCTCACCACTTTATTTTAAGAATGTGAAATGTCAGAATAATAGTAGAGAGAATAATTTATTACAGCTTTTATTTATTTCATCACATTTCCAGTGGGTCAGAAGTTTACATACACTCAATTAGTATTTGGTAGCATTTCCTTTAAATTGTTTAATAACCTCACTAGGGTAAGGGGCACTATTTTCTCCTCCGGATGAAAAGCGTCCCCAAAGTAAACTGCCTGCTACTCAGGCCCAGAAGCTAGGATATGCATACAATAGATTTGGATAGAAAACACTCCAAAGTTTCTAAAACTGTTAAAATAATGTCTGTGAGTATAACAGAACTGAAACGGCAGCAGAAAATCTGAGGAAAATCCATCCAGGAAGTGCCATTATTTTGAAATGGCTGTTTTCCCAATGAAAGCCTATCCACCATTTAAAGGGATACGACCCAGATTCCGTTCCCTATGACTTCCACAAGTTGTGAACAGTCTTTAGACATTGTTTCAGGCTTTTATTCAAAAAAATGAGGGAGAATGACAACTTTGAGTGAGTGGATAGTGGGATGTCCCGAGAGCTCTTTCCTGCGCATGACCGAGAGCGCGCCTTTCTTGTTTTTCTTTTATATTGACGACGCTATTGTCCGGTTGAAATATTATAGATTATTTAGGCCAAAAACAACCTGAGGCTTGATTATAAAAATTGTTTGACATGTTTCTACAAAATTACAGATACTATTTGGAATTTTCGTCTGCCTGTTGTGACCGCTTTTGAGCCATTGGATTACTGAACAAAACGGGCTAACAAAATTGAGGTTTTTGGATATAAAGAGGGACTTTATCAAACAAAACAAACATTTATTGTGTAACTGGGAGTCTTGTGAGTGCAACCATACGGCGATCATCAAAGGTAAGTGATTAGTTTTATTGCTATTTCTGACATTCGTGACTAATCTACTTGGCTGGTAATTGTATATAATGTTTTGTGTGCTGAGCGCTCTCCTCAGATAATCACATGGTTTGCTTTTGCCGTAAAGACTTTTTGAAATCTAACACGGCGGCTGAATTAACAACAAGTTAAGCTTTATTTTGATGTATTACACTTGTGATTTCATGAAAGTTAAATATTTATACATTGATGCTGCCACCCCTGTGCTTCACAGTTGGGATGGTGTTCTTCGCTTGCAATCATTCCCCTTTTTCCTCCAAACAAAACAATGGTCATTATGGCCAAACATTTGGAAATTGCTCCCAAGGATGAACCAGACGTGTGGAGGTCTACAATTTGTTTCTGAGGTCTTTGCTGATTTCTTTTGAATTTCCCATGATGAAAAGCAAAGAGGCACTGAGTTTGAAGGTAGGCCTTAAAATACATCCACAGGTACACCTCCAATTGACTCAAGTGATGTCAATTAGCCTATCAGAAGCTTCTAAAGCCATGACATCATTTTCTGGAATTTTCCAAGCTGTTTAAAGGCACAGTCAACTTAGTGTATGTAAACTTCTGACCCACTGGAGCTGTGATACAGTGAATTATAAGTGAAATAATCTGTCTGTAAACAATTGTTGGAAAAATGACTTGTGTCTTACACAAAGTAGATGTCCTAACCGATTTGCCAAAACTATAGTTTGTTAACAAGAAATTTGTGGAGTGGTTGAAAAAAGTTTTAATGACTCCAACCTAAGTGTAATTAAACTTCCGACTTCAACTGTAGACTCTATCCTGCTCTGGGCCACAGACAGGTCTGTCCACTGGCCTGCACCACAGACAGGTTAGTCCACTGGCCTGTACCAGCACCACAGACAGGTCAGTCCACTGGCCTGTACCAGCACCACAGACAGGTCAGTCCACTGGCCTGTACCAGCACCACAGACAGGTCTGTCCACTGCCCTGTACCAGCACCACAGACAGGTCAGTCCACTGGCCTGTACCAGCACCACAGACAGGTCAGTCCACTGGCCTGTACGAGCACCACAGACAGGTCAGTCCACTGGCCTGTACCAGCACCACAGACAGGTCAGTCCACTGGCCTGTACCAGCACCACAGACAGGTAATTCTGTCCTGCACCACAGACAGGTCAGTCCACTGGCCTGTACCAGCACCACAGACAGGTAATTCTGTCCTGCACCACAGACAGGTCTGTCCACTGGCCTGCACCACAGACAGGTCTGTCCACTGGCCTGCACCACAGACAGGTCTGTCCACTGGCCTGCACCACAGACAGGTCTGTCCACTAGCCTGTACCAGCACCACAGACAGGTAATTCTGTCCTGCACCACAGACAGGTCTGTCCACTGGCCTGTACCACAGACAGGTCAGTCCACTGGCCTGTACCAGCACCACAGACAGGTAATTCTGTCCTGCACCACAGACAGGTCTGTCCACTGGCCTGCACCACAGACAGGTCTGTCCACTGGCCTGCACCACAGACAGGTCAGTCCACTAGCCTGTACCAGCACCACAGACAGGTAATTCTGTCCTGCACCACAGACAGGTCTGTCCACTGGCCTGCACCACAGACAGGTCAGTCCACTGGCCTGTACCAGCACCACAGACAGGTAATTCTGTCCTGCACCACAGACAGGTCTGTCCACTGGCCTGCACCACAGACAGGTCAGTGCACTAGCCTGTACCAGCACCACAGACAGGTCAGTCCACTAGCCTGTACCAGTACCACAGACAGGCAATTCTGTCCTGCACCACAGACACGTCTGTCCACAGGCCTGCACCACAGACACGTCTGCCCACTGTCCTGCACCACAGACACGTCTGCCCACTGGCCTGCACCACAGACAGGTATTTACTGTCCTGCACTACAGACAGGTCTCTCTACTGTCCTGCTCCACAGGAAGGTCTGTCCACTGTCCTGCTCCACAGGAAGGTCTGTCCACTGGCCTGCACCACAGGCTGGTCTGTCTACTGTCCTGCACCACAGGCAGGTCTGTCCACTGTCCTGCACCACAGGCAGGTCTGTCCACTGTCCTGCACCACAGGCAGGTCTGTCCACTGGCTTGCACCAGCACCACAGACAGGTCTGTCCACTGGCCTGCACCACAGACAGGTCAGTCCACTGGCCTGTACCAGCACCACAGACAGGTAATTCTGTCCTGCACCACAGACAGGTCTGTCCACTGGCCTGCACCACAGACAGGTCAGTCCACTAGCCTGTACCAGCACCACAGACAGGTCAGTCCACTAGCCTGTACCAGTACCACAGACAGGCAATTCTGTCCTGCACCACAGACACGTCTGTCCACAGGCCTGCACCACAGACACGTCTGCCCACTGTCCTGCACCACAGACACGTCTGCCCACTGGCCTGCACCACAGACAGGTATTTACTGTCCTGCACTACAGACAGGTCTCTCTACTGTCCTGCTCCACAGGAAGGTCTGTCCACTGTCCTGCTCCACAGGAAGGTCTGTCCACTGGCCTGCACCACAGGCTGGTCTGTCTACTGTCCTGCACCACAGGCAGGTCTGTCCACTGTCCTGCACCACAGGCAGGTCTGTCCACTGTCCTGCACCACAGGCAGGTCTGTCCACTGTCCTGCACCACAGGCAGGTCTGTCCACTGGCTTGCACCAGCACCACAGACAGGTCTGTTCATTGGCTTTCACCAGCACCAGCACCACAGGCAGGTCTGTCTACTGTCCTGCACCACAGGCGGTCTGTCTACTGTCCTGAACCACAGACATGTCTGTCTACTGGCCTGCACCACAGACAGGTCTGTCTACTGGCCTGCACCACAGACAGGTCTGTCTACTGGCCTGCACCACTGACAGGTCTGTCTACTGTCCTGCACCACAGACAGGTCTGTCTACTGGCCTGCACCACTGACAGGTCTGTCTACTGGCCTGCACCACAGACAGTGACACTATGATAAAAGACTACTGGGTCACAGTGAGCTTGGGGATGACAGGAAGGGACAGGATAGGGGACTGGAGGGAACAGGATAGGGGACTGGAGGGAACAGGATAGGGGACTGGAGGGAACAGGATAGGGGACAGGAGGGAACAGGATAGGGGACAGGAAGGGAACAGGATAGGGGACAGGAAGGGACAGGATAGGGGACTGGAGGGAACAGGATAGGGGACTGGAGGGAACAGGATAGGGGACTGGAGGGAACAGGATAGGGGACAGGAAGGGACAGGATAGGGGACTGGAGGGAACAGGATGACGACAGGACGGAACAGGAGGGGACAGAATAGGGGACAGGAGGGAACATGAAGGGACAGGACAGGGGACAGGAAGGGACATGATAGGGGACAGGAAGAGACATGATAGGGGACAGGAAGGGACAGGATAGGGGACAGGAAGGGACAGGATAGGGGAAATCAAGGGACAAGGTAGGGCACAGGAAGGGACAGGATAGGGGAAAGGCGGGAACAGGATAGGGAACAGGAAGGGACAGGATAGGGGAGTGGAAGGAACAAGATAGGGGACAGGAGGGAACAGGAAGGGGACAGGAAGGGACAGGATAGGGGACTGGAGGGAACAGGATAGGGGACAGGAGGGAACAGGATAGGGGACAGGAAGGGACAGGATAGGGGACAGGAAGGGACAGGATAGGGGACTGGAGGGAACAGGATAGGGGACAGGAAGGGACAGAATAGGGGACAGGAAGGGACAGGATAGGGGACTGGAGGGAACAGGATAGGGGACAGGAGGGAACAGGATAGGGGACAGGAGGGAATAGGATAGGGGACTGGAGGGAACAGGATAGGGGACTGGAGGGAACAGGATAGGGGACTGGAGGGAACAGGATAGGGGACTGGAGGGAACAGGATAGGGGACTGGAGGGAACAGGATAAGGGACAGGAGGGAACAGGATAGGGGACAGGAGGGAACAGGATAGGGGACTGGAGGGAACAGGATAGGGGACTGGAGGGAACAGGATAGGGGACAGGAGGGAACAGGATAGGGGACAGGAAGGGACAGGATAGGGGACTGGAGGGAACAGGATAGGGGACAGGAGGGAACAGGATGACGACAGGACGGAACAGGAGGGGACAGAATAGGGGACAGGAGGGAACATGAAGGGACAGGACAGGGGACAGGAAGGGACATGATAGGGGACAGGAAGGGACAGGGGACAGGAAGGGACAGGATAGGGGAAATCAAGGGACAAGGTAGGGGACAGGAAGGGACAGGATAGGGGAAAGGCGGGAACAGGATAGGGAACAGGAAGGGACAGGATAGGGGAGTGGAAGGAACAAGATAGGGGACAGGAGGGAACAGGAAGGGGACAGGAAGGGACAGGATAGGGGACTGGAGGGAACAGGATAGGGGACAGGAGGGAACAGGATAGGGGACAGGAAGGGACAGGATAGGGGACAGGAAGGGACAGGATAGGGGACTGGAGGGAACAGGATAGGGGACAGGAAGGGACAGGATAGGGGACAGGAAGGGACAGGATAGGGGACTGGAGGGAACAGGATAGGGGACAGGAGGGAACAGGATAGGGGACAGGAGGGAATAGGATAGGGGACTGGAGGGAACAGGATAGGGGACTGGAGGGAACAGGATAGGGGACTGGAGGGAACAGGATAGGGGACTGGAGGGAACAGGATAGGGGACTGGAGGGAACAGGATAAGGGACAGGAGGGAACAGGATAGGGGACAGGAGGGAACAGGATAGGGGACAGGAGGGAACAGGATAGGGGACGGAGGGAACAGGATAGGGGACAGGAAGGGACAGGATAGGGGACTGGAGGGAACAGGATAGGGGACAGGAGGGAACAGGATGACGACAGGACGGAACAGGAGGGGACAGAATAGGGGACAGGAGGGAACATGAAGGGACAGGACAGGGGACAGGAAGGGACATGATAGGGGACAGGAAGGGACAGGATAGGGGACAGGAAGGGACAAGGTAGGGGACAGGAAGGGACAGGATGTGGGAAAGGGGACACAATATGGGATTGGAGTGGGGGACGTTGCAGTCTCAGGTTGCTAAATGACAGTGTAGCATGCCCCAGTGCCAGTTATTGCCAGTCCTTCAAAAACAAATGAAAACATTAACTACACTTCCCATTTGTCTTGGCTCCTGACAGAAGAGGGATAATCTCGACAATGATAATGACACTATTAACAACTCAGCCAGTATCTCATGAGCCATCGCAATCTGTGAGACTGAGCTCTGGCCAAGAAATGTGTGGCATAGTTTTCTTCTTTCTCCGTTTGGCTCGGCGTGGCATGGAGGAAAGGCTAATTAAACAATCATTGTACCGCAGACCCGTGGAGTCCCCATCCTCCTGTCCTGTTGACTTTGTCATGCCGCTCATCCTCTCTCTACTACAAAGCCCCTCGTCTGATGTCATGCTAGGAGAAGGGCCTTTGTCACACACCGTTGGTCGTCCTTTCTCTCTCTCTCTCTCTCGCTCCCCTCTCCTTCTCCCCTCTCTGTGTGAGAGGAGAGACTCAACATCAAAGCAGCAGGCAAACAGAACACACAGACTGAAGCTGGCTTTACTTGCCATTTAGACAGAGTTAAGTCTCACGCTGTACATAATGTGTCTGATTGTGACTGTGAGTAGCACCTGCAATGCAGGGAGTCGTAATTTGGAATTGTGCTTCCAAGAGAAAGATACTGAATCTCATCATAAAATGTTGGTACCAGCCAAATGAACTGGAAAAGGCAGAAGTTTGATTCTAATGGATACCTGTAAAAAAACAACCAAGATAGATGAGATGATCTCCTTGAGCAGGGTACAAATACAGACTCTGACCACAGAGTAAAGAGACGTGATGAGAGCAGAGGAAATATATTCAAACTCAAAATGAGTAAAGAATGCATTATCACAAGTCATAACTGTTCCTACGGCAACTGCACATGACCTTATCCTTGGGTTCTCCCTCCGATGACCACAGTGAGACAACAACCCAGTCCATGTCACTGATATGCCTCCAGTAACACTGACCACATGGCAACCATGCCCTGCTGCTTCACCATAGAGCATGCTGGGACACACCCTGTCTCTCCACCTTCCCTTCAGTAGTGGCAGGGAGAGAGCTGTGCGCATGTGCCAGCGCTAGCCGTCAGGGGATGGGGAGGAAGTGGAGGGGAGAGAGGGGGGCGGGCGCTCAGTCACACCACTCAGGATGGATGTTTCCCATCATGCAGCTCAATCAGCCACCCAATGATTCATTTCACAGACACTTGGGTAATTATAGGCATCCACTCTTCACCACTGGGATGAAACTGAGTGAGGGAAGAAGATGGGGAGAGGGGATATAGAGAGTGAGAAGTGAGTGAGTGACTAAAGAAAGGGGAGATTGAGGGAGAATAGCGACAGGGTAGAGTAATGATTGAGAACAGAGATAGAAGGGAAAGGACGGAGAACAGAGACAGGAGGGAAAGGACAGAGAACAGAGACAGGAGGGAAAGGACAGAGAACAGAGACAGGAGGGAAAGGACAGAACAGAGACAGGAGGGAAAGGACAGAGAACAGAGACAGGAGGGAAAGGACAGAGAACAGAGACAGGAGGGAAAGGACAGAGAACAGAGACAGGAGGGAAAGGACAGAGAACAGAGACAGGAGGGAAAGGACAGAGAACAGAGACAGGAGGGAAAGGACAGAACAGAGACAGGAGGGAAAGGACAGAGAACAGAGACAGGAGGGAAAGGACAGAGAACAGAGACAGGAGGGAAAGGACAGAGAACAGAGACAGGAGGGAAAGGACAGAACAGAGACAGGAGGGAAAGGACAGAACAGAGACAGGAGGGAAAGGACAGAACAGAGACAGGAGGGAAAGGACAGAACAGAGACAGGAGGGAAAGGACAGAGAACAGAGACAGGGTAGACTAATGATGAAGAACATGGACAGAGGAGAGCAAGGATTTAGAACAGAGACAGAGGAGAGCAAGGATGGAGAACAGAGACAGAGGAGAGCAAGGATGGAGAACAGAGACAGAGGAGAGCAATGATTTAGAACAGAGACAGAGGAGAGCAATGATGGAGAACAGAGACAGAGGAGAGCAAGGATGGAGAACAGAGACAGAGGAGAGCAAGGATGGAGAACAGAGACAGAGGAGAGCAATGATGGAGAACAGAGACAGAGGAGAGTAAGGATGGAGAACAGAGACAGGAGAGTAAGGATGGAGAACAGAGACAGAGGAGAGCAAGGATGGAGAACAGAGACAGAGGAGAGCAAGGATGGAGAACAGAGACAGAGGAGAGCAAGGATGGAGAACAGAGACAGAGGGCAAGGATGGAGAACAGAGACAGGGTAGAGTAAGGATGGAGAACAGAGACAGAGGGGAGCAAGGAGGGAGAACAGAGACAGAGGGGAGCAAGGATGGAGAACAGAGACAGAGGAGAGCAATGATGGAGAACAGAGACAGAGGAGAGTAAGGATGGAGAACAGAGACAGGAGAGTAAGGATGGAGAACAGAGACAGAGGAGAGCAAGGATGGAGAACAGAGACAGAGGAGAGCAAGGATGGAGAACAGAGACAGAGGAGAGCAAGGATGGAGAACAGAGACAGAGGGCAAGGATGGAGAACAGAGACAGGGTAGAGTAAGGATGGAGAACAGAGACAGAGGGGAGCAAGGAGGGAGAACAGAGACAGAGGGGAGCAAGGAGGGAGAACAGAGACAGAGGGGAGCAAGGAGGGAGAACAGAGACAGAGGGGAGCAAGGAGGGAGAACAGAGACAGAGGAGAGTAAGGAGGGAGAACAGAGACAGAGGAGAGCAAGGATGGAGAACAGAGACAGAGGAGAGCAAGGATGGAGAACAGAGACAGAGGAGAGCAAGGATGGAGAACAGAGACAGAGGAGAGCAAGGATGGAGAACAGAGACAGAGGGGAGCAAGGAGGGAGAACAGAGACAGAGTGGAGCAAGGAGGGAGAACAGAGACAGAGGGGAGCAAGGATGGAGAACAGAGACAGAGGGGAGCAAGGATGGAGAACAGAGACAGAGGAGAGCAAGGATGGAGAACAGAGACAGGGGAGAGTTAGGAGGGAGAACAGAGACAGAGGAGAGTTAGGAGGGAGAACAGAGACAGAGGAGAGTTAGGATGGAGAACAGAGACAGAGGGCAAGGATGGAGAACAGAGACAGGGTAGAGTAAGGATGGAGAACAGAGACAGAGGGGAGCAAGGAGGGAGAACAGAGACAGAGGGGAGCAAGGATGGAGAACAGAGACAGAGGAGAGCAATGATGGAGAACAGAGACAGAGGAGAGTAAGGATGGAGAACAGAGACAGGAGAGTAAGGATGGAGAACAGAGACAGAGGAGAGCAAGGATGGAGAACAGAGACAGAGGAGAGCAAGGATGGAGAACAGAGACAGAGGAGAGCAAGGATGGAGAACAGAGACAGAGGGCAAGGATGGAGAACAGAGACAGGGTAGAGTAAGGATGGAGAACAGAGACAGAGGGGAGCAAGGAGGGAGAACAGAGACAGAGGAGAGTAAGGAGGGAGAACAGAGACAGAGGAGAGTAAGGATGGAGAACAGAGACAGAGGAGAGCAAGGATGGAGAACAGAGACAGAGGAGAGCAAGGATGGAGAACAGAGACAGGGTAGAGTAAGGATGGAGAACAGAGACAGAGGAGAGCAAGGATGGAGAACAGAGACAGAGGGGAGCAAGGAGGGAGAACAGAGACAGAGTGGAGCAAGGAGGGAGAACAGAGACAGAGGGGAGCAAGGATGGAGAACAGAGACAGAGGGGAGCAAGGATGGAGAACAGAGACAGAGGGGAGCAAGGATGGAGAACAGAGACAGAGGAGAGCAAGGATGGAGAACAGAGACAGAGGGGAGCAAGGATGGAGAACAGAGACAGAGGAGAGCAAGGATGGAGAACAGAGACAGGGGAGAGTTAGGAGGGAGAACAGAGACAGAGGAGAGTTAGGAGGGAGAACAGAGACAGAGGAGAGTTAGGAGGGAGAACAGAGACAGAGGAGAGTTAGGAGGGAGAACAGAGACAGAGGAGAGTTAGGAGGGAGAACAGAGACAGAGGAGAGCAAGGATGGAGAACAGAGACAGAGGGGAGCAAGGATGGAGAACAGAGACAGAGGAGAGCAAGGATGGAGAACAGAGACAGGGGAGAGTTAGGAGGGAGAACAGAGACAGAGGAGAGTTAGGAGGGAGAACAGAGACAGAGGAGAGTTAGGAGGGAGAACAGAGACAGAGGAGAGTTAGGACGGAGAACAGAGACAGAGGAGAGTTAGGAGGGAGAACAGAGACAGAGGAGAGTTAGGAGGGAGAACAGAGACAGAGGAGAGTTAGGACGGAGAACAGAGACAGAGGAGAGTTAGGAGGGAGAACAGAGACAGAGGAGAGTTAGGAGGGAGAACAGAGACAGGGGAGAGTTAGGAGGGAGAACAGAGACAGAGGAGAGTTAGGAGGGAGAACAGAGACAGAGGAGAGTTAGGAGGGAGAACAGAGACAGAGGAGAGTTAGGAGGGAGAACAGAGACAGGGGAGAGTTAGGAGGGAGAACAGAGACAGAGGAGAGTTAGGATGGAGAACAGAGACAGAGGAGAGTAAGGATGGAGAACAGAGACAGGGTAGAGTAAGGATGGAGAACAGAGACAGAGGAGAGCAAGGATGGAGAACAGAGACAGAGGAGAGCAAGGATGGAGAACAGAGACAGAGGAGAGCAAGGATGGAGAACAGAGACAGAGGAGAGCAAGGATGGAGAACAGAGACAGAGGGCAAGGATGGAGAACAGAGACAGGGTAGAGTAAGGATGGAGAACAGAGACAGAGGAGAGCAAGGATGGAGAACAGAGACAGAGGGGAGCAAGGAGGGAGAACAGAGACAGAGTGGAGCAAGGAGGGAGAACAGAGACAGAGGGGAGCAAGGATGGAGAACAGAGACAGAGGAGAGCAAGGATGGAGAACAGAGACAGAGGGGAGCAAGGATGGAGAACAGAGACAGGGTAGAGTAAGGATGGAGAACAGAGACAGAGGGGAGCAAGGATGGAGAACAGAGACAGAGGGGAGCAAGGATGGAGAACAGAGACAGAGGGGAGCAAGGATGGAGAACAGAGACAGAGGAGAGCAAGGATGGAGAACAGAGACAGAGGGGAGCAAGGATGGAGAACAGAGACAGAGGGGAGCAAGGATGGAGAACAGAGACAGAGGAGAGTTAGGAGGGAGAACAGAGACAGAGGAGAGTTAGGATGGAGAACAGAGACAGGGGAGAGTTAGGATGGAGAACAGAGACAGGGGAGAGTTAGGAGGGAGAACAGAGACAGGTGAGAGTTAGGAGGGAGAACAGAGACAGGTGAGAGTTAGGAGGGAGAACAGAGACAGGGGAGAGTTAGGAGGGAGAACAGAGACAGGGGAGAGTTAGGAGGGAGAACAGAGACAGAGGAGAGTTAGGAGGGAGAACAGAGACAGGAGAGTTAGGAGGGAGAACAGAGACAGAGGAGAGTTAGGAGGGAGAACAGAGACAGAGGAGAGTTAGGAGGGAGAACAGAGACAGAGGAGAGTTAGGAGGGAGAACAGAGACAGGGGAGAGTTAGGAGGGAGAACAGAGACAGAGGAGAGTTAGGAGGGAGAACAGAGAGAGGAGAGTTAGGAGGGAGAACAGAGACAGAGGAGAGTTAGGAGGGAGAACAGAGACAGGAGAGTTAGGAGGGAGAACAGAGACAGAGGAGAGCAAGGATGGAGAACAGAGACAGAGGAGAGCTAGGAGGGAGAACAGAGACAGAGGAGAGTTAGGAGGGAGAACAGAGACAGAGGAGAGTTAGGAGGGAGAACAGAGACAGAGGAGAGTTAGGAGGGAGAACAGAGACAGAGGAGAGTTAGGAGGGAGAACAGAGACAGAGGAGAGTTAGGAGGGAGAACAGAGACAGAGGAGAGTTAAGAGGGAGAACAGAGACAGATGAGAGTTAGGAGACAGAACAGAGACAGAGGAGAGTTAGGAGGGAGAACAGAGACAGATGAGAGTTAGGAGGGAGGCAGAACAGAGACAGACAGGAGAGTAAGGAGGGAGAACAGAGACAGGAGTGTAAGGATGGAGAACATAGACAGGAGAGTAGGGAGGGAGACAGAACAGAGACAGACAGGAGAGTAAGGATGGAGAACAGACAGGAAGGAGAGTAAGGATGGAGAACAGAGACAGGAAGGAGGGTAAGGATGGAGAACAAAGACAGGAAGGAGAGTAAGGATGGAGAACAGATACAGGAAGGAGAGTAAGGATGGAGAACAGATACAGGAAGGAGAGTAAGGAGGGAGAACAGACAGTAGTATATTGGGAGATGCGTAATTTAGCTGGTATCAAGTCTCGTTGGGGGGGGCCCAGTATTATCGGTTACTATGAAATGAAGTGGAGTAATTGTTTGTGTGACCTCGTTGAAATTCTAACAAAACACAACTAATGTGAGAAAATAAACAGAGGAGAGAAAATAAGCAGCAGAGAAAACCTAAGGGAAAAGGATGAAGACAAAGAGCATGAAAGCAGTAGTGTGGGGAAATTAGAAGAGGAAGACAGAAAAAGGAGGGAGAGCTGTAGAGGGAAAGGGCTGCTGGAGGTGCTAGAGTCATGGCAAGAGTACAAGCTCCCCCTGCTGGTGGAGTTGACACTGACAACACAGCTGTACATCAGAACGGAAGCTTCCCTTTCCATATTCCAACAATGCTGACAGACCTTAAAACAAACAAGGCATTTCCTAAACTCACAATATCACTACAATCTAGCTACAGGTAAATTACACAAATAGAATAGGTTCCCAGCTGACCAAATTAAGAGATAAGAATGACGGAATACAATTGTATTAAAAAAAAATAACATCCACAGTGTTCAGGGTGGTCAGTGAATAAGTACGAGTGAACCAAGAATTGATTTAGGACAATAAAAAAAACTGCTGGGTGACTGACTGCATGAGAGAACTAATCTGAGGCGCGGGAGCCGTCTCTGTCTCTGAGCAGGGTGACGAATCTCAAGAGTATAATGACACAAGGCGAGATCCAGATGCAGACACAGGAGGCAGATGGTTGGAGTTTAAGATGTTAAATAAATCCAAAGGGAGTAGGCAAGAGAATGGTCGTGGACAGGCAAACGGTCGAAACCAGTTCAGAAGGTATCGAAGGGCAGACAGGCTCGAGGTCAGGGCAAGCAGAGAGGGCAAGCAGAGAGGGCAAGCAGAGAGGGCAAGGAGTCCAGAAAACAAGCAAGGGTCAGAAACGGGAGGACTAGCAAAAGGCGAAACGGCAAAGCAGTAAACCGGTAAACCACTGGTAGGCTTGGACATACAAGACAAACTGGCACAGAGAGACAGGAAACACAGGGATAAATACACTGGGGAAAACAAGCGACACATGGAGGGGGTGGAGACAATAACGTGGACAGGTGAAACAGATCAGGGTGTGACAGAGACTGCTCATTGATTGTGTTGCTTGCTGATTAACTATTCATAGTGGAGGCTTGTTAAAGCCTATCAGTTCAGTCGAATGTTTAGCCTTTGATTGTGCTGCCACAGAGAGAACCAAAACAGAGAGCAGCCTCTACACAGACTGTTCGAGTAGCAGGGAGACTAACATTTACCTTACATTCACCAGCTGTAATAGAATGACCGGCACATCTACCATTCATGTTACAGAACCTGGGAAGGGTTCACGTTTAGCCAGAAACAGACGTGGGCAGCATACCACAGAGACCTCTTTCAAACCTTTAGAAATAAATTACATTATTCATGTTCTACAATGGGGATGGGCAACTTCAGTCTTCAGGGGCCTGATTGGTGTTACACTTTTGCCCCAGCCAACACACCTGACTCCAATAATCAACTAATCATAACCTACAGTTTAGAATGAAAATAGTTTCATCCGCTGTGTTTGCTAGGGATGGAGAACAAGTGTGACACTACTCTGGACCCCGATGACTGGCCATCCCTGTTCTACAAGGACATGTGCTTTTGTTCTGAGGTGGGAATATTTGTAAATAATAGTCAAAAGGTTAATTAAAACACTTAAGTTGGAGTTCAATTAACCCTCTCTCTTCTGCCACATCCCATCCTCCTCTTCCTGCTCCCTTCTTTCCATCTAGCTCTCTTTCTCTGTTGTGACTACCTTTTTCTGTCCCTGAGTGCTGTGTGCAGAAATGCCACACTGTGTTACAAATTCCAAGGCTGCGGTGAGCAGGTGCACGACCATTGTGACAAGCGCAATTTATGAGCTGCTCCCGAGCAGGAGAACGCATTCAATAATGTGTCGGGAAGATGAATCCATCCCCCACACAGGGCTGGGCAGGCGGTGTGGGGCGGGGCGCAGGGACAGAGGTAATTTACACAAGCAGGTAGTCCAACTCAGCAGTTAAGGCCTTCAGGGCAGTAAAACGCCTCTGTATTACTAGTTCAAATCCATTTAATTACAGTTTAAACTTTCCAATCTGACACTGTCATAAATTAAAAGCAATGGGTTGGCGATGTAGCCAATGCATTTTAAGGCTGGGAGTGGGATGCTGGCTGGATGTTAGTTTGCTCTGGGACTTTCCACAGATCACAAATAGTGACTGTTGGGAGAGAAACACAAACCCAAATCACTTTCTTTGTGTACTGCACTGTGTTCTGGGGCATGATTCAGTGATTGTGTCACAGGCGTCATAATGAGTAGACCAAGGTGCAGCGTGGAATATGTTCATCTTGTGGTTTTAATGAAAGAAGAATGAACACTTACAAATTAAACCAAAAAATGACAGCAGACAGTTCCGTCAGGTACATTACAACTAAACGGAAAATAACTACCCATAAAACACAAAGGAAAAACAGGCTGCCTAAGTATGGCTTCCAATCAGAGACAACGATAGACACCTGCCTCTGATTGGAAACCATACCCGGCCAAAACATAGAAAACAAAACATAGAATGCCCACCCACCTATCACACCCTGGCCTAGCTAACACGAGAAAACACAGCTCTCCTAGGTCAGAGCGTGACAGATGGAGATGTTTTACGATCGTAAGTTAGTGATACACAAAAGTGCACAGTCAATGACACATAACATGCAGGGTCAGTAACACAGAGTCCCCCGTTCCTAGCGCACTTGAGTACATCCAGATGATATCACTCAAACAAAATCATGTACTCAACCCCATAGGTGTTTATCTGTTTTCAAAAAACAGTCCTCTTCAATGTCCATCCCTGCACTCAGAAAAGAAGGTGCTGTCTAGACACTAAAAGTGTTCTTCGGCTGTCCCAATAGGAGAACCCTTGACTAACCCTTTTTGGTTCCAAGTAGAACAATTTGGTTCCAGGTTCCTATGGGGACAGCCAAAGCATCCATTTGGAACTCTTTTATCTAAGATTGTATTAGGCTACCAATATAACAACCACATAGTACACAGTAAATCACTTCACAAGCTGTCCCCTAAAATCCACTCCGCATTATAAACTCAGTCCTCTCCCTGAGCACGGGCCCATGGGCAGGCACGGGCCCATGGGCAGACCCGGGCAGACCCAGGCATTGATCCCCTGTGTGTCCCGGCCTCTGCGTCAGCTCAGCTCAGCACTACATAGGCACCCTGGTCTCTGGATTTACTACAGAGGGCCCTGCTAGATTTATGAGGCTTGAGCCTGTGTTGAAAGATGAGACACAAATGCAAGCTTCTAACAACAGCATGCCACACTCACAGCAGATAGACTAAAACCAAAACAAAGCCCTGGCTGACGGTCTTCAACAGAAGAGAGCAGCCAGTCAGCTTCTCCCCAGTCAGACAACAGTGCTGGTGTCTCTGTAGGAGGCACAGTGTATGTCTCTATAGCACAGTATTCTGAACTATGGAGGAGGGAAGCAGGAGGAGACATTAGACAACCAAGGCCATAGTGTTTGACCTGTTTTTCCACCTTTAATCCCTAAGGCCTGATGGGCCTCCACCTTTTGCTTAGCTAAATCTCCTTTTATAAACAGGTTGTCCGAGAACGTCATGAAAATGATGCCCACGAAACGCAGGGGTAAAAGGTTGATCATCTCGTCTAATGTAGAATCTAGCCATTTTACACGTCCGGCTTACTGTCCATATACTGGTCTGTAGACATTCCAACCATTTCAACATGTGGATGGTCCTCACGTTCTCTGGTCTAATGTAAATTCTTCAGCAAGTCCTTTTAAGCACTCGCCTTGGAGGGCAGTTCCATCACGTTGCCACAATGTCTGTGATCACATGGGCGTGGTTACTAACTTGGCAAAAGTCTTTTGATGTTACAGTAATTCTCTCATTTAGAGGCTAAAATCCCATTTCATCTTCTCACAAATAGTTTCATATTTAATCATATAAGTTCCACAACATTTAGATGTAAATCTGAAAACTGGGACATATACATTTGTAGAGTTACCGTTATTTGGTGTAACGCCCTGGCCATAGAGAGGGGTTTTTGTTCTTTATTTTGGTTAGGCCAGGGTGTTACATTGGGTGGGCGTTCTATGTTGATTTTTCTATGTTTTTGTATTTCTTTGTTTTGGGCTGTGTGTGGCTCCCAATCAGGCACAGCTGTAGTTCGTTGTTGCTGATTGGGAGTCACACATAAGTAGCCTGTTTTTCCTTTGGGGTTTTGTGGGTGATTGTTTTCCGTATGTCTTCTGTTAGTGTGTTTTCCTGACAGGACTGTTTTGCTGTCGTCTTTGGTTTATTTTTGTCAAGTGTTCTCTTTTTTCAATTAAAATTCTAATGATGAACACATCCTCCGCTGCACCTTGGTCTAATTCTGACGACGGCCATTACATTTGGTTATACCATCCTTAATGAAATCCCAAAACAACAACTGATCTGACATAATCGTTCTTTAACTTTTTATGGATAGGTGGCAGTATTTTCACGGCCGGATAAAAAACGTACACGATTTAATCTGATTATTACTCCTGCCCAGAAACTAGAATATGCATGTAATTATTAGCTTTGGATAGAAAATACTCCAAAGTTTCTAAAACTGTTTGAATGGTGTCTGTGAGTATAACAGAACTCATTTGGCAGGCCAAAACCTGAGAAGATTCCAAACAGGTAGCGCCCTCTCTGACCATGTCTTGGCCTTCTTTGTTATCTCTATCCAAAACAGGGGATCTCTGGCATAACGTGACATTTTCTGACGCTCCCATAGGCTCTCAGAAGGCGCCAAAACGTTGAATGATGACTTTGCAGGCCATGGCTGAAAAACAGTAGCGCATTTGGATAGTGGTCGATCTGAGAACAATGAGACTGGGGCGCGTGCACGAGAAGACTCCATGTTTTAATTTTTAACGAAAACAGGGTTTCCCGGTCGGAATATTATCGCTTTTGTCATGACGTTGGCCTCTTTGAGTACAGGGAGGACAGTTGACCCCCTCCCCCCTTGCACCATCCCCCAACCTACCTCCCCCCACCCAGGCCCTGTGTGAAAGGGTTGTAAAATTCCAGAGGAGAATCTTACAACCACATGGCCCAGTTGAGACACAGAGGGGTCCCATAGAGAGACACAGGAAATTCTTCCAACTCACAGAATTGGGGAGCCAAGCGACATTTGTGTTCTGGAGAAGGTATGAAAGATTGGTGAAGAATTCAGCTACGAACTGGTCCGCTTGGTAAAATGTTGTGATACTCAGAAGAGACAATATAGCCATATTACCATAAAACTGTTTATATAATAGCCTCAGTGATGAGAGTTGCATCCACATGGTTGTATAGAATGTATTAATAAGAATAAAGCTTTTGTAATACATTGAGATGCTATGTACTGATGTTAATGTGATAGAATTGTATTCCTGTACCAAGCTTAACTCAGTCATCGGCACGCCCCCAGGGACACAGACAGGACCAGGCGTCATGTTCTATGTTCACTATAAAACCCCCCGACTCACTAGTCTAACAGACCCTCCACTCCATTGCGAGTTGGCCAATAGGTTTGACCATCCAAGTACTCTACTGAAAGTGAACTATACTACGTGGTTAACTTTTAGACTATCGATACCGACAGAATAAGAACAAGTCTTTGATATTAATTATTAGTCTGCAGCTAAGTAAATTATATCATTGAACGCGAAGACCAACGAAACAGCCATTCTATGACGACATTAATGAATGTCGCTTTGAAAGATCCATTCTAACCGAGAGAGAGAGAGAGAGAGAGAACATTCAAACAGAACGACGCTCCAACAAGGATCCCGACGACACACTGAGCGTAAATATATATTGATTGCAATTGTTCCCAAATGAGTGAGCGTTCAATTGTCAATTGTTAATATTAATGAACTCTGTGTACCTCCTCAGCTGAACAGTTTATGACCCATTGTTAACAAGACACCAGCCATGCCTGTTTTAGCCCACTAGGGCACATTACTCTACCAATTCTTTGTGATGATAATTACTGTGTGTATACTTTCTGTGAATTACTTAGTTTAGTAAATAAATGATTTTAAGACAATTGATGTATGGATGACTCTTAGTAAAGGCTGGGTTCGTGCAGATACAACAATTTACGACGTTTGGAATGAGACTGGACGCGAGGTAAAATACACCATTTAAACCAGAAGTTAACCTCTATGGGCTAGGTGGGACGCTAGCGTGCCACCCGTGGTGCACTCCATCAACAGCAGGTGCATTTCAAGAGCGGCAAATTTGAATCCCAATAAATGTCAAAATTCAAATTTTTCAAAAATACAACTATTTTACACCATTTGAAAGATAAACATCTCCTTAATCTAACCACGTTTTACGATTTCAAAAAGGTTTTACGGCGAAAGCATAAATTTAGAGTATGTTAGGACAGTACATTTACAAGAGTTGTGTGTAATGTTTTGTCAAGTCAAAGACAGGGTCACCAAAACCATAAAACCAGCTAAAATGATGCACTAACCTTTTACAATCTCCATCAGATGACACTCCTAGGACATTATGTTAGACAATGCATGCATTTTTAGTTCTATCAAGTTCATATTTATATCCAAAAACAGCGTTTTACTATGGCATTGATGTTGAGGAAATCGTTTCCCTCCAATAACCGGCAGTCAAGTCAGCGTCACAAATTATATTCTCAGTAGATAGCCCGGCATCACAGGGCTAGCTATTTAGACACCCACCAAGTTTAGCACTCACCAAAATCAGATTTACTATCAGAAAAATGTTATTACCTTTGCTGTCTTCGTCAGAATGCACTCCCAGGACTTCTACTTCAATAACAAATGTTGGTTTGGTTCAAAGTAATCCATAGTTATGTTCAAATATCCTCTGTTTTGTTCATGCGTTCAAGACACTATCCGCATGGTAAAGAAGGGTGACGCGCACGACGCATTTCGTGACAAAAAAATTCTAAATATTCCATTACCGTACTTCGAAGCATGTCAACCGCTGTTTAAAATCAATTTTTATGCCATTTTTCTCGTAAAAAAGCGATAATATTCCGACCAGGAATCTGTGTTTAGGTTCAAAGACGATAGAAAATAAAAACATGGGGTCGACTCGTGCACGCGCCTCAGCCCATTGTCCTCTGATAGAGCACTTGCCAAAAGCGCGAATGTGTTTCAGCCTGGGGCTGGAATTACATCATTCAGCTTTTTCCCACCTTCTGAGAGCCTATGGGAGCCGTAGGAAGTGTCACATTACAGCAAAGATCCTCAGTCTTCAATAAACAGAGTCAAGAAGCTCAAGGAATGGTCAGACAGGCCACTTCCTGTAAGGAATCTTCTCAGGTTTTTGCCTGCCATATGAGTTCTGTTATCCTCTTGGGGCTAGGTGGGACGCTAGCGTGCCACCCGTGGTGCACTCCATCAACAGCAGGTGCATTTCAAGAGCGGCAAATTTGAATCCAAATAAATGTCAAAATTCAAATTTTTCAAAAATACAACTATGTTACACCATTTGAAAGATAAACATCTCCTTAATCTAACCACGTTTTACGATTTCAAAAAGGTTTTACGGCGAAAGCATAAATTTAGAGTATGTTAGGACAGTACATTTACAAGAGTTGTGTGTAATGTTTTGTCAAGTCAAAGACAGGGTCACCAAAACCATAAAACCAGCTAAAATGATACACTAACCTTTTACAATCTCCATCAGATGACACTCCTAGGACATTATGTTAGACAATGCATGCATTTTTAGTTCTATCAAGTTCATATTTATATACAAAAACAGCGTTTTACTATGGCATTGATGTTGAGGAAATCGTTTCCCTCCAATAACCGGCAGTCAAGTCAGCGTCACAAATTAAATAATTAAAATTAGAAAACATTGGTAAAATATTATATTGTCATTTAAAGAATTATAGATTTACATCTTTTGAACGCAATCAACTTGCCAGATTTAAAAATAACCTTACTGGGAAATCACACTTTGCAATAATCTGAGCACTGTGCCCAGAAAAATACGCGTTGCGATACAGACTAGACGTCATGTTGGGGAGATCTAAAATCGAAAATACTATGTAAATAATCCATTACCTTTGATTCTCTTCATCAGATGTCACTTCCAGGTATCACAGGTCCATAACGAATGTAGTTTTGTTCAAAAAAGCTCATCATTTATGTCCAAAAATCTCCGTCTCGTTAGCACATGATGTAAGCCAGCCGGACTTCTCGTCATGAACGAGGGGAAAAAATATATTTCCGTTCGTTCAAACATGTCAAACGTTGTATAGCATAAATCATTAGGGCCTTTTTTAACCAGAACATGAATAATATTCAAGGTGGACGAATGCATAGCCTTTTATAACGTATTGGAACGAGGGTACCCAACATGAAGTAGCGCGCCAGGTGTCTAATGGGACATCACCGTTCCATGGCTCTTGTTCGGTCAGATCTCCCTCCAGAAGACTCAAAACACTTTGTAAAGGCTGGTGACATCTAGTGGAAGCAATAGGAAGTGCCAAAATATTCCTAAACCCCTGTGTTTTTCAATGGGATAGGTTTAAACTCAATACAACACATCAGGTATCCACTTCCTGTCAGAAAATGTCTCAGGGTTTTGCCTGCCAAATGAGTTCTGTTATACTCACAGACACCATTCAAACAGTTTTGGAAACTTTAGAGTGTTTTCTATCCATATATAATACGTATATGCATATTCTAGTTACTGGGTAGGATTAGTAACCAGATTAAATCGGGTACATTTTTTTTATCCAGACGTGCAAATGCTGCCCCCTAGACCCAACAGGTTAAACTCAAAGACACCATTCAAACAGTTTTAGAAACTTTAGGGTGTTTTCTATCCAAAGCCAATAATTATATGCATATTCTAGTTACTGGGCAGGAGTAGTAACCAGATTAAATCGGGTACGTTTTTTATCCGGCCGTGCAAATACTGCCCCCTATCCCCAACAGGCCACTCACTGCAACACTGACTGTGATCTGGTGTAAAGTTACTCTGCTAAAATGTCACCCTGAAGAAGAACACTCTCACTGTGTAACTGCAGGAGGAGGACAGACCCATACAGATGACACCCTACCAGCCACCAATACACTCAGAGGACACTTGAAGACCCTCCCACTCAACGCAGCCACAATGATAATGAGCCAGCAGCACAGACAGACTAACCTACCCATTCAACAACCCCTATCTGCTGACCAGGATTCATTTGTCAAATCAGACATTTCCCTAAGGGTGGTCTGGTCTCTGTGGAGAAGACAAGGCACAGGGAGGAGTAACATTGTTTCTGACTGAGACAACGAAAGAGGCATCCATCACCCTCAGAGAAAAGAGAGATGAAGAGGAGAGAGGGAGGAATAGGAAAGGAGAGAGATCAGTCCTGCCTCTCTCTCAGGGGATGCCAGGGTAACACAGAGACGCACAATGCCGAGGTCAGAGGGCACGGTGGAGCTTTTCTTGTGTAAGTGTAACATTTCCCTCAGGGCAGGTCAAATCACAGCAACGTGTTCCATCATAGCTTGCTGTGTTCATTTTGGAGAGAGATACATGATCTTCCACAGCATTACATTCACCTGGGTTTTAGTGCTTGTTCAGGGAGAGTCCATGTTCTTAAGGAAAATAATGCAGATTGCGATTCAGAATGACGGATATACACTCAAGGCCGGCCCGCTCATTAGGCAAATTGACGAGAGATGGTATTTTCTGAGCTAAACTGACCAAGATGCACCTCCAACAACAACACATAAAACCTTGCTTAATTCTGCCCCAAACATTTGTTATCTCAACCAGTGGCATATGGGCTTTTAGGTGAGCGCTGATGACTCCCTTTTATAAGCAGTACCCATCAAAGGTCGGGGCACAAAATATTTTGCTTGTCCATTCCCAGCGTGCTTCTCCAGGGTGCTGCTGGAGAGACACATCTCTGCAGCGCTCCATCAAAAGAATGATCTGACATAAATCATGTAGCAGATAAAGGATATGGTAGAAAGAGTATGTGGCCTTTTCTGTAGCCTACAGGCTGGAGATACAATGTATGACAATGTAATGAGATGGACACTTTTTAATTCATACAGGTTTCTCCGATCAAATAGCCTAACCTAAATGGCGCTCAATCAAATAAAAACATTTGCTGTCATGTTAACAAACAACGTATCCTAAAAACAGGACAGGTCAAAGTAAAATGGACAATCACAACTGTTGTCCAGGAGTTTCACCCCATTTAACACATTGCAAATAGGCTCACAATATCTCCTGATAAAGTTGGGTAGCTGATATTCTGAGCTTAAATAGACTTATTGATTGGTCACAGGAATCAGGTCTAATAAAGCCAATGCAACGGCCTGTTTTCCGGTGGGCCTACCACATGGATGGGCCTACCACATGGATGGGCATTCAGAAATACCATTGCAGGCAGACATGTTAGGCTACACCCCAGTAAGCACGAGCCAATGTCTTTTTTTTTTGGTCCTGTCCAGATGTCGTTTTTTGGTGTTTTACAAACAGGATTATTAGTCTCGCCTATGGCGGCAGAATGGCAAGGACGGGCCCTGTATACACTGAACACAAATATAAACGCAACATGCAAAAATGTCTAAGATTTTACTGAGTTACAGTTCATATAAGGAAATCAGTCAATTGAAATAAATTCCTTAGAGGTGTGGATGAGAAAACCATTCAGTACCTGGTGTGACCACCATTTGCCTCATGCAGCGTGACACATTTCCTTTGTATAGAGTTGATCAGGCTGTTGATTGTGGTCTGTGGAATGTTGCCTTTCGTCTTCAATGGCCGTGCGAAGTTGATAGATATTGGCGGGAACTGGAACACACAGTCGTACATGTCGATCCAGAGCATCCCAAACATGCTCAATGAGTGACATGTCTGGTGAGTATGCAGGCCATGGAAGAACTGGGCCATTTTCAGCTTCCAGGAATTGTGTACAGATCCTTGAGGCCATGCATTATCATACTGAAACATGAGGTGATGGCGGTGGATGAATGGCACGACAATGGGCCTCAGGACCTCATCACCATATCTCTGTGCATTCAAATTGCCATCGAAAAAATGCAATTGTGTTCATTTTCCATAGCTTATGCGTGCCCATACCATAATCCCACCACCACCATGGGGCACTCTGTTCACAATGTTGACATCAGCAAACCGCTCACCTATCTGCCTGGTACAGTTGAAACCGGGATTCATCAGTGAAGAGCACACTTCTTCAGCGTGCCAGTGTCCATTAAAGGTGAGCATTTGCCTACTGAAGTCGGTTGAGATGCCGAACTGCAGTCAGGTAAAGACCCTGGTGAGGACAACGAGCATGCAGATGAGCTACTCTGAGAGGGTTTCTGACAGTTTGTGCAGAAATTCTTTGGTTGTGCAAACCCACAGTTTTATCAGCTGTCCAGATGGCTGGTCTCAGACGATCCCGCAGGTGAAGAAGCCGGATGTGCAGGTCCTGGCTGGCGTGGTTACACGTGGTCTAAGGTGTTGTGAGGTCGGTTGGACGTACAGTCAAATTCTCTAAAATGGCATTGGAGGCAGCTACTGGTTATTTCAGCTCATGAAACATCGGACCAACACTTTACATGTTACGTTTTGTGGCGGATGAATCAGAATTAGTTGTGTAACATAGATAAGATGTCTTATCTGCATAATATGCTTATGTGATATACTTGTTATTAGAATATATCCCTTCAGACTCTGGTGTTGGCAGTTCCCCTTCTTCCCTCAGCTGGGGCTCAGTCACCTGGGGCCCAGAGAGGGGAGAGGTCAGGCTTGTCTTTTACATGTCCCTGGTGCTATGCAGAATATCAGAAAGGGAAGAGGACAGGAGGGAACATTGTCTTCATATGTGAATGTGTCTTTACCTATTCTAAACCATGTGAAGGGATGGCGTGATTAATGGGGAACCAATTACTGGTTTCCACAATGTTTGTGTGCCAGTCACTCCCTCCTTTGGCCTTGGGGGATGTGTGTGGTAGTGTCTGGAGTTGACAATTGATTTATGCCATTGGTCGAGTTGATGTTTTTGTGCTAGGAGTAACAGGAACGAGACAGGAACCTCGTCTTAGGGACCATACTGAACGATAATTTATAGCGAATGCAATCTGGCTACGGGATACTCCTTTCTCATTTAAAGAGTCTCACCTTGTGACCCATTCTATATATCTGTTGTTCGTCATGTAGGTTGAAAGGGGTGTATCTTGGCTATAAAAGACCTTTGTACTTTTGTCTCGACACTTTCAACGGATCATTAGAAATGGTGAATCGTTGACAAGTCATTGCTATTGCAAAGCTCTCATTATTAAAGATTTAGTTTAAGTGTAACACTGACTTGTGTGATAAGTTTGTCTCTCCTCATTTGATAGTAAAGAAATGAACCACCACAGTTTATATTTGTATTCAGTGTACTTTGGATTTATAACACCAAACACAGCCTTTAAAAAACATGCCTTGAAAAAAATGAAACAATTTTTATTTTTTGTATTATTATTTTTCTGTTCTAAAATGTGCCTTGATATCAAGTCAGGTTGGTTTAGTGCACATGCAAAAATATCCAAGACAATCTGCTATTTCAACATTAAACAATGGGCAATATAATATTGACAATGGCCCCATCTATAAAAACAGTGGAATCAAGATAATATTTCCCATTTATCTGGTCTCTCCAGTTCATCAGGAAAAACAGATTGCAGAGGACACAACCTCATAATGTTCACTTATGAGTCTCTCTATGCAGCTTCTCGGCCAGTTTCCTCATTTAAATAGAAATAAAGACCATCATCAATTCTATTCAAAAGAGGAGGTAGTAGAGCTGAGTGTGGAGTTAATGGGCCTCGCCTTGTGTTGGGAGTCAGTGCGGGGATATGAGGCTGTATGTGGTTGTGGTCCACCAGGGCATCTCTCCCCCTGCCTCGTCCGTGCTGGGCCATGTAAGAGCCACGCTGTTTATGGCCCTCTATAATGTTTCATGAGCCCATCTATGGCCAGACATCAGGGAGAGAAAGAGAGCTGAAGCTAGAGAAGCTATAGTGGAACAGCCCATAACACTACAACCACAAAAGTCTTACCAGAGAAGCATGCATTCACATGCCGTCTCCTGAATCAGTGACAACAAGTTAGTCTAAGTAAAACAACCAGGCAAACCAAATGAACTGTCTAAATAGTGGTTCTCATAAAATGCCTCTGAATGTATTAATGGCTGAGCGGCAATGCATCCTGCTGTGTTGTGCCCTTATTGCTTCTGACTACAACAGCCCAGCCATGCACGGCCTTGGTAAATCTTAGATGACTCTACTAGAACTTACACTGTGAGAGGAAGGAGAACACGGCCTCCTGCGGCCTCACAGGACTGACTGGAGTCGCACAAACAGTAGGAAAACAAGAGATAAACACGATGTATACAGTCCATTTCACAGGAAGGTTGAACTGTTTGCAATCAGTAAGCTAAAGATGTGTCATACCGGTGGTGTTGTGCACAGGCATTGTGAATACAGCTACGTATTCAATAGCAACGTATCATAACAGGAAATCATGACCCTATTATTTAGTATCATACCAGTCATGTCCATAGGCTTACACAACGATTTTAAAACAGGTCTTTGTTCCTACTCTTGGCAATATGAGACAACGTCCAACACAAAGCAATTGTGCCATCTAGTGCAGAGTTAGTGTCACTCCCACATGCGCATGTATTTCTGCTCTACCATTGGGTTTCATCACCCCCCATCCACAAAACAAAATGGAACCACGCAGTCATTCTGACCCCAGTCTGTGTCTTAACATGGATATCCTGGGGTGTAGAACAAAGATCTGTAGGAAGTCTCAATGAGTTTCACCCGGCAATAAAATCCATGAGATGTCTTAGTGACTAGTACATCTACTGGTCTGGTACATACAATAGGACAGATGTGATCTGTGGTCACACTCAGTTTAATCTCCTATGATGACTAGTTATGTATCCCATCACTATGTTGGGTTCCTAACACTGAGCACTCTAAACCTGTCACGTATACTAGTCAATAATCAGAGGACTGAGTTGTTTTATCATCCTCATCCCACAAGGGGGCCTCAGTCACAAAGCATTTCTCTTGTCAAACTCACCTACCAGTAGGTACAGTAGGTAGGAAGTTTCAACCTGAATAGATCTGAATAGACCTACCAGTAGGTACAGTAGGTAGGAAGTTTCAACCTGAATAGATCTGAATAGACCTACCAGTAGGTACAGTAGGTAGGAAGTTTCAACCTGAATAGATCTCATTAAGGACTCATAATCCACATTTCTATATTGCTTCAGTGTGTAAGATATATTTTTTCATGTTTCTAACTACATGAGTGAAACCTTTGAAATACATTTAGAAGCTCCAGGTGTTCACACTACATATATATGGTAAAGGAAAAGGAGATGCAATGTGATGTATTTAGTCCACTGCCAATAATAATGCCCTCCATTGAGTGAATGTAAAACACTGCCCCCAATAGAATCAGCTTGGCCGTCAAACAGCACTCTCTGACACTGGGCTTGGAAACATTAGAGTCTTCATCGCGAGGCCCCTCCATTACTCAGATTCAATATCCATTTATTCTTGGAAATAAAAAAATCTACCATGGTGTTTGGCAGGTGGATCTTGGATCTTGGCACATCCTGAAGGGCTGGACGTGCCCTCACTGTAGGTCCTGGGGCTGTACTGTGTGTAAAAGTTGTATGTGACTTCAGGTTCAAGGGAACCAGAGATAAACACTCCCTCTCACCTCTAATGGAGTACACCCAGCACCAGCCTGGGAAGTGGGGACTGTGATACTAAAGGCCTGAACCCAGTGGGGACTGTGATGCTAAAGGTCTGAACACAGTTGGGACTGTGATGCTAAAGGCCTGAACCCAGTGGGGACTGTGATGCTAAAGGCCTGAACCCAGTGGGGACTGTGATGCTAAAGGCCTGAACCCAGTTGGGAATGTGATGCTAAAGGCCTGAACCCAGTGGGGACTGTGATGCTAAAGGTCTGAACCCAGTGGGGACTGTGATGCTAAAGGTCTGAACCCAGTGGGGACTGTGATGCTAAAGGCCTGAACCCAGTGGGGACTGTGATGCTAAAGGTCTGAACCCAGTGGGGACTGTGATGCTAAAGGCCTGAACCCAGTTGGGACTGTGATGCTAAAGGCCTGAACCCAGTGGGGACTGTGATGCTAAAGGCCTGAACCCAGTGGGGACTGTGATGCTAAAGGCCTGAACCCAGTGGGGACTGTGATGCTAAAGGCCTGAACCCAGTGGGGACTGTGATGCTAAAGGCCTGAACCCAGTGGGGACTGTGATGCTAAAGGCCTGAACCCAGTGGGGACTGTGATGCTAAAGGCCTGAACCCAGTGGGGACTGTGATGCTAAAGGCCTGAACCCAGTGGGGACTGTGATGCTAAAGGCCTGAACCCAGTGGGGACTGTGATGCTAAAGGCTCAATAATGTTTGGATGTTTCCAAAGAATTCATCACATTCTATTAAGTTAAAATGACTCTTGGCTCAAACAGAATTCTGGGAGAAGGGTGAGTGTAATTTTGCCATTTGTCATGATAACTAGTCCTGACCTCTACCCCTTCTAATGAGGAAAAATGTATTTATGGTTAGCTGCATGAGTCTATGAAGCCACCTGGGACACAAACACTTTGAAGAACGTCTCTGTGACATGCATTTGTCAAAAGCACTACTCATTACAAATTCACTCGTGCCATCTATTAGATGTTGGTTCTGGTAATTTCACTCGTTTTTGATCTGAAATGTCTCTCTGTAATATCAGTCAGTCGTCCAGTTTCACAGGGAGGAAAAATACAAAACACCTAATGGCCAATCCTGAGTAATTTCCATGATGCATTCTGGGAATTAGCTGGAGATGAGTTAGAGCAGGGAATGACAGACCGAGGCTCAGTCTGACAGTCAGCAATAGCTGAACATTGAGCAGGGGAATAAAACACATCCACTCACAGAGGACGACTTCTCCTTTAGAGACTCTCAGAGCCACTACGGAATCACAATCTCAATCGTTTTCAGGTAGGAAATAACTGTTGCAAAAGCCTGCAATTCTTATTCTTGCTGTCAAAGATTAAAGTAATGTCTAAGAAAACATCCACAATAAATATCAGAAGCAGCGCAATGCCTATCATTCACTGAGTGGACAAATCATTAGGACCACCTTCCTACTATAGAGTTGCACCTCCTTTTGCCATCAGAACAGCCTCAATTCATCGGGGCATGGACTCTACAAGGTGTCGAAAGCGTTCCACAGAGATGCTGGCCCATGTTGGCACCAATGCTTCCCACAGTTGTGTCAAGTTGGATGGATGTCCTTTGGGTGGTGGACCATTCTTGATAAACAACAAATGTCTGTGTGAAAGACCCAGCAGCATTGCAGATCTTGACACACTCAAATCGGTGCACCTGGCAGCTACTACCATACCCTGTTCAAAGGCACTTAAATCTTTTGTCTTGCCCATTCACCCTTTGAATTGTCTCATGGCTTAAAAATCCTTCTTTAACCTGTCTCCTCCCCTTTAGGTAACTGATACAAGCAGTAGAATCCGATTTTTTTTTAAAACTGGTAAAAAATACACCTTATGGAACAACGGGGAATGTGAAGAGACACTGACAAAGGTACAGACACACACATATGCATACATTGTGATATTGTTGTATGGTGGTATTATACATTTTGTATTGTAGATATGTAGTGGTTTAATAATGTTATATGATGTACTGTTATATCTTCTGTTTTAAATGTAACACAATTGATTTAATATGTGGCGATCTCTAATAAATTCAAATACAAAATCTACACTGATTGAAGTGGATTTAATAAGTGACATCAAGAAGGGATCATAGCTTTCAGCTGGCTTCACCTGGTCAGTCTATGTCATGGAAAGAGTTTTGTACACTCAGTGTATGTGATGCTATTTACCTGTTAACTTCCACTGTTAGTGTAATAATAACTCATGCCCTTCTACCAGCCATGTAACAGGTCATAACGCTAGAGCTCCTCTGGCCTGGCATCACGTCAGTCTCTGTCTCCCTGCCCAGCAGCAGCCAGTTCACCTTGACAGTGTGCCATACCCCAGGTGGACGGCTGGGTGGAAGGAAGGAAGATGGAAACAGTTGCTTAAGGGAAGCAGAGGCGCTAATAACCAGACAGAACTGCAGCCAGGAGTCACAAAGAAACGCCCCAGCAACTGTCTGTCTGCACAGGAATAACACCACTACATAGAACAGGAATAACACCACTACACAGTACAGGAATAACACCACAACACAGTATAGGAATAACACCACTACATAGAACAGGAATAACACCACAACACAGTACAGGAATAACACCACCACAACACAGTATAGGAATAACACCACTACATAGAACAGGAATAACACCACAACACAGTACAGGAATAACACCACCACAACACAGTACAGGAATAACACCACCACATAGTACAGGAATAACACCACAACACAGTATAGGAATAACACCACAACACAGTATAGGAATAACACTACAACACAGTATAGGAATAACACCACACCACAGAACAGGAATAACACTACAACACAGAACAGGAATAACACCACAACACAGAACAGGAATAACACTACAACACAGAACAGGAATAACACCACACCACACTACAGGAATAACACCACTACCCAGTATAGGAATAACACTACAACACAGAACGGGAATAACACCACACCACAGTATGGGAATAACACCACCACACAGTACAGGACTAACACCACCACATAGTACAGGACTAACACCACTACACATTATAGGAATAACACCACAACACAGTACAGGAATAACACCACTACATAGTACAGGACTAACACCACTACACATTATAGGAATAACACCACAACACAGTACAGGAATAACACCACCACATAGTACAGGACTAACACCACTACACATTATAGGAATAACACCACAACACAGTACAGGAATAACACCACTACATAGTGCAGGAATAACACCACAACACAGTATAGGAATGACACCACAACACAGTACAGGAATGACACCACACCACAGTACGGGAATAACACCACTACAAAGTACGGTAATAACACCACAACACTCAATGGGAATAACACCACTACACATTATAGGAATAACACCACAACATAGACCAGGAATAACACCACTACATAGTGCAGGAATAACACCACAACACAGTATAGGAATGACACCACAACACAGTACAGGAATGACACCACACCACAGTACGGGAATAACACCACTACAAAGTACGGTAATAACACCACAACACTCAATGGGAATAACACCACTACACATTATAGGAATAACACCACAACATAGACCAGGAATAACACCACTACACAGTACAGGACTAACACCACTACACATTATAGGAATAACACCACAACACAGTATGGGAATAACACCACTACACAGTACAGGAATAACACCACTACACATTATAGGAATAACACCACACCACAGTATGGGAATAACACCACTACACAGTACAGGAATAACACCACAACACAGTATAGGAATAACACCACAACACAGTACAAGAATAACACCACTACATAGTACAGGAATAACACCACAACACAGTACAAGAATAACACCACAACACAGTATAGGAATAACACCACTACATAGAACAGGAATAACACCACAACACAGTATAGGAATAACACCACAACACAGTATAGGAATAACAAAACAACACAGTATAGGAATAACACTACAACACAGTATAGGAATAACACCACAACACAGTATAGGAATAACACCACAACACAGTATAGGAATAACAAAACAACACAGTATAGGAATAACACTACAACACAGAACAGGAATAACACTACAACACAGAACAGGAATAACACCACACCACAGTACAGGAATAACACTACAACACAGAACAGGAATAACACTACAACACAGAACAGGAATAACACCACACCACACTACAGGAATAACACTACAACACAGAACAGGAATAACACCACACCACAGTACAGGAATAACACCACTACCCAGTATAGGAATAACACTACAACACAGAACGGGAATAACACCACACCACAGTATGGGAATAACACCACCACACAGTACAGGACTAACACCACCACATAGTACAGGACTAACACCACTACACATTATAGGAATAACACCACAACACAGTACAGGAATAACACCACTACATAGTACAGGACTAACACCACTACACATTATAGGAATAACACCACTACACATTATAGGAATAACACCACTACATAGTACAGGACTAACACCACTACACATTATAGGAATAACACCACAACACAGTACAGGAATAACACCACCACATAGTACAGGACTAACACCACTACACATTATAGGAATAACACCACAACACAGTACAGGAATAACACCACTACATAGTGCAGGAATAACACCACAACACAGTATAGGAATGACACCACAACACAGTACAGGAATGACACCACACCACAGTACGGGAATAACACCACTACAAAGTACGGTAATAACACCACAACACTCAATGGGAATAACACCACTACACATTATAGGAATAACACCACAACATAGACCAGGAATAACACCACTACACAGTACAGGACTAACACCACTACACATTATAGGAATAACACCACACCACAGTATGGGAATAACACCACTACACATTATAGGAATAACACCACTACACAGTATAGGAATAACACCACTACACAGTACAGGAATAACACCACAACACAGTATAGGAATAACACCACAACACAGTATACGAATAACACCACACCACAGTATGGGAATAACACCACTACACAGTACAGGAATAACACCACAACACAGTATAGGAATAACACCACAACACAGTACAAGAATAACACCACTACATAGTACAGGAATAACACCACAACACAGTATAGGAATAACACCACTACATAGTACAGGAATAACACCACAACACAGTACAAGAATAACACCACTACATAGAACAGGAATAACACCACAACACAGTATAGGAATAACACCACAACACAGTATAGGAATAACACAACTACACAGTACAGGAATGTGGTGTTTTTTGGGGGGACTATCTGTTGTTCCATGTAGTGAATCTGTTATTCAATGTGTTTCTATGGGCTAATAGCAGTAATGCCAAATTCAACGTTTAATTATAAAGAAGATCTGCTTAGACAGGGTTTAGACTCTAGAGGGTTTTAAGGGCCACATTTTTCCGATCGTGTTTTGTCCTCGAAACATGTTTTAAAGACAACCTCCATTCGCGGAGACCATATTAAGACATTATTTTGCATATGTCGTCTCAATGGGAAATTACCATTTACATTTCAATGGTGCTATAATGCGGATATTCCGCAGTCTGGATTTAATCTAGACCTAAGAAATCTTACAGGATGCAGAGAAGTAATGATCTAATCTTTTTCAACTGAGACCTTTGCAAACAGGGCGCTCTGAAACAGGAACAAAGATTCTGGGCAAGTTCTGCTGCTGACATGGACCTTCCGACCTGTTTCCTGAATTTGATGAGTTCTGACTTACTCATCAGCAGCCCCCTGTCTAGGGACCACCAGCTCACGCAGGCAGTAAAACCAGCCTGACAGCAGATGTAGATGTCATGATGAAATACAGAAGGAAGTCCTGCCTTGAAAGGGGTCGTAAATAAGATGCAGCTGTTGCCTGCTGCACACCTGAGATGTGTGTGTGTGTGTGTGTGTGTGTGTGTGTGTGTGTGTGTGTGTGTGTGTGTGTGTGTGTGTGTGTGTGTGTGTGTGTGTGTGTGTGTGTGTGTGTGTGTGTGTCAGCGTATCAGCATGGCACAAGGGGAGACAGCACATCTGCCAGGGCAGCTGTCTGCAGGGCAGTGAGTTGCCTGATAGTGTGACAGATCGATACATAACAGGACATAGAGAGCAAGGAGACCCACAATTAAGACACTTACACACTGTTTAACATCCTTATAATGAACACAACATCCTTATGACGAACACAACATCCTTATAATGAACACAACATCCTTATAATGAACACAACATCCTTATAATGAACACAACATCCTTATAATGAACACAACATCCTTATAATGAACACAACATCCTTATAATGAACACAACATCCTTATGAAGAACAGAACATCCTTATGATGAACACAACATCCTTATGAAGAACACAACATCCTTATAATGAACACAACATCTTATAATGAACACAACATCCTTATAATGAACACAACATCTTATAATGAACACAACATCCTTATAATGAACACAACATCTTATAATGAACACAACATCCTTATAATGAACACAACATCCTTATAATGAACACAACATCTTATAATGAACACAACATCCTTATGAAGAACAGAACATCATTTGACGAACAGAACATCCTTATAATGAACACAACATCCTTATAATGAACACAACATCCTTATAATGAACACAACATCCTTATGATGAACACAACATCCTTATGAAGAACAGAACATCCTTATGAAGAACAGAACATCCTTATGATGAACACAACATCCTTATGATGAACACAACATCCTTATGAAGAACACAACATCCTTATGAAGAACAGAACATCCTTATAATGAACACAACATCTTATAATGAACACAACATCCTTATGATGAACACAACATCCTTATGAAGAACAGAACATCCTTATAATGAACACAACATCCTTATAATGAACAAAACATCCTTATGATGAACACAACATCCTTATAATGAACACAACATCCTTATAATGAACACAACATCCTTATGAAGAACACAACATCCTTATAATGAACACAAAATCCTTATAATGAACACAACATCCTTATGATGAACACAACATCCTTATGAAGAACAGAACATCCTTATGAAGAACAGAACATCCTTATAATGAACACAACATCCTTATAATGAACACAACATCCTTATAATGAACACAACATCCTTATAATGAACACAACATCCTTATAATGAACACAACATCCTTATGAAGAACAGAATATCCTTATAATGAACACAACATCCTTATAATGAACAGAACATCCTTATAATGAACACAACATCCTTATAATGAACACAACATCCTTATAATGAACAGAACATCCTTATGATGAACAGAACATCCTTATGATGAACACAATATCCTTATGAAGAACAGAACATCCTTATAATGAACACAACATCCTTATGATGAACACAACATCCTTATAATGAACAGAACATCCTTATAATGAACACAACATCCTTATAATGAACACAACATCCTTATAATGAACAGAACATCCTTATGAAGAACAGAACATCCTTATAATGAACACAACATCCTTATAATGAACAGAACATCCTTATGATGAACAGAACATCCTTATGATGAACACAACATCCTTATGAAGAACAGAACATCCTTTAACGAACAGAACATCCTTTGACGAACACAACATCCTTTGACGAACACAACATCCTTATAATGAACACAACATCCTTATGATGAACACAACATCCTTATGAAGAACAGAACATCCTTATGAAGAACAGAACATCCTTATAATGAACACAACATCCTTATAATGAACAGAACATCCTTATAATGAACACAACAGCCTTATAATGAACACAACATCCTTATAATGAACACAACATCCTTATGAAGAACAGAATATCCTTATAATGAACACAACATCCTTATAATGAACACAACATCCTTATGAAGAACAGAACATCCTTATGAAGAACAGAACATCCTTATAATGAACACAACATCCTTATAATGAACAGAACATCCTTATAATGAACACAACAGCCTTATAATGAACACAACATCCTTATAATGAACACAACATCCTTATGAAGAACAGAATATCCTTATAATGAACACAACATCCTTATAATGAACAGAACATCCTTATAATGAACACAACATCCTTATAATGAACACAACATCCTTATAATGAACACAACATCCTTATAATGAACACAACATCCTTATAATGAACAGAACATCCTTATGATGAACAGAACATCCTTATGATGAACACAACATCCTTATGAAGAACAGAACATCCTTATGAAGAACACAACATCCTTATAATGAACAGAACATCCTTATAATGAACACAACATCCTTATAATGAACAGAACATCCTTATGAAGAACAGAACATCCTTATGAAGAACAGAACATCCTTATAATGAACACAACATCCTTATAATGAACAGAACATCCTTATGAAGAACAGAACATCCTTATAATGAACAGAACATCCTTATGATGAACAGAACATCCTTATGATGAACACAACATCCTTATGAAGAACAGAACATCCTTTGACGAACAGAACATCCTTTGACGAACAGAACATCCTTTGACGAACACAACATCCTTTGACGAACACAACATCCTTATGACGAACACAACATCCTTATGACGAACACATAGGACGGGTGCTGTAGGCTGTAAACCACAGTTCTTATACTATCTGTACAATGCCCATTCTACATGTTTATACCGTACATCATAGCTGGATCTTATTGGTTTATGTAAAGGATATGATTAAATGTATCCAACGCAGAGGGACGTGAAGTTGTCTCTGTCATTCTTAAAAGGCATGGCTTCAATTTCTACTTCAAAGGCTGCTTGATTGGTTGCCCAAATTAGTTTATAATACTCTAGCAAATTAATCCCACCCCTGCAACTAAAACTTAGTCCATAGAGGTTGATCCTCAGTCATGTGTTCCCTGTACTGTGCTCCCAGCGTGGTAGGGCAGAAACAGACACTATGGGTTTGACTAGGCTGAACTAATAAGTTGAATGTACCTATAACACATCTGTACATTTCTAGCAGTTGCTGGGCAAAATGCACAATTTGAGTGCATGGCTAAGTAGTCAGACTGGTCACCATGTCCTGATGGTCCCACTAGGAACAATATGATGAAATGAAGCGAGTGAGAAAGCAGCGTTATTTTGTGCAAGTGGAACTGTAGTGTCATTCCTAATGCAAGAGGAAGAGCCTTTATCACTGATAAGATTAATGAACGTTTGAGGGATTTGAATGCCTAAAAGGTTTGGATTCAACCACAGACTGAGAGGAAGGAAGATAGTTACCAACCACAGACTGAGAGGGAGGAGGATAGTTACCAAACACAGACTGAGAGGGAGGAGGATAGTTACCAACCACAGACTGAGAGGAAGGAAGATAGTTACCAACCACAGACTGAGAGGGAAGAAGATAGTTACCAACCACAGACTGAGAGGAAGGAAGATAGTTACCAACCACAGACTGAGAGGAAGGAAGATAGTTACCAACCACAGACTGAGAGGATGGAAGATAGTTACCAACCACAGACTGAGAGGAAGGAAGATAGTTACCAACCACAGACTGAGAGGGAGGAAGATAGTTACCAACCACAGACTGAGAGGGAAGAAGATAGTTACCAACCACAGACTGAGAGGGAGGAAGATAGTTACCAACCACAGACTGAGAGGGAGGAAGATAGTTACCAACCACAGACTGAGAGGAAGGAAGATAGTTACCAACCACAGACTGAGGAAGGAAGATAGTTACCAACCACAGACAGAGGAAGGAAGATAGTTACCAACCACAGACTGAGAGGAAGGAAGATAGTTACCAACCACAGACTGAGAGGGACGAAGATAGTTACCAACCACAGACTGAGAGGGAAGAAGATAGTTACCAACCACAGACTGAGAGGGAAGAAGATAGTTACCAACCACAGACTGAGAGGAAGGAAGATAGTTACCAACCACAGACTGAGAGGAAGGAAGATAGTTACCAACCACAGACAGAGGGAGGAAGATAGTTACCAACCACAGACTGAGAGGGAAGAAGATAGTTACCAACCACAGACTGAGAGGGAGGAGGATAGTTACCAACCACAGACTGAGAGGGAAGAAGATAGTTACCAACCACAGACTGAGAGGGAAGAAGATAGTAACCAACCACAGACAGAGGGAGGAGGATAGTTACCAACCACAGACTGAGAGGGAGGAAGACAGTTACCAACCACAGACTGAGAGGGAGGAGGATAGTTACCAACCACAGACTGAGAGGGAGGAGGATAGTTACCAACCACAGACTGAGAGGGAAGAAGATAGTAACCAACCACAGACTGAGAGGAAGGAAGATAGTTACCAACCACAGACTGAGAGGAAGGAAGATAGTTACCAACCACAGACTGAGAGGGAAGAAGATAGTTACCAACCACAGACTGAGAGGGAGGAGGATAGTTACCAACCACAGACTGAGAGGGAGGAGGATAGTTACCAACCACAGACTGAGAGGAAGGAAGATAGTTACCAACCACAGACTGAGAGGGAAGAAGATAGTTACCAACCACAGACTGAGAGGGAGGAGGATAGTTACCAACCACAGACTGAGAGGGAGGAAGATAGTTACCAACCACAGACTGAGAGGGAAGAAGATAGTTACCAACCACAGACTGAGAGGGAGGAGGATAGTTACCAACCACAGACTGAGAGGGAGGAGGATAGTTACCAACCACAGACTGAGAGGGAGGAAGATAGTTACCAACCACAGACTGAGAGGGAAGAAGATAGTTACCAACCACAGACTGAGAGGAAGGAAGATAGTTACCAACCACAGACTGAGAGGGAGGAGGATAGTTACCAACCACAGACTGAGAGGGAGGAGGATAGTTACCAACCACAGACTGAGAGGGAGGAAGATAGTTACCAACCACAGACTGAGAGGGAGGAGGATAGTTACCAACCACAGACTGAGAGGGAGGAGGATAGTTACCAACCACAGACTGAGAGGGAGGAAGATAGTTACCAACCACAGACTGAGAGGGAGGAGGATAGTTACCAACCACAGACTGAGAGGGAGGAAGATAGTTACCAACCACAGACTGAGAGGGAGGAAGATAGTTACCAACCACAAACTGAGAGGAAGATAGTTACCAACCACAGACTGAGAGGGAGGAGGATAGTTACCAACCACAGACAGTGTGAGGAAGATAGTTACCAACCACAGACTGAGAGGGAGGAGGATAGTTACCACTATGAAGGTTACAACTCATCTTCTGAAGGGCTTTCTCTCCAAGAGGACTATACATCAGTAATGGCATACAATACCAGTCAAAAGTTTGGACACACCTACTCATTCAAGTGTCTTTCTTTATTTGTACTATTTTCTACATTGTAGAAGAATTGTGAAGACATCAAAACTATGACATAACACATATGGAATCATGTAGTAACCATATTTTTTTAACAAATCAACATACAGTATATTTTATATTTGAGATTCTTGAAAGTAGCCACCCTTTGCCTTGATGACAGCTTTGCACACTCTTGGCATTCTCTCAACCAGCTTCACTTTGAATGCTTTTCAAACAGTATTGAAGGAGTTCTCACATATGCTGAGCATTTGTTGGCTGCTTTTCCTTCATTCTGCGGTCCAACTCATCCGAAACCATCTCAATTGGGTTGAGGTCTGGTTATTGTGTAAGCTAGGTCATCTGATGCAGCACTCCATCACTCACCTTAGTCAAATATCCCTTACACATCCTGGAGGTGTGTTTTGGGTTATTGTCCTGTTGAAAATGTAATGATAGTCCCACTAAGCACAAACCAGATGGGATGGCATATTGTTGCAGAATGCTGTGGTAGTCATGCTGTGCCTTGAATTCTAAATAAATCACTGACAGTGTCACCAGCAAAACACCCACACACCATCACTCCTCCTCCATGCTTCACGGTAGGAACCACACATGCGCAGATTATCCGTTCACCTACTGTGCGTCTCACAAAGATACGGAGGTTGGAAGCAAAAATCTCAAATTCGGACTCATCAGACCAAAGGACATATTTCCACCGGTCTGATGCCAATTGCTTGTGTTTCTTGGCTCAAGCAAGTATCTTCTTGTTATTGTTGTCCTTAAGTCGTTTTTTCTTTGCAGCAATTCGACCATGAAGGCCTGATTCACACAGTCTCCTCTGAACAGTTGAGATGTGTCTGTTACTTGAACTCTGTGAAGCATTTATTTGGGCTGCAATTTCTGAGGTTGGTAACTCTAATGAATGTATCTTCTGCAGCAGAGGTAACTCTGGGTCTTCATATCCTGTGGCGGTCCTCATGAGAGCCAGTTTCATAATAGCGCTTGATGGTTTTTGCGACTGCACTTGAAGAAACTTTCAAAGTTCATGACATTTTCCGGATTGACAAATGTTCATGTCTTAAAGTAATGATTGACTGTCATTTCTCTTTGCTTATTTGAGCTGTTCTTGCCATAATATGGACTTGGTATTTTACCAAATATGGCTATCTTCTGTATACCACCCCTACCTTGTCACAACACAACTGATTGGATCAAACACATTAAGAAGGAAGGAAATTACACTAATTAACTTTTAACAAGGCACACCTGTTAATTTACATGCAGGTGACTACCTTATGAAGCTGGTTGAGAGAATTCCAAGCGTGTGCAAAGCTGTCATAAAGGCTTTGAAGAATCTCAAATATAAAATATATTTTGATTTGTTTAACACTTTTTTGGTTACTATATGATTCCATGTGTTATTTCATAGCTTTGATAGTTATTTCATAATAATAGTTTCACTATTATTCTACAATGTGGAAATAGTAAAAATAAAGAAAAACCCTTGAATGAGTTGGTGTGTCCAAACTTTTGACTGGTACTATAAGTTGATGTCCAATATGGCCATTGAAGGTGTGGTAGTCCTAAACCCATTGCCAAGAAGCAGGGGGTTGAACAGAGCCACAGGAACCAAACCAGATGAGGTAAGGAAGACGGATCTTCAGTAATGTGGTTAGTCCACAAGGCAGCTGCTCCAGCCACTGCAGATGGTGGTATCCATGACACAATGGTCTCGTGGGCACACCCAGACTTCCTCAAACATTTAAAGTGGGATAGATCCTCAGGTTTATGCCCTACTGTGTCTACAGATATGACAAACCATACTATTTCTGATTATTCATATACGACATCCACAAAGGTCAGAGGTTGAATGAGGACATTTTGGCTCATGGAGCATCATATATTACAGGTCAGGATAATACAGGCCTTTCACCTTCTGTGGCTTTTTCCCTCCGTCCTGCTGCCTTTTTCAATACAATTTACTGCTCTTGTAGAAGACAAACTACATAGGCACTTGTCTAACATTTTATGGTCTCTGCCGCCCAGACTCGAGCCTTCACAGCAATCAATCATAGCCTTTTGAAGCAACAAGAGCCAAAAGAAAGACAGCATTCACCTCTCTGACAAAGTTTCATGTTTGAAGGTTATTGTGGGATCTTAATCTCATCCAGTAGGGGAGAGTGGGGTAAGTTGAGTCAGAGTTAGTTGGGCCTCCCCTTGTTTCTAGGTAACCATACACAAAATGAATCATGTGACCAAAGATTTAGGAAGAGGTCATCATTTAGTGGAGTCTGTGAAGGAAGAAACCACACGGAAGAAGTGGTAAGTTGGGTCCAAAAAACTGATTTTCACAAAGTCAAATGAATGCATGGTATTATACGGTTCTTGATGCATGTATAGAAACCAAAGTAGATTGTTTTCTGATTGTTCTATACATCAGTTGGGGTCTCTATAAGCTACAATATGAGGTCCTAGCATGGATGTGCATCCTTGTAGCTGTGTGGGCTAATAGACAAAATGTTTGCCTTGGGGTAAGTTGAGCCATTGGCCATGGGGTAAGTTGAGCCAATGGCCACTATTCTTCATATAAATTATTATTACATTTAGTTAGTTTTATGTACACTGCTCAAAACAATAAAGGGAACACTTAAACAACACAATGTAACTCCAAGTCAATCACACTTCTGTGAAATCAAACTGTCCACTTAGGAAGCAACACTGATTGACAATACATTTCACATGCTGTTGTGCAAATGGAATAGACAACAGGTGGAAATTATATGCAATTAGCAAGACACCCCCAATAAAGGAGTGGTTCGGTAGGTGGTGACCACAGACCACTTCTCAGTTCTTATGCTTCCTGGCTGATGTTTTGGTCACTTTTGAATGCTGGCGGTGCTTTCACTCTAGTGGTAGCATGAGACGGAGTCTACAACCCACACAAGTGGCTCAGGTAGTGCAGATCATCCAGGATGGCACATCAATGCGAGCTGTGGCAAGAAGGTTTGCTGTGTCAATCAGTGTAGTGTCCAGAGCATGGAGGCACTTCCAGGAGCCAGGCCAGTACATCAGGAGACGTGGAGGAGGCCGTAGGAGGGCAACAACCCAGCAGCAGGACCGCTACCTCCACCTTTGTGCAAGGAGGAGCAGGAGGAGCACTGCCAGAGCCCTGCAAAATGACCTCCAGCAGGCCACAAATGTGCATGTGTCTGCTCAAATGGTCAGAAACAGACTCCATGAGGGTGGTATGAGGGCCCGACGTCCACAAGTGGGGGTTGTGCTTACAGCCCAACACCGTGCAGGACGTTTGGCATTTGCCAGAGAACACCAAGATTGGCAAATTAGCCACTGGCGCCCTGTGCTCTTCACAGATGAAAGCAGGTTCACACTGAGCACGTGACAGACGTGACAGAGTCTGGAGACGCCGTGGAGAACGTTCTGCTGCCTGCAACATCCTCCAGCATGACCGGTTTGGTGGTGGGTCAGTCATGGTGTGGGGTAGCATTTCTTTGAGGGGCCGCACAGCCCTCCATGTGCTCGCCAGAGGTAGCCTGACTGCCATTAGGTACCGAGATGAGATCCTCAAACCCCTTGTGAGACCATATGCTGGTGCGGTTGGCCCTGGGTTCCTCCTAATGCAAGACAATGCTAGACCTCATGTGGCTGGAGTGTGTCAGCAGTTCCTGCAAGAGGAAGGCATTGATGCTATGGACTGGCCTGCCCGTTCCCCAGACCTCAATCCAATTGAGCACATCTGGGACATCATGTCTCGCTCCATCCACCAACGCCACGTTGCACCACAGACTGTCCAGTAGTTGGCGGATGCTTTAGTCCAGGTCTGGGAGGAGATCCCTCAGGAGACCATCCGCCACCTCATCAGGAGCATGCCCAGGCGTTGTAGGGAGGTCATACAGGCACGTGGAGGCCACACACACTACTGAGCCTCATTTTGACTTGTTTTAAGGACATAACATCAAAGTTGGATCAGCCTGTAGTGTGGTTTTCCACTTTAATTTTGAGTGTGACTCCAAATCCAGACCTCCATGGGTTGATACACTGGATTTCCATTGATTATTTTTGTGTGATTTTGTTGTCAGCACATTCAACTATGTAAAGAAAAAAGTATTTAGTAAGATTATTTCATTCATTCAGATCTAGGATGTGTTATTTTAGTGTTCCCTTTATTTTTTTGAGCAGTATATATTATGCATGGTATTGTTGCAATGTGTGATACATATGAACTCAAGATTGTGCATTTTTATTGTTACAGAGCAGACATCATCATACCCCGTTTATACAAATATAAAACAAGCAGGGATCTAGCCAATGAACATGAGCCTGTGCTAAAGAGAGGCTGTGACAGAGTAGCAGAGGCACACAAGGTCTTATCTGATGACATGGAGTCTGAGTTTGCTAAACATATCAAGAATCTCACAGACCAGTTTCGTGGGCTTAGTAGCCTCAAATGCAGAGAACTTGCCTACAAATTGACACATTGAAACAACATCTCTGTCCCAGGCAACTAGGTAAGTGATACTGAACAGAGAGATCTACAGTATATCTGAATGTAGGCATACATTTAATATATACAATATACCACACCCTCATTCCATGAATTCAACTTTGAGCTACCAGCACCATCACCCATTGTCACAGGACACCATCACCCACTTATCTCAAGGCAGCTCAACTTACCCTGTCCCTTTGGCTCAATTTACTGCATACCTGGGGTAAGTTGTGCCAATAGACCACGTTTTTGAACAAGCTGTTTTCAAAACTGTTATGTTTACGTAAGTTCTGATTATTTCTAGTCATACACAACTTCATGAAATATATGTATATAAATACTATATTTCCCTTGATGTAGTGATGCTGAATGTAAAAAATGGCTCAACTTACCCCACTCTCCCTTAAAACTAGCCCTATACTGAAATGTTCCTTCAATGTACATAAGCTTTCTACATCAGAAATGACTCAACAGAAATAAGATTAGACTGCATTAGGCTTTTTGACATAATACCTGTGTTTCCTTTTAATATCCATTTCAATGCGACTTAGGTTTGAATTAATGTGAAGGTCTGTGTTTCTCACCCTAGTTCCTCCCTGGTTTTTGCCCATCCTCCTCTACGGCTGGTATATTTTACCCTGGCATGTGCCACAGTTGAGTCCCATTAATCAGCTCTCATTGTATGAGGGCTGAATGTTAAAATTCTCACTCCTCTCCACTCCTACACATTAACCTTGTAGCTGCTTCCATCTGCACACCCCCACCCCAAAACTTGGCAATTGTTTGGAGTGAGAGAGCATGGTGTGTGTGTGTGTGTTGTGCCCTCACCAGTTAGTGTGGCAGTTCCCACCATGCTATAAATAAAATTCCCACCTCTCCCTGTGGCCAGCCAGTGGAGGGTTCTGACAGAAGAGGGCACAGTGACCTTGTCTCCATGGGAGATGCACATTCAATCTGGACCCAAAACCAGCCCAGCCCACATGGCACCCAGGTAATAAGCCAAGCACCCAATTAATGTATGCAAAATGTCAGTATTACCCCTGGAAGAGGTCTATGTGATGAATGAACAACGGTTCAAGACTGAAAAGCACAAACTGGTTTCCCAGATTAAACAAGATGTGCATAGGAAAGCAATACCACTGAAATTGGCTGCACAGTCCCCTGGGAATACAAACTGTCCAACTGGATGGAACAAAATGCACATTGGATACATGGCTGGAAATTACCCTAGTCAAGCAATGTTGCTCCCAAAGGTGTTATCCTATTGAACATCCAAACCCCACAGAGCCATGTGGAAGTAACACTGACAGTAATCAAAGTCTTACCTTGACCCTGGGCATGTAGTGTCTGGCCACAAAGGAGGAGGAGTAGGAGGAAGGGGAGAGGCACGCCTGCTGGAGGACCTACAAGTCCCCCACTGCCCTGTCTTGGGGCCATCAAACCATTGGATTCTGGGAACACAAAGGACCAACTGAATTAAACCATAGAAGAACACATCATAACATCAAATTACATCATCAGAACATAATAGTTGATGTCTTGCATTTTCTTTAGCTGTTTAAAATAAATATCATCCTTTTTGTGGGAGGGGCATGCAGAACTAAGACAAACCATAAGGTCACTTGGCTACAAGAAGCAATAAATCCCTCAATACACGTTATGATGACTGAAGAGGTGACATAGCCAGTTGGTCCTGAACTATGACAACATAACAATGTAATACAGTGGCTTGCGAAAGTATTCACCCCCATTGGCATTTTTCCTATTTTGTTGCCTTACAACCTGGAATTCAAATTTATTTTTGGGGGGTTTATATCATTTGATTTACGCAACATGACTACCACTTTGAAGATGCTAAATATTTTTTATTTAACACAAAAAAACTGAAAACCTGAGCATGCATAACTATTCACCCTCCCAATGTCAATACTTTGTAGAGACACCTTTTGCAGCAATTACAGCTGCAAGTCTCTTGGGGTATGTCTCTATAAGCTTGGAACATCTAGCCACTGGGATTTTTGCCCATTCTTCAAGGCAAAACTGCTCCAGCTACTTCAAGTTGGATGGGTTCCGCTGGTGAACAGCAATCTTTAAGTCATACCACAGATTCTCATTTGGATTGAGGTATGGGCTTTGACTAGGCCATACCAAGACATTTAAATGTTTCCCCTTAAACAAGTCCAGTGTTGCTTTAGCAGTATGCTTAGGGTCATTTTCTGGTCACTCTTCCGTAAAGCCCAGCTCTGTGGAGTGTACGGCTTAAAGTGGTCCTATGGACAGATACTCCAATCTCCGCTGTGGAGCTTTGCAGCTCCTTCAGGGTTCTCTTTGTTCTCTTTGTTCTCTTTGTTGCCTCTCTGATTAATGCCCTCCTTGCCTGGTCTGTGAGTTTTGGTGGGCGGCCCTCTCTTGGCAGGTTTGTTTTTGTGCCATATTCTTACCATTTTTTTATAACGATTTAATGCTTCTCCGTGGAATGTTCAAAGTTTCAGATATGTTTTTATAACCCAACCCTGATCTCTACTTCTCCACAACTTTGTCCCTGACCTGTTTGGAGAGCTCCTTGGTCTTCATAGTGCCCCTTGCTTAGTGGTGTTGCAGTCTCTGGGGCCTTTCAGAACAGGTGTATACATACTGAGATCATGTGACAGATCATGTGACACTTAGATTGCACACAGGTGAACTTTAAGTCATTATGTGAGTTCTGAAGGTAATTGGTCGGACCAGATCTTATTTAGGGGCTTCATAGCAAAGGAGGTAAATACATATGCACACACCACTTTTCCTTTTTTTTTATTTTAAATTATTTTTTTAAACAAGTTATTTTTTTTATTTCACTTCACCAATTTTGACTATTTTGTGTATGTCCATTACATGAAATCAAAATAAAAATCCATTGAAATTACAGGTTGTAATGCAACAAAATAGGAAAAACACCAAGGGGGTGAATACTTTCACAAGGCACTGTATAGAATATATATTACAGATTTGAGTAACATACTGCTAGTGGTCTGTTAATACTGCTAAGTAGTTCCTGAGCAGACACTCTGTCATGTGAGATGATACATTATAAGAAACATTAACTTCTTATGGATGGTGGCAGTATTGAGTAGCTTGGATGACTGACATGCCCAGAGTAAACTGCCTGCTACTCACGCCCAGAAACTAAGATATGCATATTATTAGTAGATTTTGATGGAAAACTCTCTGAAATTTCTAAAACAGTTTGAATGATGTCTGTGAGTATAACAGAACTCATATGGCAGGCAAAAACCTGAGAAAAAATCCAAACAGGAAGTGGTTTGTAGTTTTTCAAGTGATTGCCTATCCAAACTACATTTTTACATTTTAGTCATTTAGCAGACACTCTTATCCAGAGCGACTTACAGCAGTAAATGCATACCTTTCATACATTTCTTTCCCCATACTGGTCCCCCGTGGGAATCGAACCCACAACCCTGGCGTTGCAAGCACCATGCTCTACCAACTGAGCCACACAACTGAGCCACACAGGACCAGTACAGTGTCTGTGGGGTCATTTTGCACTTCCTAAGGCTTCCACTAGGTGTCAACAGTCTTTAGAACCTTGTTTGAGGCTTCTACTGTGAAGTGGGGATGAATAAGAGCTCCTGGAGTCAAATGACTGCCAGCAGGGCATGAGGCTCAGCCATGCGCTTTCACGTGAAAGGTAGCTCAGTTCCATTGCATTTCTGAAGACAAAGGATTTCTACGGTTGAAACTTTATTGCAGATTTACGATAAAAACATCCTAAAGATTGATTCTATACATTGTTTGACATGTTTCTACGAACTGTAATGGGATTTTTTGAGTTTTCGTTTGACCTGTGCGTCATGAATTTGGATTTGTGAACTGAAGGCGCGAACAAAAAGGAGGTATTTGGATATAAAGGATGGACTTTATCGAACAAAACAAACATTTATTGTTGAACTGGGATTCCTGGGAGTGCATTCTGATGAAGATCATCAAAGGTAAGTGAATATTTATAATGCTATTTCTGCCTATTGTTGACTCCAACATGGCGGATATATTGTATGGCATGTTTTTGTGTCTGAGCGCCGTACTCAGATTACTGCATGGTGTGCTTTTTCGGGTAGAACTTTTTTGAAATCTGACACAGCGGTTGCATTAAGGAGAAGTGTATCTATAATCCTATGCATAACACTTGTATTTTCATCAACATTTATGATGAGTATTTCTGTAAATTGATGTGGCTCTCTGTAAAATCACCGGCTGTTTTGGAAGCAAAACATTACTGAGCGTAACGCGCCAATGTAAACTGAGATTTTTGTATTTAAATATGAACTTTATCGAACAAAACATACATGTATTGTGTAACATGAAGTCATATGAGTGTCATCTGAGTGTCATCTGATGAAGATCATTCTGCTTTTTGTGACTCCTCTCTTTGGCTGGAAAATGGCTGTGTTTTTTTGTGTATTGGCGCTGACCTAACATAATCATATGGTTTGCTTTTGCCGTAAAGCCTTTTTGAAATCAGACACTGTGGCTGGATTAACAAGAAGTAAAGCTTTAAAATGGTGTATAATACTTGTATGTTTGAAGAATTTTAATTATGAGATTTTTGTTGTTTTGAATTTGGCGCCCTGCACTTTCACTGGCTGTTGTCATATCGATCCCGCTAACGGGATTCAAGCCATAAGAAGTTTTAATGTGTTGAATATTCCAAATTATTTGCATAGTTAACTTATACACAGCTCTGACACACACTTACCCCACCAGACATGCCACCATGGGTCTTTTCACAGTCCTCAAATCCACAGCAAATTCAAGAAAGTGTACAGTATTATACACATCTCATATTGCTCAAATGAACATCAAACCTGGTTTAAAAAAACAGATAAAGCAACACCTCACGGCACAACGCCTCTACCCTATTTGCCCTAGATAGTTTGTGTGTGTGTGCATTTATATGTAGGCTACGTGTGCCATTTTTAAATTGATGTAGTTCTGTCCTTGAGCTGTTCTTGTATATAAATGTTCTGTATTATGTCATGTTTCATGTTTTGTGTGAACCCCAGGAAGAGTAGCTGCTGCTTTCACAACAGCTAATGAGGATCTTAATAACATAACAAAAAAAAGATACCCAGCCAAGCCTGTTTTAATTCACTGAGTGTAATACTGCTAAATATAGGTCTTGGCCTGAATGAACCACTCATTAAACACAAAGCTTTTATGAACCAACAATTCATCAAATCTTAAGGATACATTTGTAGCCATGCATTTCTGGGGCAAGATTTATGGTGTTACCATTATACTTAATTAAGTATTATTTCTTCATGATCTGAGTGAATAAAATATGCCAGCAGATAGATGGTGGAACAAGTAGTAAGCTTGGCAGAATGGTCTGGCCAGAATAATTACAGTATACAAGAGATAAAAGTCAGATGATAGATGAGGCTGAGCTCATTAAGCAGATTAGCTTCCCCAGGCCAGTATAACACCTACAATGTACCAGGTCTGGATACAGTCCCCAGTTAATGAGAAATAAGATAGTAATCTACCATCTGAAGAGAAACTGTCAGAGGACCGCCCCAAAAGACACAAAATCCATTCTAATTTCTAACCATGGCGTTGTTGGAAGTTGAAGCAGAGAAATTTATCCACCTGACATTTGTAAAAAAGGACGGTGCCATTTTTCTCCCGGAAGTTGCTGAGCTCTTTAAAGTGACTATGTGGGAATAAAATGAGTGGGTCTGTGAATGTGACATCATAATATACAGGTACTGTATGTTCTAAAATTCTCCATAGATCTATTGAAAGACTATAGGCTTCCAGCTGATATAGATACTATTCTTTATCTCCATATCAGAGGTGGCTGGTGGGAGGAGCTATAGGAGGACAGGTTCATTGTAATGGCTGGAATGGAAGCAAAGGAATGGTACCAAACACAAGGAAACAATGTGTTTGACTCCATTCCATTGATTCCATTCCAGCCATTACAATGCGCCCATCCTCCTACAGCTCCTACCACCAGCCTCCTCTGGTCCATATGGATGACTTTGAGCACTGCAGTGTGAAAGAGACGTTACCGTAGCCCAACTACCTCATCTGTTTGTGCTGACAGGCAGAGCTGGGGCAGGTCTCCATCTGGGTGGAGAATGAAGATATCACCATTTAGCCTCAGCAAACAGTGAAGTAGGACTCATTCCCGAAGTAGAGAGTCCAGCCGTGTCCAGTCCTGCTCATAACCAACGTTGGACTACATCACATGACACAGTCCATGAAGTGCTATCAGTCACTCTGACATTTCACAACAAGCTTCCAGAGGGAGGAAAATCAATAGGCGTACACTTACATCTCAGCCATTTATCTTCCCATCCAGACACCCCTGAGAGAGATTCATTATTGGTGAGGTGTAATCATTTACATACACCTCCATGATGCCAAACAACCACAAAGCTGTTCCAAGGACAGGAAGTAGGAGATGGTAAAGCTTTTCCAAGGACAGGAAGTAGGAGATGGTAAAGCTGTTCCAAAGACAGGAAGTAGGAGATGGTAAAGTCTGTCTAAGCAGAACAGATACACTTCACCTCAAACTGAAGTTGTCAAAAGTGATAATTTATAAACTAGTAATTTCCTGTGAGAGACGGTGTAATTGCTGTGTGTTATTAAATACAATAATTTTTCTCATGATAGGACAGAATTGGTTCAATTTCACTTCTGAAAGTGGAAAGACATTGAGAGTCTTCTACAAGGTCATCATTATGACGCCAGCTCCACTACTATGCAAGAGGAGGCAAGTGATACATTATCACATTAAATAGTGGACCACTAGGATAATAACAGTTTAGTAACTCACTTAGACCTACTCAATATCTATTAATGGAATTCTGAAAAGTAGCCAAGTTGTAGAATCATGTTCCACCTAATGGAATTGAACAAACAATAATCACTGAGATCCCTATTTAGCATTCCCACTTCATTGTACAGTGTATTTACCGCTATAAAACCTACTGTTATTAAATCTTCCATGAGAAGTCAGAGTCATGTCTAATTCAGAGAGGGGAGTGGGTGGTCAGAGGGCCAGGCCTGGAAAAGGAGGGGAGTGGGTGGTTAGAGGGCCAGGGCTGGACAGAGGTGGAAGTGAGTGGTCAGAGGGCCAGGGCTGGACAGAGAGGGAAGTGAGTGGTCAGAGGACCAGGGTTGGACAGAGAGGGGAGTGGGTGGTCAGAGGACCAGGGTTGGACAGAGAGGGGAGTGTTTGGTCAGAGGGCCAGGGCTGGACAGAGAGGGAAGTGAGTGGTCAGAGGGCCAGGGCTGGACAGAGAGGGAAGTGGGTGGTCAGAGGACCAGGGCTGGACAGAGAGGGGAGTGGGTGGTCAGAGGACCAGGGTTGGACAGAGAGGGGAGTGTTTGGTCAGAGGACCATGGCTGGACAGAGTTGGGAGTGGGTGGTCAGAGGACCAGGGCTGGACAGAGAGGGGAGTGGGTGGTCAGAGGACCAGGGCTGGACAGAGAGGGGAGTGGGTGGTCAGAGGACCAGGGCTGGACAGAGAGGGAAGTGGTTGGTCAGAGGACCAGGGTTGGACAGAGAGGGGAGTGGTTGGTTAGAGGGCCAGGGTTGGACTATCAAGGCACAAGGCGAGACCCAGATGCAGACACAGGAGGCAGATGGTTGGAGTCTTACAATGTTTAATAATCCAAAGGGGTAGGCAAGAGAATGGTCGTGGACAGGCAAAAAGGTCAAAACCAGATCAGAGTCCAGGAGGTACAGAGTGGCAGACAGGCTCGTGGTCAAGGCAGGCAGAATGGTCAGGCAGGCGGCTACAGGGTCCAGAAACAGGCAAGGGTCAAAACCGGGCGGACTAGAAAAAGGAGAATAGCAAAAGGGGTACGGGAAAAACACACTGGTTGACTTGACTACACATACAAGACGAACTGGCATAGAGAGAGACAAGAATCACAGGGATAAATACACTGAGGAAAATAAGTGACACCTGGAGGGGGTGGAGACAATTAGAGGAACAGGTGAAACAGATCAGGGCATGACATGGACAGAGAGGGGAGTGGATGGTTAGAGAGCCAGGGTTGGATGGAGAGGGGAGTGGGTGGTCAGAGGACCAGGGTTGGGCAGAGAGGGGAGTGGGTGGTCAGAGGACCAGGGCTGGACAGAGAGGGGAGTGGGTGGTCAGAGGACCAGGGCTGGACAGAGAGGGGAGTGGGTGGTCAGAGGACCAGGGCTGGACAGAGAGGGGAGTGGGTGGTCAGAGGACCAGGGCTGGACAGAGAGGGGAGTGGGTGGTCAGAGGTCCAGGGCTGGACAGAGAGGGGAGTGGGTGGTCAGAGGACCAGGGCTGGACAGAGGTGAATGGGTGATCAGAGGACCAGGGCTGGACAGAGAGGGGAGTGGGTGGTCAGAGGACCAGGGTTGGACAGAGAGGGGAGTGGGTGGTCAGAGGACCAGGGCTGGACAGAGAGGGGAGTGGGTGGTCAGAGGACCAGGGCTGGACAGAGAGGGGAGTGGGTGGTCAGAGGACCAGGGCTGGACAGAGAGGGAAGTGGGTTGGACAGAGAGGGGAGTGGGTGGTCAGAGGACCAGGGCTGGACAGAGAGGGGAGTGGGTGGTCAGAGGACCAGGGCTGGACAGAGAATGGAGTGGGTGGTCAGAGGACCAGGGCTGGACAGAGAGGGGAGTGGGTGGTCAGAGGACCAGGGTTGGACAGAGAGGCACTGAGCTGGACACAGTCCCAGGGGGAAACAGATTGAAAAGGAGCGCAGCCCCAGCCATGTGGATCCATTAGTCAGCGGCCGTGTCCGAAATATGTCTCAGCCTACTACTTACTAAAACGTAATACTGTGTACTAATCATATACTAAACCATTTAGAACGTACTGTTTAGTAAAAATGTATGCAATAAACACCAAACATCAACATACTGCTCACCCGAACTGAGAATGCGTCATCTGAGGCCCAACTGTGTTGTTTCCCCCTTTCGTTCATTTTCATACTTGGTGTCATTATCAGCTGATGTCAGACACAAGTGGGTCTGAAAAGACAATTCTCTTCCTCAATAGTGTGCAGTGAATTAGTCTAGATGAAAACGCAATTCTCTTCCTCAATAGCACGCAGCGAATTTTTATAAATATACACTGCTCAAAAAAATAAAGGGAACACTAAAATAACACATCCTAGATCTGAATGAATGAAATAATGTTATTAAATACTTTTTTCTTTACATAGTTGAATGTGCTGACAACAAAATCACGCAAAAATAATCAATGGAAATCCAATGTATCAACCCATGGAGGTCTGGATTTGGAGTCACACTCAAAATTAAAGTGGAAAACCACACTACAGGCTGATCCAACTTTGATGTTATGTCCTTAAAACAAGTCAAAATGAGGCTAAGTAGTGTGTGTCGCCTCCACGTGCCTGTATGACCTCCCTACAATGCCTGGGCATGCTCCTGATGAGGTGGCGGATGGTCTCCTGAGGGATCTCCTCCCAGACCTGGACTATAGCATCTGCCAACTCCTGGACAGTCTGTGGTGCAACGTGGCGTTGGTGGATGGAGCGAGACATGATGTCCCAGATGTGCTCAATTGGATTCAGGTCTGGGGAACGGACGGGCCAGTCCATAGCATCAATGCCTTCCTCTTGCAGGAACTGCTGACACACTCCAGCCACATGAGGTCTAGCATTGTCTTGCATTAGGAGGAACCCAGGGCCAACCGCACCAGCATATGGTCTCACAAGGGGTTTGAGGATCTCATCTCGGTACCTAATGGCAGTCAGGCTACCTCTGGCGAGCACATGGAGGGCTGTGCGGCCCCCCAAAGAAATGCCACCCCACACCATGACTGACCCACCGCCAAACCGGTCATGCTGGAGGATGTTGCAGGCAGCAGAACGTTCTCCACGGTGTCTCCAGACTGTCACGTCTGTCACATGTGCTCAGTGTGAACCTGCTTTCATCTGTGAAGAGCACAGGGCGCCAGTGGCGAATTTGCCAATCTTGGTGTTCTCTGGCAAATGCCAAACGTCCTGCACGGTGTTGGGCTGTAAGCATAACCCCCACCTGTGGATGTTGGGCCCTCATACCACCCTCATGGAGTCTGTTTCTGACCATTTGAGCAGACACATGCACATTTGTGGCCTGCTGGAGGTCATTTTGCAGGGCTCTGGCAGTGCTCCAACTGCTCCTCCTTGCACAAAAGCGGAGGTAGCGGTGCTGCTGCTGGGTTGTTGCCCTCCTACGGCCTCCTCCACGTCTCCTGATGTACTGGCCTGTCTCCTGGTAGCGCCTCCATGCTCTGGACTCTACGCTGACAGACACAGCAAACCTTCTTGCCACAGCTCGCATTGATGTGCCATCCTGGATGAGCTGCACTACCTGAGCCACTTGTGTGGGTTGTAGACTGCGTCTCATGCTACCACTAGAGTGAAAGCACCGCCAGCATTCAAAAGTGACCAAAACATCAGCCAGGAAGCATAGGAACTGAGAAATGGTCTGTGGTCACCACCTGCGGAACCACTCCTTTATTGGGGGTGTCTTGCTAATTGCCTATAATTTCCACCTGTTGTCTATTCCATTTGCACAACAGAGTGTGAAATTTATTGTCAATCAGTGTTGCTTCCTAAGTGGACAGTTTGATTTCACAGAACTGTGATTGACTTGGAGTTACATTGTGTTGTTTAAGTGTTCCCTTTATTTTTTGAGCAGTATATATATATATATATATATATATATATTCCTTTATTTAAATAGGCAAGTCAGTTAAGAACAAATTCTTATTTACAATGACGGCCTACCCCAGCCAAACCTGGACGACGCTGGGCCAATTGTGCGCTGCCCTATGGGACAGCCAGATGTGATACAGCCTGTATTCGAACCAGTGACTGTAGTGACGTCTCTTGCACTGAGATGCAGTGCCTTAGATCGCAGTGCCACTAGGGAGCCCATCTAGATTAAAAGACAATTCTCTTCCTCAATAGCGTTCAGCGAATTCAACGACATGAAAAGACAATTCTCTTCCTCAATAGCATGCAGCGAAATCTACTAGACGGGGAAAACAATTATCTTCCTCAATAACGTGTAACGAATTCTACTACATGAAAAGACAATTCTCTTCCTCAGTAGCATGCAGCGAATTCTACTAGATGAAAAAGCAATTCTCTCCCTCAATAGCAGGCAGCGAATTCTACTATATGGGAAAACAATTATCTTCCTCAATAGCATGTAATGAATTCTACTACATGAAAAGACAATTCTCTTCCTCAATAGCATGCAACAAATTCTACTAGATGAAAAACAGTTATCTCCCTCAATTGTGTGCAGCGAATTCTACTAGATTAAAAAACAATTATCTTCCTCAAAAGCATGCAGCAAATTCTACTACATGAAAAAACGAATCTCTTCCTCATTAGCATGCAGCGAATTCTACTAGATGAAAAACAATTATCAACCTCAATTGTGAGCAGCAAATTTTACTAGATTAAAAAACAATTATCTTCCTCAATGGTATGCTACAAATTTTACTCGATGAAAAATCTATTATCTTCCTCAGTAGCATGCAGCGAATTCTCCAAGATGAAAAAACAATTATCTTCCTCAATAGCGTGAAGCGAATTATACTACATTAAAAAACAATTATCTCCCCCAATAGCTTGCAGCGAATTCCACAAGATGAAAAAACAATTATCACTCTCAATTGTGTGCAACGAATTCTACTAGATTAAAAAACAATTATCTTCCTCAATTGCATGCAGCGAATTCTACTAGATGAAAAAACTATTATCCTCCTCAATAGCATGCAGCGAATTCTACTAGATGAAAAAACAATTATCTTCCTCAATAGCAAGCAGCAAATTCCAAACCCTGAAAAGACAATTCTCTTCCTCAATAGCGTGCAGCAAATTCTCATAGATGAAAAAACAATTATCTCCCTCAATAGAGTGCAAAAAATGCTACTAGAAGAAAAAACAATTATCTTCCTCAATTGCATGCAGCAAATTCTACAACATGAAAAGACAATTCTCTTCCTCAATAGCGTGCAGCAAATTCAACTCGATGAAAAGACAATTATCTCCGTCAATAGCATGCAGCAAATTCTATTAGATTTAAAAATATTTCTCTTTCTCAGTAGCATGCAGCTAATTCTCCTAGATGAAAAAAAATATCTTCCTCAATAGCATGCAGCAAATTCGACTCGATGAAAGAGCATTTCTCTTCCTCAATAGCATGCAGCAAATTCTACTCGATCAAAAGACAATTATCTTCCTCAATAGAATGCAGCAAATTCTATTACATTTAAAAACAATTATCTTCCTCAATAGCATGCAGCGAATTCTACATGATAAAAAAACAATTTTCTTCCTCAATAGCGCGTAGCGAATTCGACTAGATTTTAAAAAATGATCTCCCTGAAATGCGTGCAGCGAATTCTACATGATGAAAAAACAATTATCTTCCTCAATACCGTGTAACAAATTCTACTACATGAAAAGCAATTCTCTTCCTCAATAGCGTGCAGCGAATTCTACTAGATGAAAAAACAATATCTTCCTCAATAGCATGGAGCAAATTCTACTAGATGAAAAAACAATTTTCTTCCTCAATACCATATAGCGAAATCTCATAGATGAAAAAACAAGTATCTCCCTCAATAGAGTGCATTGAATTCTACTAGATGAAAAAACTATCTTCCTCAATAGCATGCAGTAAATTCTACTAGTTGAAAATGTAATTATCTTCCTCAAATGCATGCAGCGAATTCTACAACATGAAAAGGCAATTCTCTTCCTCAATAGCGTGCAGCGAAATCTACTAGATAAAAAAATATATATCTTCTTCAATAGCATGCAGCAAATTCTACAGGATGAAAAACAATTATCTTCCTTAGTAGCATGCAGCTAATTCTACTAGTGAAAAAACGATTATCTTCCTCAATAGCATGCAGCGAATACAACTAGATGAAAAGGCAATTCTCTTCCTCAATAGCGTGCAGCGAATTCGACTGGATGAAAAAAACATTATCTCCCTCAATAGCATGCAGCAAATTCTACTTGATGAAAAGACAATTATTTTCCTCAATATCGTGCAGCGAATTCTATTAGATGAAAAAATATATATCTTCCTCAAAAGCATGCAGCGAATTCTACACCATGAAAAGACAATTATCTTCCTCAGTAGCATGCAGCGAATTCTCAGAGATGAAAAAACTATTCCCTTCCTCAATAGCATGCAGGAAATTCTACTCGATGAAAAGACAATTCACTTCCTCAATACCGTGCAGCGAATTCTCCTAGATTAAAAAACAATTATCTCCCTCAATACTTTGTAACGAATTCTACTACATGAAAAGCAATTCTCTTCCCCAATAGCGTGAAGTGAATTCGACTAGATGAAAAACAATTATCTTCCTCAATACCGTGTAACGAATTCTACTACATGAAAAGCAATTATCTTCCTCAAGAGTGCATCGAATTCTACTACATGAAAAAACAATCATCTTCCTCAATGCCGTGCAGCGAAATCTACTAGATGAAAAAGCAAATATATTCATCAGTAGAATGCAGCGAATTTCACTTGATAAAAAACAATTATCTCCCTCAATTGCATTCAGAGAATTCTACAACATGAAAAGACAATTCTCTTCCTCAGTAGCACGCAGCAAATTCTACATGATGAAAATGTAATTCTCTTCCTCTATAGCGTGCAGCAAATTGTACAGGATGAAAAAACTATTAACCTTCCTCAACACCGTGCAGCGAATTCTCATAGATGAAAAAACAATTATCTCTTCAAGAGTGCATCGAATTCTACTAGATGAAAAGACAATTCTCTTCCTCAATACCGTGCAGCGAATTGTACTAGATGAAAAAACAAATGTATTCATCAGTAGAATGCAGCGAATTCTCCTAAATGAAAAAAACGATGATCTTCCTCAATAGCATGCAGCGGATTCTACGAGTGAAAAATCTATTGTTTGATGTTGATGTTTCTGTTTGATGAAAAAACTATTTTCTTCCTCAATAGCACGCAGTAAATTCTACTAGATGAAAATGTAATTCTCTTCCTCTATAGCGTGCAGCAAATTGTACAGGATGAAAAAACTATTAACTTCCTCAACACCGTGCAGCGAATTCTCATAGATGAAAAAACAATTATCTCTTCAAGAGTCCATCGAATTCTACTAGATGAAAAGACAATTCTCTTCCTCAATAGTGTGCTGCGAAATCTACTAGATGAAAAATATATATCTTCTTCAATAGCATGCAGCAAATTCTACTAGATTTAAAAACAATTCTCTTCCTCAATACCGTGCAGCAAATTCTACAAGATGAAAAAACTAAGTGAGTATAGCATCCCAGCATTTATAACATACTCAACTTTCAGAGTGTCACGTACTAAAATAGTTCAATTTCGCAATCCCAAAAAGCCTATTATTTAGAACGCAAGTATGGGTATTCAGACATTGCAGTGTGTTATTCCTCTGCCTGCCTGCCTGCCTCCTGGAAGAGCAACATACCACAACGTGGTAATGCAGCATTCTGTTATAAATTACTCTCCAACCCACTCAAATGGAACAGCAGTGCTGAAAAAACACACCAAGGGGTTCATCATCATCTGTTCTAGTCGAAATGGAGTACTGCTAAAGGACTGTCCAAGGTCCTGAATCCGCAGTTCCAATATGAGGGTCCTACTTTTGTCATGGGTAAGACACACCACTACCCTGGCCATGGGTGAGACACACCACTACTCTGGCCATGGGTGAGACACACCACTACTCTGGCCATGGGTGAGACACACCACTACTCTGGCCATGGGTGAGACACACCACTACTCCTGCCATGGGTAAGACACACCACTACTCTGGCCATGGGTGAGACACACCACTACTCTGGCCATGGGTGAGACACACCACTACTCTGGCCATGGGTAAGACACACCACTACTCTGGCCATGGGTGAGACACACCACTACTCTGGCCATGGGTAAGACACACCAGTACTCCTGCCATGGGTAAGACACACCACTAACCTGGCCATGGGTGAGACACACCACTACTCTGGCCATGGGTAAGACACACCACTACTCTGGCCATGGGTGAGACACACCACTACTCTGGCCATGGGTAAGACACACCAGTACTCCTGCCATGGGTAAGACACACCACTAACCTGGCCATGGGTGAGACACACCACTACTCTGGCCATGGGTAAGACACACCACTACTCTGGCCATGGGTGAGACACACCACTACTCTGGCCATGGGTAAGGTGTAGAATCTACTCTGGCCATGGGTAAGACACACCACTACCCTGGCCATGGGTAAGGTGTAGAATCTACTCTGGCCATGGGTAAGACACACCACTACCCTGGCCATGGGTAAGGTGTAGAATCTACTCTGGCCATGTGTAAGACACACCACTACTCCTGCCATGGGTAAGACACACCACTACTCTGGCCATGGGTGAGACACACCACTACTCTGGCCATGGGTGAGACACACCACTACTCTGGCCATGGGTGAGACACACCACTACTCTGGCCATGGGTAGGACACACCACTACTCTGGCCATGGGTGAGACACACCCCTACTCTGGCCATGGGTGAGACACACCACTACTCCTGCCATGGGTAAGACACACCACTACTCTGGCCATGGGTGAGACACACCACTACTCTGGCCATGGGTGAGACACACCACTACTCTGGCCATGGGTAAGACACACCAGTACTCCTGCCATGGGTAAGACACACCACTAACCTGGCCATGGGTGAGACACACCACTACTCTGGCCATGGGTAAGACACACCACTACTCTGGCCATGGGTGAGACACACCACTACTCTGGCCATGGGTAAGACACACCAGTACTCCTGCCAAGGGTAAGACACACCACTAACCTGGCCATGGGTGAGACACACCACTACTCTGGCCATGGGTAAGACACACCACTACTCTGGCCATGGGTGAGACACACCACTACTCTGGCCATGGGTAAGGTGTAGAATCTACTCTGGCCATGGGTAAGACACACCACTACCCTGGCCATGGGTAAGGTGTAGAATCTACTCTGGCCATGGGTAAGACACACCACTACCCTGGCCATGGGTAAGGTGTAGAATCTACTCTGGCCATGTGTAAGACACACCACTACTCCTGCCATGGGTAAGACACACCACTACTCTGGCCATGGGTGAGACACACCACTACTCTGGCCATGGGTGAGACACACCACTACTCTGGCCATGGGTGAGACACACCACTACTCTGGCCATGGGTAGGACACACCACTACTCTGGCCATGGGTGAGACACACCCCTACTCTGGCCATGGGTGAGACACACCACTACTCCTGCCATGGGTAAGACACACCACTACTCTGGCCATGGGTGAGACACACCACTACTCTGGCCATGGGTGAGACACACCACTACTCTGGCCATGGGTAAGACACACCACTACTCTGGCCATGGGTGAGACACACCACTACTCTGGCCATGGGTAAGACACACCAGTACTCCTGCCATGGGTAAGACACACCACTAACCTGGCCATGGGTGAGACACACCACTACTCTGGCCATGGGTAAGACACACCACTACTCTGGCCATGGGTGAGACACACCACTACTCTGGCCATGGGTAAGACACACCAGTACTCCTGCCATGGGTAAGACACACCACTAACCTGGCCATGGGTGAGACACACCACTACTCTGGCCATGGGTAAGACACACCACTACTCTGGCCATGGGTGAGACACACCACTACTCTGGCCATGGGTAAGGTGTAGAATCTACTCTGGCCATGGGTAAGACACACCACTACCCTGGCCATGGGTAAGGTGTAGAATCTACTCTGGCCATGGGTAAGACACACCACTACCCTGGCCATGGGTAAGGTGTAGAATCTACTCTGGCCATGTGTAAGACACACCACTACTCCTGCCATGGGTAAGACACACCACTACTCTGGCCATGGGTGAGACACACCACTACTCTGGCCATGGGTGAGACACACCACTACTCTGGCCATGGGTGAGACACACCACTACTCTGGCCATGGGTAGGACACACCACTACTCTGGCCATGGGTGAGACACACCACTACTCTGGCCATGGGTAAGACACACCACTACTCTGGCCATGGGTAAGACACACCACTACTCCTGCCATGGGTAAGACACACCACTACCCTGGCCATGGGTGAGACACACCACTACTCTGGCCATGGGTAAGACACACCACTACTCTGGCCATGGGTGAGACACACCACTACTCTGGCCATGGGTGAGACACACCACTACTCCTGCCATGGGTAAGACACACCACTACTCTGGCCATGGGTGAGACACACCACTACTCTGGCCATGGGTAAGACACACCGTTACTCTGGCCATGGGTAAGACACACCACTACCCTGGCCATGGGTAAGACACACCACTACTCCTGCCATGGGTAAGACACACCAGTACTCCTGCCATGGGTAAGACACACCACTACCCTGGCCATGGGTAAGACACACCACTACCCTGGCCATGGGTAAGGTGTAGAACCTACTCTGGCCATGGGTAAAGTGTAGACACTACTCTGGCCATGGGCAAGGTACAGACAGCGGTGCTGTCAGACACACTGTCAAAATGCAATTATGTAGGAGCCCTCCTGTGCCACTGAGGACAAATTAAGTCTGGAACGCATACTGTTGTCACCCTATGCAAAATATTCAGCAAGCTGTCTCACACATCCAACATCGCTCACTATCTTGTGCTGAAGCACAGAATGCCATTATCAAACTAAACAGCAGGGGGCCGGAGATAAAAAAGCTTTTACAGGGTAACATTGTCACAAACCAATTATGGCTTTCTCAGTGGAGGTGAGGTGATTAAAAAGTGTTCCATGCCGTGACTAGAAATATTCCACCTCTCATTTCCTCAGTGGCCTCTTGGTATCGGCATGCCATTAAACATAGTGGGAGGCATTGCTTCAGCACCAAATTCAAGTTAGATTTTACAAAAACCATACATTGGCATTGATTATGTAATTTACCTAATAAAGGTAAGGTAAAGCCAAATAAATCACTGCTTACTGTAGAGATTAACATGGTGGTGGTGTGGGTATAGCTCTATTGGTAAAATGCATTCAGAAAGTATTCAGACCCCTTGACTTGATTGACATTTTGTTACATTACTGCCTTATTCTAAAATGTATTTAACTGTATTTTTTCCTCATCAATCTACACACAAGACCCCATAAGGCCAAAGCAAAAACAGATTTTTTTTTACAAAAAAAAATAAACACATTTACAAAAGTATTCAAACCCTTTACTCAGTACTTTGTTGAATCACCTTTGGCAGCGATTACAGCCTCGAGTCTTATTGGGTATGACGCTACAAGCTTGGCACACCTGTATTTGGGGAGTTTCTTCCATTCTTCTCTGCAGATCCTCTCAAGCTCTATCAGGTTGGATGGGGAGTGTTGCTGCACAGCTATTTTCAGGTCTCTTCAGAAATGTTCAATCGGGTTCAAGTCCGGGCTCTGGCTAGGCCACTCGTGGACATTCAGAGACTTGTCCCGAAGCCACTCCTGTGTTGTCTTGGCTGTGTGCTTAGGGTTGTTGTCCTGTTGGAAGGTAAACCTTCGCCCCAGTCTGAGGTCCTGAGCGATCTGGAGCAGGTTTTCATGAAGGATCTCTGTACTTTGCTCCGTTCATCTTTGCCTCGATCCTGACTAGTCTCCCAGTCCCTGCCGCTGAAAAACATCCCCACAGCATGATGCTGCCATCACCATACTTCACCGTAAGGATGGTGCCAGGTTTCCTCCAGACATGACGCTTGGCATTCAGGCCAAAGAGTTCAATCTTAGTTTCATCAGACCAGAGAATCTTGTTTCTCATGGTCTGAGAGTCTTTAGGTGCCTTTTTGCAAACTCCAAGCGGGCTGTCATGTGCCTTTTACTGAGGAGTGGCTTCCAGCTGGCCACTCTACCATAACGGCCTGATTGGTGGAGTGCTGCAGAGATGGTTGTCCTTCTCCTTTCTCCACAGAGGAACTGTAGGGCTCTGTCAGAGTGACCATTGGGTCCTTGGTCACATCCCTGACCAAGGCCCTTCTCCAGACTGCTCAGTTTGGCTGGGCGGCCAGCTCTAGGAAGAGTCTTGTTGGTTCCAAACTTCTTCCATTTAAGAATGACGTTGGCCACTGTGTTTTTGTGGACCTTCAATGCTGCTCTATGGACAATTCCTTCAACCTGATGGCTTGTTTTTTGCTCTGACCTGCACTGTCAACTGTGGGACCTTATATAGACAGGTGTGTGCCTTTCCAAATCATGTCCAATCAATTGAATTTACCACAGGTGGACTCCATTCAAGTTGTAAAACATCTCAAGGATGATCAATGGAAACAAGATGCAGCTGAGCTCAATTTCGAGTCTCATAGCAAAGGGTCTAAATACTTATGTAAATAAGGTATTTATGTTTTTTTTTATATATATTTAATACATTTGTAAAACCCTGTTTTCACTTTGTCATTATGGGGTATTGTATGTAGATTGCTGAGGATTTTTATTTATTTAATCCATTTTAGAATAAGGCTGTGATACAACAAAATGTGGAAAAAGTCAAGGGGTCTGAAGACTTTCCAAAGTCACTGTATCAGGTTGGACAATAAAGAACAGTCAAAATAAACTTGACTGAAATAAAGCAGAGATTATGTTTAAATTGTACAAACACAAACATATGGCAGTAACAACGACAGTCCTTACTCAAAACACTGTTGACTGATTTTGGTGCCCTAAACGGGTATTAATCAACCTAAATTCATACATCTAGCATAATATCACACACAATGTATTTATCTCCAACTGAACAGTTCTTCAATTAATCAATATCTAATTTGAGAGAAAAGCAGTGGCATTTGAGGACTGAAAGTGATTCTCGTGCTTCCAACGTTCCTACTAATACAGACCTGTCCAGAGAGGGTAACCATGAGCCTACCCTACTGTGGTAAACAAGTTATATACAGTACATCCTTACAACCACACACACACACACACACACATTTGTCTTACCTGGATCTGTGGGCTCTGTGGCACCACAGGACTGTGTCACTGCTGTATATCCCACAAGCCTGAGAGAGAATCAGGACTCTCGTTCTGCCTGACAGAGCTTGGAGTTTCTTCTCTCTGCCTCTCCTGCACACACACAACTGGTAAAGCGCTCTCCCGTTGCCCAAGTACAGCAAAGAGAGAGGGAGGGAGGGAGGTAGGCAGAGGGGGAGAGAGAGGGGAGAGAGGGAAGAAAGAGAGAGAGTGGGAGAGAAATTGCCTTGATAATGCACATTGCCATAGGAGGGTTGCATTCCTGGTAATCCAATCCAAGTGGAGTAAAAGCCTCTGTCATCTCACCAGACTTAATTAAACTGATTTGATTCTGGTCTCCCTCCATTAAACTGCATGGCTTCTTTGCCATTCATTTATTCATATTTTGGCTCCCCAGCTTTTGACCACAAATTAACCTGCCCTGCTGTGAAGTTAATGTGAGTTAAAGTCCAATTATTTCTCTCCAATATCTTCAGGTACAATACTGTCGAAATATAGCATGTGGTCTGGTGCAGCTACCGTGTACAGCACATATTGAACTTCAGTATGTCTAGTGTGACTGAAGTGTATCTTGACCGCTAACTCTGTCTGTTTGTCTGGTGGTCATTTGTGGCAGTTATGATAACACACAGACTGTGGGATGTTCCCAAGACAAAGGTTCACTGACTGCCAAATAGAACTGAATACTGTACATAGTGTAGTAGTATTGCTGTACTATTGCTGAACCTGTTGCCGTTATCTGTGCAGTAAATCTACTTCCATGACATGGCAAATGTATCCTGCTTGAGCTGTAAATTATAAGCACAGGACACAAGCATGTTTTTTGTATTATTGTATATTATCAGCAGATTTATACAGTGAATGAAATGTATACCTGTCAAAGGCTGACACAGCGTCTCTCATTTGAATTGCGAAGGTAGTGCAGCTCAGCCCGGCCAGCGTTCCAGCTTCCTCCGGGCGCTCTGGAAAGTCCACTGGAGTCCATCAGCGTAATTAATATGCCACGCTCCGGAAGACACGCGGTGTACTTCTCAAAATTAGTCTGAAAAAATGTGTCAGAAGGTCACGGTCATTTGATTAATATGGCAGCTGAAGGGAAGACAGTTGTGCCTCCTGTTTTAACAGCCAGGCTGCATACTTTTCATTGTGTCCTAAATGGTTTCTCACTGGGCCCAGCCTCCCATGGAAACTTTATCTCCAAATCTATAGGGGTTTCATTTGAGTATGCACTTTAAATTCAAACTAATAAATGTGGAAATTGCTTTTGTGACAGAGCAGTAAAATACAAGGTGCTGTTTCCTCAAATATCAATGAGGCCCGCAACATTCCTCCAATGGAATCATATTAGCAGATCTCACTGAAAAAATACTGACTCATTTTGGGCACTGGGATGTATGTCTCTCAGCACAAACCTGTCCTGCTTATTGGATTGTGTTATGGACAGTACATTAAAGGCACAGTAATAGGCTATATAATTTGTTCTCAGTCAAAAGGCAGTCACCCCACTGGGTTGTTTTGGCGTGTCTTTGGCATCATTAAAGACGGTTATTTTATCAAATCAATGCTCTGTAATTATTATTACGTGATTAAACTAATCATGTAAATTTAATTAACTAGGAAGTCAGGGGACCACGGAAAATCTTCAGATTACAAAGTTATAACTTTCCGAATATAAATCTTCCGATATTTTAATCTGATCAATTAGTCTTCTATTAATTAATTATTCTTTACCTTACGTCAGTCTCATTCCAAATGTCGTAAATTGTTGGTTATCTGCATGAACCCAGCCTAAACCATGAATCATCCATACACCAATTGGCTTAATAATTTATTTACGAACCAACTAAATAATCACAGAAATGCATAACAAACAAACAGTAGATATTGGTTACTAACAATGATAGGGAAGATTCCCTAGTGAGATAATCTGATATGACGGCTTGGTGGACAAAGGAAAGGGGTGTAGACCGATAAAGGAGCGGAAAAGACAAAATGGCTTCACTAATGGATCATTATATTCATTGAAATGCTAATTCTTTGCACATGAACACTAATTGCAACCAATATATTTACACCCATATGTCGTTGTTGTCTTCTCTGTTGGAATCGTCGGTCCGTCTGCTGGAGAGTTAGTTCATCAGAGAGTGGTTGTAGGTCTATCGGTGGCTCCTGATAGTTTCTGTTGTAATGGATATGTCAGGCGTCCATTGTTCTTAGATTAGATGTTTCGGCGGTTGTCGGTGTTCACATGCCAGGTTTACATAATTTCTAGCTGCAGACTAGTAATTAGTATCTAAGATTTGCTCTTATTCTGTAGGGATGGATAGTCTCAGAGTTGAACCATTTCCAGCCCGATGCTCCACATGGTGTGGTTTTCTAGTTTTGGGTATCAACTATTCACAGTTAACCTCTTGAGGATACCCTAGGATAGGGGGCGCCACAGCGCATTTTGAAAAAAAATCGTTCCCATTTTCAACGGCCTACTAATCAAACTCAGAAGATAGGGCATGCATATACTTATTATATATGGATAGAAAACACTCTAAAGTTTCTAAAACTGTTTGAATGGTGTCTGTGAGTATAACAGAACTCATTTGGCAGGCAAAACCCTGAGACATTTTCTGACAGGAAGTGGATACCTGATGTGTTGTATTGAGTTTAAACCTATCCCATTGAAAAACACAGGGGTTTAGGAATATTTTGGCACTTCCTATTGCTTCCACTAGATGTCGCCAGTCCTTTCACAGTGGTTTGAGCCTTATAGAGTCAAAACTCAGTGAATGACAGGAGTTTGAAATTGGTCACAGGGGATGGGCCATCACCATTATGACGCCGGCGGCCATGTCTGCCCCCACCTTTGGAAACGGTTTTAAAGGCAATGAAATCATCCCCCTCGAATCTTATTGGCTCTCTTGGTGTTAGAGGCCCTGAACATTTATTTTATACAACGTTTGACATGTTTGAACGAACCTACATGCGCGAGGATTGCTTTCAGTATGAAGTGCAGAGCTGCGTTTGGAGAGAGCCATAGGACGCGCTACCAACATCAGGCTAATGGAACGTGAAGTATGGACTTTTTGACCGAAAATACATCTGTTGTGGACCTGGGATGCTTTCTGATGAAGACAACTAAAGGTAGGCGATTATTGACAATATTATTGAAGATGAGATGGTTCATACTGTTGCGTCCAAGATGGCGCCGAGCACTGTATATTAGCTGATTTTCTGAGTATCGCATCTCCTTTTATCGCAAAGTGTGATTACCCAGTAAAGTTAATTTAAAATCTGGTATGACGGGTGTTCTCAAGAGATATTCATCTATAAATGTTAGATTGACAATATACATTTAAAAAATCGTTATAGTATAGCAATTTATTGAAACGTAGCATTGTTTACCGGGACGCTTTTGAGGGGAAATTAGGTAGTCAACGTCAGACAGAGATGTAAAATGCTGTTTTTATATATAAATATGACCTTTATTGAACAAAAGAATGCATGCATTGTATAACATGATGTCCTAGGGGTGCCATCTGATGAAGTTTGTAAAAGGTTAGTGCTACATTTAGCTGTTTATTGATAATATGTGATGGAAGTGGTTGGTCGGAAAATGGCTATGAAGCTGCTTTTTACGATGGACTCATCTAATATAATCTAATGATTTGCTTTTCCTGTAAAACCTTTTTGAAATCGGACGACGTGGGTCGATTCAGGAGAGGTGTATCTATAAAAAAAAAAAATATATATTTTTTATTTTTGTAAAAAATTATGCTAATTTTTTAATGCTAATTGGCGATATGATTTTTCGCTGGATTTTGATCCCGCTAACGGGATCAGATGCTCAAGAGGTTTTAACATCACATTACATCATTTCACAAATAGTTTCATCTTTACTCATTCACTTTATACAAGAATTAGATGCAAACCCCATAATTGAGAAATGTACACATTCAGATATATAGTTATGTGTGTTTCCTGTCCTCCATGAGGTCATTAAATGAAACACACTCAACATAACTGTCCTTTAAGTGTCCAGGGACCATTCCCACACTCTCAAAGGTGGACATATTGTTTAAAACTCCCATTTTGGGGATTTAGGAGCTTGGCCAAGTGAAATCCCTTGTTCTCTGTGTTCTCGCTCTCTGCATGACCAGGGGGAGAGAGTGTCCAGCAGGAATTTATGGCCTGAGATAACAGAACCTGGGTGTAGGAGAGAGTGAGAGATGGGGGAAGCCACGATCTACATCCAGAAAGGACCACGTCATGACAGTTTGAAGCTGGAGATGGGGCTGAATACATAACTCAACGCAAAGATGGAGATTAGGATGTAAATTAATGAATTGTAGCGAACGGAGAGGCAGGGCAGGGACCCTGGTCGCTGGCATGAAAGGCAAACACCCTATCATCAAGCCAATAGGGTTAACCCTATTGTAACCTATTGTAACCCTAATTGTAACTTTGCTCATATTACGAGGATCGCTACAGTATTAACAAGCTATAGGCTACATTATTTTTACAAGACATGGTTAAAACAATCCAATGTTTCAGATCATGATGGGGTAAGACAGGTGTAAAGTATTAAACTCATGAGTAGGCCAGGCCTAAACGTTTTCAATCCACTAAGTATTGAGATTTTACCAAAAGTAGCCTGATTGCACGAGAGGCCTACTGCAAGGACTCAACTAAGCTTTTGTTCTTTAAAAGCCATCTCTGTTGCTGAAATGAGTTTATCAAGTCGGCTGTAGTTGCTGAAGGCCAAATTGAAAATATTGCGACATTTTATATAGCTTGTTGTTTAATAAGTTTTAACGAGTATTTATACAGTCCAAATGAAAGATAGCCAGCCATTTGTAGCCATGGGGATTCTTTAAAGTCCAAAATAAGTCAGAATTGTCCAAACCAAAACGGTCACAATCAAAACAATTAACACAATAGAGATATATAGAGGCTTCATCTTTGTAGCTGTGCCATTATGGAGTCTGTGACAGCACGGGCCACGCCATTGAGGCTATCTCCAATTAAAAGTTGCATGCGCCATCATCAACCATCTGAGCCACAGAGGACCACCAGGTGGCTAGTGAACTAGTGCACACTTCAGGAAGAAATGTAGAGTATTGAGATGTATAGCCAGCAGGGGGGCTCCAACTCTCCAAGAGCCCAAACACTGACATCTGTTTTGCCAAAACATAGACGTCTATAATGTGCTATACTGTACTGTGCTGTGCTGTGCTCTACCGTACTGTACTGTGCTGTGCTGTGCTCTACCATACTGTACTGTGCTGTGCTGTGCTCTACCGTACTGTACTATGCTGTACAGTACTGTGCTTTGCTGTGCTGTACTGTACTGTCCCCTATCCTCCCGGCCGGCTCGGTCCTCCCCTCCTGCTCCGTGGCTCAACGACTCATTGCGAGCTCACAGAACAGGGCTCCGGGCAGACGAGCGGAAATGGAGGAAAACTCGCCTCCCTGCGGACCTGGCATCCTTTCACTCCCTCCTCTCTACATTTTCCTCTTCTGTCTCTGCTGCTAAAGCCACTTTCTACCACTCTAAATTCCAAGCATCTGCCTCTAACCCTAGGAAGCTCTTTGCCACCTTCTCCTCCCTCCTGAATCCTCCTCCCCCTCCCCCCCCTCCTCCCTCTCTGCGGATGACTTCATCAACCATTTTGAAAAGAAGGTCGACGACATCCGATCCTCATTTGCTAAGTCAAACGACACCGCTGGTCCTGCTCATACTGCCCTACCCTGTGCTTTGACCTCTTTCTCCCCTCTCTCTCCAGATGAAATCTCGCGTCTTGTGACGCCCGGCCGCCCAACAACCTGCCCGCTTGACCCTATCCCCTCCTCTCTTCTCCAGACCATTTCCGGAGACCTTCTCCCTTACCTCACCTTGCTCATCAACTCATCCTTGACCGCTGGCTACGTCCCTTCCGTCTTCAAGAGAGCGAGAGTTGCACCCCTTCTGAAAAAACCTACACTCGATCCCTCCGATGTCAACAACTACAGACCAGTATCCCTTCTTTCTTTTCTCTCCAAAACTCTTGAACGTGCCGTCCTTGGCCAGCTCTCCTGCTATCTCTCTCAGAATGACCTTCTTGATCCAAATCAGTCAGGTTTCAAGACTGGTCATTCAACTGAGACTGCTCTTCTCTGTGTCACGGAGGCTCTCCGCACTGCTAAAGCTAACTCTCTCTCCTCTGCTCTCATCCTTCTAGACCTATCTGCTGCCTTTGATACTGTGAACCATCAGATCCTCCTCTCCACCCTCTCCGAGTTGGGCATCTCCGGCGCGGCCCACGCTTGGATTGTGTCCTACCTGACAGGTCGCTCCTACCAGGTGGCGTGGCGAGAATCTGTCTCCGCACCACGTGCTCTCACCACTGGTGTCCCCCAGGGCTCTGTTCTAGGCCCTCTCCTATTCTCGCTATACACCAAGTCACTTGGCTCTGTCATATCCTCACATGGTCTCTCCTATCATTGTTATGCAGACGACACACAATTAATCTTCTCCTTTCCCCCTTCTGATAACCAGGTGGCGAATCGCATCTCTGCATGTCTGGCAGACATATCAGTGTGGATGACGGATCACCACCTCAAGCTGAACCTCGGCAAGACGGAGCTGCTCTTCCTCCCGGGGAAGGACTGCCCGTTCCATGATCTCGCCATCACGGTTGACAACTCCATTGTGTCCTCCTCCCAGAGTGCTAAGAACCTTGGCGTGACCCTGGACAACACCCTGTCGTTCTCTACTAACATCAAGGCGGTGACCCGATCCTGTAGGTTAATGCTCTACAACATTCGCAGAGTACGACCCTGCCTCACACAGGAAGCGGCGCAGGTCCTAATCCAGGCACTTGTCATCTCCCGTCTGGATTACTGCAACACGCTGTTGGCTGGGCTCCCTGCCTGTGCCATTAAACCCCTACAACTCATCCAGAACGCCGCAGCCCGTCTGGTGTTCAACCTTCCCAAGTTCTCTCACGTCACCCCGCTCCTCCGCTCTCTCCACTGGCTTCCTGTTGAAGCTCACATCCGCTACAAGACCATGGTGCTTGCCTACGGAGCTGTGAGGGGAACGGCACCTCCGTACCTTCAGGCTCTGATCAGGCCCTACACCCAAACAAGGGCACTGCGTTCATCCACCTCTGGCCTGCTAGCCTCCCTACCTCTGAGGAAGCACAGTTCCCGCTCAGCCCAGTCAAAACTGTTCGCTGCTCTGGCACCCCAATGGTGGAACAAGCTCCCTCACGACGCCAGGACAGCGGAGTCAATCACCACCTTCCGGAGACACCTGAAACCCCACCTCTTTAAGGAATACCTAGGGTAGGATAAAGTAATCCTTCTAACCCCCCCCCCCCCCCTTAAAAGATTTAGATGCACTATTGTAAAGTGGTTGTTCCACTGGATATCATAAGGTGAATCCACCAATTTGTAAGTCGCTCTGGATAAGAGCGTCTGCTAAATGACGTAAATGTAAATGTACCCTACTGTACTGTACCCTACTCTACAGTTCTCTACTGTACTCTACTGTACTCTACTGTACTGTGCTCTACTGTACTGTATCATACTCTACAGTTCTCTACTGTGCTGTACTCTACTGTGCTGTGCTCTACTGTACTGTACCCTAATCTACAGTTCTCTACTGTACTGTACTCTACTGTACAGTACTCTACTGTACTCTACTATAATGTATTGTACTGTACCCTACTCTACTGTACTCTACTCTACTCTACTGTGCTCTACTATAATGTATTTTACTGTACTCTTCTCTACTGTACCTACTCTACTGTACTGTGCACTACTATAATGTATTGTACTGTACCATACTCTACTGTACTCTACTGTACTGTGCTCTACCGTAATGTATTGTACTGTACCCTACTCTACTGTACCCTACTCTACTCTACTGAAGTTTACTCTACTTCAGTTTCTTTTAATTGAAGAATGGACCCATGAACTCTTGATCTAGTGGTCTTGGTCCTGCTCTGTGGACCACTCAAGACCACAAATTCATTCTTTAACCTTTTACTGCAGTGAGCTAAATCAGGGTCCTACGGAGTGTTTCTTGCTAGTCTTAAGCAAATCTACTTTGAAATAAAAGTATACACCTTACACATACATTATGGTTATGGGCTTAAAAAAAGAAGACACCTGTACCATGTCAGATATAGAGATGAAATGTATTCAATTTGGATCCCAATATTTCACTTTATACACATCACAGTAGATTAAAACATAACAAAACCGTTTTAAATAGAAACACTGGATTTTATGAAACTTTTTCAAAATAATGGCAGCTTTTTTAAAAGAATGTTTATTAATTGAGGCCACTAGGTAATTTGACTGCAGGAAAAGGTTACCTTGTCATGGTCTCAACTCGGTCTGGGTTTTAATCTTGGGACCAATGTCCTGATAAAAACCTTGGTCTTGGCTCCTGGAAATTAGCTTAGTCTTTGGTTTTTACAACATAGGCAACCCAATTTCAAGACAATGCTCTCTGGTCATTGGCAGATCCCTCCCAACCCATAGGAATGCCCACCCAGTTGACAACTTTTAAATGGTGGAAGCCCTCAATGGAAATATCTATACCAAAACAAATTATTTCCATCTAGATTCCGCTATTTATCTCTATACAACACCAAAACATCTGTTATTTTGCCAAAATAAAGACAGTTAAAGTGATAATTTAAACATCTAACATAATCAATTTGATGCATAAGTAATACAATCAATCAACAAGTTTTAGATTCACACCACCAACATTGAACATTTTACAGAGAACAATAGATATGATATTTCTCTAAATGCAAATTACATTTAAAAAATGTATTGTAATAGGTTAATTAAAATGATGCAACTTTTTCCACTATGTTTCAGTAGTGACACATTTAGTGGGGTGGGAAGGAATTCAGGTAAATATTTCAAATATGTAATACAAAGGGTGTGAGTAGTATACACTGAGTGTCACGTTCTGACCATAGAAAGCTTTTATTTTCTATGGTAGAGTAGGCCAGGGCGTGACAGGGGGTTTTGTCTAGTTTATTTATTTCTATGTTGGTTCTAGTTTCTTTTTTCTATGTTGGAGATTTTGTCTAGTTTCTGTATTTCTATGTTGTTGTTTTTTAGATGATCTCCAATTAGAGGCAGCTGGTCATCGTTGTCTCTAATTGGGGATCATATTTAAGTTGTTGGTTATCCCACTAGGTTTTGTGGGACATTATTTTGAGTAAGGGTATGTTGCACCGCTTTGTCACGTTTTATTCATTAGTTTATTTGTATGTCTTGCATAGTTTCACAGTTATAATAAAATGTGGAACGATACACACACTGCGCTTTGATCCCATTCTTCAGACAGCCTCGACACTGAGTGTAAAAAAATAAAACATTAAGAACGTCTGCTCTTTCCGTGACACATATACCAGTGCCAGTTGTAGTAAACTCCTGAAGGATAAAAGTTCAGTGTGCATAATTCATTAAAATGACAATTGAACAGTTAAAGAGATAAGCTTAGATGACTAATGCAGAAAATATATGTTTTTAACATAGAATTGGGTATAATGATTATGGATCTAGATTGCAGGAAAAAACTGTTTCAGGTGTTTGAAAATGCTAAATTGAAATGCTAAATTGCAGAGAATTGCACAACCCTCCTCCAGAAACCCCTCCGCTCTATGACGTACTTTGTGCCCCCTCTATAATAATGGCTGTATGACGCCTCTGTGTCAGACATTTCCCTCCATCAAAATGTACTAGCACAAACCGTCAAGTCTAGATGTTTGCTACAAACATTGCTATCTGACGTATCTATTCTACCGATAGTCCCATCAAAGATGATTTGTACATTATCAGTCATATAAAAGAACAAACACCAGTCTGGTTCCCAGTTATATAGAAATGTTTATATTTCTTTTGGAAAAACACCAACCTGTCTCCACTCACCACCCCTGTGAACTTGCTCCACCTCCTATGTGAGTGCTCCGGTCAAGTGCATTGCTTTTATGCACAAGATTAGCGCCTCTCAGTAATTGGTTTCTCCTGTTTTCATTGTGTATCAGAAAAATTGATGTTTATGCAAATTATGTCTTTATACTTTTTAACTTTACATTTTTCATCATTTTGCACATATCCTGTTTTTGGAGATGGTGACCTGAAATCCATGTGAATATCAGCCGATAAATCAAGCATTAGGCTATAAGCAACTTTACAAGGCCATGGGCCCTTGATGTGATCTAAAAGTTCATACGTTGTTGATACACCACAGATACTCATTTCCAGGTCTGAGTTTGGAATGAAAATTATATATAAAAATGTTTGACCAAAATTGATCACAATAAGGCGCTGTGTGATAACTGGTGAACACCTCTTGGGAGGCGTCTGTTATTGGCTCCGGTGGAAATCCGGGGGAAATTCCCAGTGCTGGTCTATGCAGAAACAGAGATAAAAGCAGAGGTAGGCAGCACAGAGGCAACAGGTCTCTGCACTGCCTGTCTGGAGCATTATGTCTCAGTCTGCCGTCCAAAAGTACAATTTAGCGACCATTATACAACAGGTGGGTCTGATCCAGAATGCTGATTGGTTAAAAGCGCATTCCAGCTGGTGTCTATTCCACAAGTTACAACCGGCTAAATCTATGACATTAAAATGCCTATTTTCTCGACTTCGTCTCGGACCTAACAACACCCGTGCCAATTTATCTTCCAAACACCGGCTTCTCTGGCATTATCACTTAATTATACGTTCCCGGTCTTACATTATGCATTACAGATGAAATAACTTACAAGGAGGACTTAATTTCTGTTTCCCCCGCTAACCAACATGGAAAATATTATGGTAAGACTTCCTATGCTCTAATATTGCTGTACCGTTTTATGTAAAGGAAACTTTTGGGTTCAAACTTTTGAATATTTCAATAACTGATTACTCTAATATAACTGGCCTACTATGACATGAAAAAGACAACTATTGAAGTTGATATGTAATAAAGATGGTGAAAGTATTCAAATCAAATCAAAGTTTATTTGTCACATGCGCCGAATACAACAGGTGTAGACCTTACAGTGAAATGCTTACTTACAGGCTCTAACGAATAGGGCAAAAAAGGTATTAGGTGAACAATAGGTAGGTAAAGAAATAAAATAACAGTAGAAAGACAGTGAAAAACAGTAGCGAGGTTATATACAGTAGCGAAGCTATAAAAGTAGCGAGGCTATATACAGTAGCGAGGTTATATACAGTAGCGAAGCTATAAAAGTAGCGAGGCTACATACAGACACCGGTTAGTCAGGCTGATTGAGGTAGTATGTACATGTAGATAAGGTTAAAGTGACTATGCATATATGATGAACAGAGAGTAGCAGTAGCGTTAAAGAGGGGTTGGCGGGTGGCGGGACACAATGCAGATAGCCCGGTTAGCCAATGTGCGGGAGCACTGGTTGGTCGGGCCAATTGAGGTAGTATGTACATATGTACATGAATGTATAGTTAAAGTGACTATGCATGTATGATAAACAGAGAGTAGCAGCAGCGTAAAAGAGGGGTTGGGGGGGCACACAATGCAAATAGTCCAGGTAGCCATTTGATTACCTGTTCAGGAGTCTTATGGCTTGGGCTAAAATCTGTTGAGAAGCCTTTTTGTCCTAGACTTGGCACTCTGGTATCGCTTGCTATGCGGTAGTAGAGAGAATAGTCTATGACTGGGGTGGCTGGGGTCTTTGACAATTTTTAGGGCCTTCCTCTGACACCGCCTGGTGTAGAGGTCCTGGATGGCAGGCAGCTTAGCCCCAGTGATGTGCTGGCCGTAAGCACTACCCTCTGTGGTGCCTTGCGGTCAGAGGCCGAGCAATTTCCGTAGCAGGCAGTGATGCAACCAGTCAGGAGGCTCTCGATGTTGCAGCTGTAGAACCTTTTGAGGATCTCAGGACCCATGCCAAATCTTTTTAGTTTCCTGAGGGGGAATAGGCTTTGTCGTGCCCTCTTCACGACTGTCTTGGTGTGTTTGGACCATTCTAGTTTGTTGGTGATGTGGACACCAAGGAACTTGAAGCTCTCAACCTGCTCCGCTACAGCCCCGTCGATGAGAATGGAAAGGAAGTCAATAACAGTATTGTGAGTAAAGATGTTCATTCATAGCAAAGCATTTTGGCAAATTGTATTAAATTACTGTACATTAAAAGATGTCATATTAAATCCCCTCTCAGCCGGACCAATGGCTGGTGATTGTGAACAAAAAGCTACATTTCCGCCTGGAGCTGATAGCAGTCATTCAGAAGGAAAACTCAATTCTGGTGGGAAGCCTGCTGTCCACAGGGGATGGCATCATCTGCCAGCTGGCTGAGTCTGAGGACCGTCTGTGGAGAGAAGCTTGAACCTGTCCATCCGCTTGGGCGACGAGGACATTGTCTCCGCTCTGATGCTGGGCGTCAGTTTGACTTCAGGCAGATCTACGTGGCGCTGCTGGTGGCTGTGGACACCAACTGGAGGAAGTGGTCAAAAGGCTCCTGGACTGCCTCGATCAGGGAAGGGCAACAAGATGGATGTGGGCTCCTTCTCCATGGCAGTATTTGACCATTACATTGATGACTCCTAGTTTGCCCCTGACTTGACCCCGATGACCCTGGCCTATCAGAAGGACCTGTATGACATCGTCACCACATTGACTAAGAAGGGCCATGCCATCCCTCTGCCTCACTCCATCTCCTGTACCTGTCTGGAGTGCAGGAATGGCCATCAGTATGATCTGCTGAAGTTCTCTCTGTCTCGTATCAACACCTACCAGGGCATGGCCAGCCGGGCATACCTCTCCATCACCGCACAGGATGCCATGCTCAGTGCCTTGAAACTCAGTTGGGAGGTATGCAATGTTTGATGTTTGTTTGATGTTTGATGTTTGATGTTGTGTGTAAATTACAACATAGTACTATATTTATTTACTGGATTTTACCAGGTAAGTTGACTGAGAAAACATTCAAGCTCACAGGAAATCAATGACAGTAGAATGTTAGATCATATGAAGTCAACTGGAGTAGAATGTTATCTCATATGAAGTTAATAACAAGTAGAATGTTAGCTCATATGAAGTCAATAATAGTAGAATGTTAGCTCATATGAAGTCAATAATAGTAGAATGTTAGCTCATATTAAGTCAATAACAGAATAATGTTAGCTCACAGGAAGTCAATAAGAGTAGAATGTTAGCTCATATGAAGTCAATAACAGTAGAATGTTAGCTCATATGAAATCAATAACAGTAAAGTGTTAGCTCATATGAAGTCAATAACAGTAGAATGTTAGCTCATGTGAAGTCAATAAGAGTAGAATGTTAGCTCATATGAAGTCAATAAGAGTAGAATTTTAGCTTATATGAAGTCAATAACAGTAGAATGTTAGCTGATATGAAATCAATAAGAGTAGAATGTTAGCTCATATGAAGTCAATAAGAGTAGAATGTTAGCTCATATGAAGTCAATAACAGTAGAATGTTAGCTCATATGAAGTCAATAAGAGTAGAATGTTAGCTCATATGAAGTCAATAAGAGTAGAATGTTAGCTCATATGAAGTCAATTAGAGTAAAGTGTTAGCTCATATGAAGTCAATAACAGTAGAATGTTAGCTCATGTGAAGTCAATAAGAGTAGAATGTTAGCTCATATGAAGTCAATAAGAGTAGAATTTTAGCTTATATGAAGTCAATAACAGTAGAATGTTAGCTGATATGAAATCAATAAGAGTAGAATGTTAGCTCATATGAAGTCAATAAGAGTAGAATGTTAGCTCATATGAAGTCAATAACAGTAGAATGTTAGCTCATATGAAGTCAATAAGAGTAGAATGTTAGCTCAAATGAAGTCAATAAGAGTAGAATGTTAGCTCATATGAAGTCAATTAGAGTAGAATGTTAGCTCATATGAAGTCAATTAGAGTAGAATGTTAGCTCAAATGAAGTCAATAAGAGTGAAATGTTAGCTCATATGAAGTCAATAAGAGTAGAATGATGGCTCATGAAGTCAATACGAGTAGAATGGTAGCTCACATGAAGTCAATAAGAGTAGAATGTTAGCTCATATGAAGTCAATAAGAGTGGAATGTTAGCTCATATGAAGTCAATAAGAGTAGAATGTTAGCTCATGAAGTCAATATGTGTAGAATGTTAGCTCATGAAGTCAATTAGAATAGAATGTTAGCTCATATGATGTCAATTAGAGTAGAATGTTATCTCATATGAAGTCAATTAGAATAGAATGTTAGCTCATATGAAGTCAATAAGAGTAGAATGATGGCTCATGAAGTCAATAAGAGTAGAATGGTAGCTCACATGAAGTCAATTAGAGTAGAATGGTAGCTCATATGAAGTCAATAAGAGTGGAATGTTAGCTCATATGAAGTCAATTAGAGTAGAATGTTAGCTCATATGAAGTCAATTAGAGTAGAATGTTAGCTCATATGAAGTCAATATGAGTAGAATGTTAGCTCATATGAAGTCAATAAGAGTAGAATGTTAGCTCATATGAAGTCAATAAGAGTAGAATGTTAGCTCATGTGAAGTCAATTAGAGTAGAATGTTAGCTCATATGAAGTCAATTAGAGTAGAATGTTAGCTCATATGAAGTCAATAAGAGTGAAATGTTAGCTCATATGAAGTCAATAAGAGTAGAATGATGGCTCATGAAGTCAGAGTAGAGGAGCCCTGAGCATGGTGGTAGCTCGAGCGAGTGGAGAGCTCGAGCATAAGAGTAGAATGTTAGCTCATGAAGTCAATTAGAATAGAATGTTAGCTCATATGAAGTCAATAAGAGTAGAATGTTAGCTCATATGAAGTCAATTAGAATAGAATGTTAGCTCATATGAAGTCAATTAGAGTAGAATGTTAGCTCATATGAAGTCAATTAGAGTAGAATGTTTGCTCATATGAAGTCAATTAGAATAGAATGTTAGCTCATATGAAGTCAATAAGAGTCTAATGTTAGCTCATATGAAGTCAATTTGAGTAGAATGTTAGCTCATATGAAGTCAATAAGAGTAGAATGTTAGCTGAAATGAAGTTAATAGAATATCTAAAGGTCTGATAATGTATGTAGTTGTTTCAATCTCTGTATGTCTCTGTTTGTGTTCCTCAGCCCCAGTACCCGAGTCTGGAAGAGCTGTGTCAGGAGTTTGCAGTGGAGATGCTGGCTATGTGTTGCAACCAGAGTGAGGTAACAAAGATCCTGAACAAATGTGATGGCGAGGATGAAGATGAACTGGACGAGCAGACCTTCGAGAAGGGGAATCCAAACCTGTCACGGTTAATTATAATCAGAAACAGGTAACAGTCTACTTTACCTACCCCATACTACCTTTATTATACTCAAACTAAATTATCTTCAAAGTAATAAAAATTGTAACTTTTAGAACTTGTGAGCATGTTATTTTCACCTCTTTCTTCTCCTCTTCTAGTTTGTGGGTCATCCCATCTGCCAGCAAGTGCTGTCATCCATTTGGTGTGGAAACATTTCGGGGTGGAGGGGCAGCAAGACGGTCTGGAAACTCACGGTGTCTCTTGGGATCTTCTTCACCATGCCTCTCCTCTGTATGGACTACTGGGTTGCTCCCAAATCCAAGGTGAGCTAAGAGTAGGGGCTGGGCTCAATCCATATCGCAGAAGTATTGCGGAAGATACACGTTTATAGCTTGATTTAAATTTAAAGGCAATGTTCCCTTTTTCGCGGAGACTACATTCGCAGTAAACGCTTCATATGCCGGCTCAATCAGAAATTGCCTTTACATTTTACATACTTCCCGTGAAACAGATTGAATCAGCCCTAGGGGAAAATACATTGCCTGACTGTTTATTTTCAGATGTGTTGTAAGGATTGTGTTTCTATTTTAGATTGGAAAGACTTTGAAAATACCTGTGGTTCATCATTTCCCTTCTAGTTTAATCTATTTTCATGGAGCTGTATATTGATGAGTTTGCATCCTGCCAGCAAACATCCTCTACAACTCTCTCCATATGATCTGGGTGGTCGTTAGGTCTATGTTATGTTGTAATTGTTTACTATCAATTTATAAACCTTTCATATCACAAACCCTTTACAAATCGTTTGTAAAGTATAGGCTACCTTTATACACTGTATACAAAACATTCCATACGGCTCTTTCCATGACACAGACTGAACAGGTGAATCCAGGGGAAAGCTGTGATCCCTTATTGATGTCACTTGTTAAATCCACTTCAATCAGTGTAGATGAAGGGGAGGAGACAGGTTAAAGAAGGATTTTTAAGCCTTGAGACATTTGAGACATGTATTGTGTATGAGTACCATTCAGAGGGTGAATGGGCAAGACAAAAGATGTAAGTATCTTTGACCAGGGTATGGTAGTAGGTGCCAGGCGCACGGGTTTGAATGTGTCAAGAGCTGCAACGCTGCTGGGTTTTTCACCTTCAACAGTTTCTCGTGTGTATCAAGAATGGTCCACCACCCAAAGGACATCCAGCCAACGTGACACAGCTGTGGGAAACATTGGCTGTACCATGGGACAGCATCCCTGTGGAATCCTTTCAACACCTTGTAGAGTCCGACAAATTGAGGCTGTTCTGAGGGCAAAAGGGAGTGCAACTCAATATTAGGAATGGGTTCCTAATGTTTTGTCCACTCAGTGTATAGCCTGCTGTAAATATTTAAAACACCTATGCTTGCTTATGTACGTTGCCAAATTCAGAGTGAAACCTACCACACTAACTTATTTTTTGTTGGACTGATTATGCATGTCATAAAAATGTAGCAATTAGCAAAAGCATGTTTATGAGTAGAAAAAACAAAATAATTGCATGAATAACCTGATCATCAGTATCATATAGTATTTACATTTACTGTACCTTAACATCTCTATACAGAGAACTCTGGTATGAGAAAACATGTGCTACACAGACAGAGTAATGTACAGCCTGCTTATGAATGTATTGCGAGATCTGACTGTGACGTTACCACAGACCACACTCTAATAACAGACAACTGACCCAGCTCATGATTCAGTCATTTCATGTTGTTTCAATTAGAAGGGTAACTAACTGTGTGCTTTCCAGTCTCCAGTTTGTCTGTGTATAGGTGACAACTTGCTGTTCACCTGCTGTTTGTGCCAGGCCTGGTGAACCTCAGGTGCATAACTAGACATTCATTACCAGGAGCCCAGAGGCCCACAGCACGGTTCTCCATGGGCCTGGAAAATGACTCTGTTCAGGGACACCACGGTGCTAGTCAATCCCCACCCCCTGGATGATCTGTTCTACACTGGAGCCCCAGTCAGTAGAAAATAATGATTTTCAAATCAGTTTGCTTTATTAATACTGCTCACTCAATAGACAGTTTTATACCATGATCATACAGAACATTGAAATAACTTTATACATTCAATTTAAGAAATTGTGCTTAATTCCAGATAAAACAAAGATAAAAACACAAAAACAATTTACCTTTAGCTATAAAAACAAAATCAGTCAAATAAAAAAAATCTGTGAAAAAAGTTTTTGCTCCCGATACAATCAAGTCGTCTTCCTCATAGTGCTGATGGGTTTCCTGGTCCTAGTGATAATAAGACATGATGCCACGCCCCCTCAGAACACGGAGGATGATGAAGAGGATTGGTGGAACTGCAACTGCCATGACCACAGTACCAGAGACCTGAGGGAGAGAAGACAGCCTAATATCAACGCTCATGGCATACTGTATCAATGTTGAATACTACAAGTTCAATGTTCAAACATCATACATACCTTGATAGTAGCACTGTAGTCCTTTTGGAAAGACTGCAGATAGGCATGGAATAGGGCAAGGCTGCAGGGTAAGTAGGACTCTGCTGTGCTGTTGGAGTCTCTGCACCTATGGAAAAGTATAGGAATTGTACAGTGAGAACAGCCTAACCAGTTGACAATAATATACCAGACTGGATAAGGGGAGGACTATCCTCCTCAGTGAATTTCATAAAAATGTAAATAGTGAAACATTATAAATGTTATCCTTTTTAGATAAAACTATACTAAATATATTATTGTCACCAAATAATTGATTAAAACACACTGTTTTGCAATGAATGTCTACAAAAGCCTCAACAGTAAGGTAGCACCATGGTGTAGCTGGAGGACAGCTGGTTTCCATCCTCCTCTGGGTACATTGACTTCAATACAAAACCAAGGTGGCTCATGGTTCTCACCCCCTTCCATAGATTTACACAGTAATTATGACAACTTCCAGAGGACGTCCTCCAACTTATCAGAGCTCTTGCAGCATGAACTGACATGTTGTCCACCCAATCAAAGGATTAGAGAATTAATCTAGTACTGAAAGCATAAGCTACAGGTAGCTAGCACTGCAGTGCATAAAAGGTGGTGAGTAGTTAACTCAAAGAGAGAGAAAGACAATAGTTTAACAGTTTTGAACAAATTCATTTATTCAAAAATGAAGGAGAAGCGCGCGAGAGAGATTTTTTTTACACTTACTTAGCTAGCAAATGCAGCTAGCTAGTTAGTTTAGCCTATTCAAACACCCAACTCAAACAGAAAGGGATGCTATGTTACCTAGCTGGCTATGGCTAACTCCTCCAAGTCAAGGTAAGCTTTTGGTTTTATTAATTTATTGCCAGCAGTGTAACCGCTAAACTGCTTTCTAACTGTACACTGTACTGCATGATAGTAGTGGATTTACTAACGCATTAGTTCTAGTAGCTATGTTGTTGACTTGACGTTAGCTAATATGGTGACAACGATGAAGGCTGTGTGTAGCGGTTAGCAGTTTTGATATAAAGGTTAAAGATTTTTTTCCCCAGTCACAGACAGCTGATATGTTGTGCACTGATGTCCACAAGTGAAGGGAAAAGGTGAGAGAGCTTGTAGATGCGAGAAGGTATTATACAATGATATGGCTGCTATGAAAGTGAACTGTGTTTACATGTGATCAGGGGTGTATTCATTCCGCCGATTCGGTTGAAAAAGGTTTCTTAAACGGAAGCAAACGGAACGAAGCGGGGATAAACATATCTGAATTCTTCCAATACAAACTCTCATTTGCAACTCTTGGACTAATGATTACACCCTATATCAGCTAGATGCAGGCAAGATTGTGTAAGGCAGTATTGAATGTTTCAATGTCTGTCACCTTGATTACTAAAATGTATCACAACTTGTGTGCACCTATGTTGTAAACTTTCATTCATAGGCTAGGTTGTAGCAACCTCATGATAGGTATGGGGAAAATTAGAATATCATGTAGTAGTCTAAACCTATCCATGTTACATTGAGCTGGGTACAGGGAATCTTAATGACAGTCATCCAATATGCTGTAACAGAAATAAGGCCAAGATCCTAAAAAAATCATATCCTCAGGTAGTGTGCATGGCATTCTCCTGTTGTTAATGGTGTACAGTACCACAGTACACACCTGCGGTAAAGTGTAGTCGCCAGCTCAGTGTTATCTGCCATGTAATGCTGTGTCAGACCCAGTTCAGACAGGACGGACAACGGTAACCCCTGTTCCTCTTGAACAAGCACACCAAGACTGTACCAGCCCTGTGAGAAAAAGCATGTAGAGACACACACACACAAGTGTTGCAGATGAGTGGGAAGGCATTTCTTTAATGAGATGGCAATGACATCACACGTATGTAACCAGGCTGGCATACCTGAGGGTCACTCCTTAGTGCTGCCTGTTTGTACATCTCTGCTGCTGCTGCCACATCTCTCGGGCTCCGCTCATGTCCTTCATACAGCAGGTCACCCATCCTGATCAGGGCTGGAGAGGATGGATGGAGGTAATATTAAAATAATCTTTCTGAGAAAAGTGCAACGACGGAGTCAATGCAGACTATTTATGTCAAAGACAATTCACCATAGGGATCAGGATCTTGTGCCTGGCTGGTCAGGTTGTAGTGTCTCCTCATACACTGCACTGCAAAAGTGGGATCCAGGAAACCTCCCTATTGGAAAGGTCAGTTATAACTACATGTGTGTCACGTATTTATATATACTGAATAAAAATATAAATGCAAAATGAAGTGTTGGTACCATGTTTCATGAGCTAAAATAAAAGATCCCCGAAATGTTCCATACGCACAAAAAGCTTATTTCTCTCAAATTGTGTGCACAAATTGTGTACATCCCTGTTTGTGAGCATTTCTCCTATGCCAAGATAATCCATCCACCTGACAGGTGTGGCATATCAAGAAGCTGATTAAACAGCATGACCTTTACCCAGGTGCACTTTGTGCTGGGGTCAACAAAAGGCCACTCTAAAATGTGCAGTTGTCACAACACAATGCCACAAATGTCTCAAGTTTTGAAGGAGCGTGAAATTAGCATGCTGACTGCAGCAATTCCCACCAGAGTTGTCGACATATAATTTAATGTTAATTTCTCTGCCATAAGCCAAGTCCAACATGTTGCAGAGAATTTAGCAGTACGTCCAACCAGCCTCACAACTGCAGCCCAGGAACTTCACAGCCAGCTTCTTCACCTGAGACAAGCCACCCGGACAGTTGATGAAAGTGTGGGTTTGCACAACTGAAGAATTTCTGCACAAACTGTCAGAAACTCTCAGAGAAGCTAATCCGCGTGCTCATCGTCCTCGCCAGGGTCTTGACCTGACTGCAGTTCAATGTCGTAAACCAACTTCAGTGGGAAAATGCTCACCTTCGAGGGCCACTGGCACGCTGGAGAAGATGAATGCTGGTTTCAACTGTGCCTTGCAAATGGCAGACAAGGGTGTATGGCATCCTGTGGGCGAGTGGTTTGCTGATGACAACGTTGTGAACAGAGTGCCCCATGGTGGTGGTGGGGTTATGGTATGGGCAGGCATAATCTACAGACAACAAATACAATTGCATTTTATTGATGGCAATTTGAAAGCACAGAGATATTGTGACGAGATGCTGAGGCCCATTGTCGTGCCATTCATCCGCCGCCATCACCTCATGTTTCAGCATGATAATGCACGGCTCCATGTCGCAAGGATCTGTACACAATTCCTGGAAACTGAAAATGTCCCAGTTCTTCCACGGCTTGCATACTCACTAGACATGTCACCCATTGAGCATGTTTGGGATGCTCTGGTTCGATGTGTAAAACAGCGTGTTCCAGTTCCCGCCAATATCCAGCAACTTCGCACAGCCATTGAAAAGGAGTGGGACAACATTCCACAGACCACAATCAAAAGCCTGATCAACTCGATGCGAAGGAGATGTGTCACGCTGTATGACGTGTCACCTTTTTTTAAGGTATCTGTAAACCCAATGCATATCTGTATTCCCAGTCATGTGAAATCCATAGACTAGGGCCTAATAAATGTATTTCAATTGACTGATTTCCTTATATTAAATATTTTCGCATGGTGCGTTTTATATTTTTGTTCAGTATAGTTATAGTTATGCATTGATATACTGTATCATCACTGTGGAAACAAGTTTCATCAATCAAACTCACAGGGTTTTGTTCACATAGGTACGCCACATTGAACTGGGCGGCTGCAAATCCTGACTCAGCTGCCATCATGTAATACAACAAGGCCATTAAGCTGTAAAACAGTAGAGACATTAGGTTCATACAATAACAAACATTAGAAATTAGTGTTATCATGTAATGTTCTAACAAGAGAGATGGTCACCTATCCCCTTTAAAATAGTAATCCAAGGCCTTCCTGAGGACCATTCCAAGGTGTCCGTTGTGCTCAGCTGCCCACTTAACCCATCTGTAGTAAAAACAGAGTGATTGGCAAGCAATGCAAAGTAATGTTTTAATCAGATTCATTAAAAAACAAATGAATTTAGAGACTAACAATACAGCATCTGCTGGACGCCTCTTGACTCGGCCAGGGATCCCTGTGGTCCACACATCAGCCAGATGAATGGAGCCATCGATGTTTCCTCTTTGGGCAGAGTTCAGGTAGTAGGTATAGGCCATGAACTGGGAGAGACAAAACACTGTTGGTTCATTATCTCAGTCCAATAGATGCCGATCAGTGTGTAAGCTACGTAGGAGACCACAGGGTATACTGACAGTCGACCTGACCTTGTCTGCAGCTTTCCCAGGATACAGGCCTTGGGAGTACATGACACCCAGATTCATAGCAGCATCTGAGCTGCCTTGTTTATCAGCCTGTTCCCACAGCTGCACTGCCCGCTGGTAGTCTTTCTCAAACTGCTCATAGTACCAGCCAAGGGCGTTGATCGCTGGCGTGAAACCCTGTGGGATCAAATGGTATGATGAGCAATTTTGAAGGTGTCATTGTAGTCCTACAGCCCATGCATAATGATAAAGTCCTGAACATAATATTGACCAACCTGCTCTACTGCTTTCTTCAGGAAAGTGACTGCCCTTGGAATGTCTTTCTTGACTCCTTGGCCCTTAAACATATTTGATGGTATTGTCAAAATAGGCTAGACATTATTATCATTGAACTTAGAATAACTATAGAGACTGACTGTGTCATCAAACTGAGTAATTGACCTCCGACCTGCATGAGGACTATGGCATAGTCATACATGGACACTGGGTCCCCCAGACGGACAGCTCCTCTCTCATAGTGTCTCACAGCAGTCTGGATGTCTGGAGACACGCCCTGCTGGCCCCAGAACAGCATACGGGCCACAGCTTGCTATAGAAGAGCAGTTCAACCATTATCACAAAAGATTTAGTGAGATTATGTTTAATACTGAAAACAATCAGACAGATGTATAGTACCTCTGCATCTGCGGCTCCATTGCGGGCCTGGAGTTTTAACCAGTGAAAGATATCATGGTTTTCATTGGTTTGGAACCTAAGCACTTCCTCGTTGTTCAGGTAAATAGATTCTACAAACATCTACAAAACAGACATACTAGATGAGGAGCAGTTTCATTAAATGACATGTTTTAGGATTGTATAATACTTGCATTGACTAAGATTATCTTGCTTCAGGCACAAAGGCCTACCTGCTGAGGTGAGGGGTTGTGATGGTCGGAGGATGTCTGCTTGGCGATGTTAGAGTAGTAGGCATAGGCCAGGTCAGAGTCTGGGGGGATGCCATGCTCACCTAGCTGGTGCAGGTGCCCCAGACGCAGCAGGGCCAGTCTCCAGTCCTTCTGGGCTGACAGCAGGGACAGTAGCCATGCCTGGAGGATGAGGGGAATAAGAGACATGCAAAGTACAAATAGGAGGTCTGGAGTTTCTCCTGACCATGAAAAACTCCTGGCCGTAGTCATGACGACATACACCTGAACACACACACTCATCCACCCACCTTATTGGGCTGCCTCTCCACTCCTACACCACTGCTGTAGAGCACTGATGAGAGGTGTAGAGCTCTGTTGTTCCCCAGACAGCCAGCTTGCAGCAGAAGGGCCATTATCTTGTTAACTACTCCAGTGGATCCTGTGCTCTCTTGACGCAGCTTACGCAGAGACAAGGAGTACAGAGCCCTTCCCACTGATGCCAGATCAACCTTTCTGCCACCTGGGTATACAGTATAAACAATAACATTAGAGAGATTGCAACATCCTCATGAAATGGTGTTAACTGGTGGGACACCGTCGGAGGTTAAAATAATTGTAGAAGAGTATTATTATGACCAGCTCTTACCATGCTTGGTGGCCAGTATCTTTGCCAGATGAATTGCATAGCGTCTTTGAGGGGCATTGGGTGCCTCCCAGGGTTCACAGTGTGGTGTCACAGCTAGACGACATTTTAATGTCCACTCATGATAAGCATCCATACAGTTCTCTGGAAAACAGAGGTAGTTTCAGTTTGGATGGAGTGATATTTTATACACCATCATGCCATCTAGTGGATATTACAAGTCATTACCAGACTCTTGTTTCTCTCTGGCTCTCAGTAAATATCCAGTCAATTTGACATGAAGCTCCAACTGAAATTCCTGACAGGACTGTAGCCATCCAGTCAAATTCAGAATCCTAATAGGGTCTGGAACAATGACTTCAGACTGTGGGAGACAAATGAATACAGGTGTAACATGTTTTGTTGAATTACAGATGGATTTGGATGTGTCTGAATGTGATTCTTACCGGCCTGACCTCAGGTATTCTGTTTCGATAGTACACCAACGGTCCATAATAACCTTCAATTCCTCTCATAAATTGACCTCCACTGACCACAAAGTAGCCCTCCGTGTCATCCAGGTGTATAGGATCTCTGAACCTGTTGGAAACCAGTTCCATATTCAAAATGATTCTGACATGCTATAGCAGGGGTGGGCAACTCCAGTCCTCGAGGGCCTGATTGGTGTCACACTTTTCCTCCATCCCTAGCAAATACAGCTGATTAATCAAATTTCATTCTAAACTGAAGATCGTGATTCGGTGATTATTGGATTGAGGTGTGTTAGCTGGGGCTGGGGCAAAACTGTGACACCAATCAGGCCCTCGAGGACTAGAATTGCACACCCCTGTGCTATAGATTTCTTTATTTTGTTCTGTGTTCATCCTTACATGTGTTTTGCAGTATGAACCAAACGTTGCTGCCCATCTATGCACACCATGGTGACATCCACCTAAAAAGAATCCAGAAGAAGAGACATTACTGGTTAGACTCCTGAAACACTGATTTCCTGTCTACTGTGGGTATGGGTTTAATACTGACCATTCTTCCACGCAGCTCCACATTGATGTGGCACCACTGGGCCAGGGGCACCTGAAACGGGCAAAGGAACGCTGAGGACCTCCCAGTCTCCCCATGCATCTGGACATGCAGCTGGCCTGCAGAAGACGTTATAACTAAGGAATAGGCATTATACTGGTATAATAATGCATCTGGCCATTTGAGAAGTGAGAATAGAAGAGCAATGTTACCTGATCTTTTAAGGAACAAATTGGGAGTGGCATAGTTATTTTGATAGTCTATGTGGTGAAAAACGGCACACAAGTTTTCCTGGCAGGATTGGGTCAGGAACACCCAGATGGAGAACATACACCTGGCAACAGGAGAGAATAAAAGTATCAAATATTATCCTATGTTAATATCCCCAACATGAAGCCCACGTCTTTTAGCATGCACATACAGACTATGTAGCTAGTGGTCTTACCATGGAAAAGAAATATCTTGGAGTCGCAAGTACTCCAGGACCTCGTTGCTATAGGCATTTAACGTCTTGGTGATGCCAAAGTTCTCTCCAGTTGAGGCATACATGGACGACAACAAATGGACTGTCTCTGAATGGGAGATTATTTTGTGATAAAATGAGAAATGCTAGGATATAAAGGTTTGTATGAAGTTTGTTATAGTTTATAGACTAAATATGTTGAAAATGAATTACTGACTGAGCTGTCTTACACTACGAGACATTGTTTGACTATGACTGCTTTTAGTGTCTCAATGCTCTACCACAACCACAATGTGGTTTTTAAAATCTTTACTTTGTATAGTCAACTATTGTATCATTGTGGACTCACATTTTTCTAAATAACTAACTCTACACTACAGTAATTACCTTGTTCCACAGGGCATTGTGAGGTGGTGGTCCTGCGGGTTAACCACAGCATCTGTGTAGCCCAGCCAGGGCAGAGTTGATGCTGCTTCATGGGGCGACTGAGAGGGGACGTGGGCTGCAAGCTGACCACCGCAGTGGCCTGGCCTGACCTGTAACCGTCCTCAGATCCCTCCTCACTGACTGAGGCACGCAGCATGCCACTGAGCACCCACTGAGTGTCAGGCACAACCCAGTCAGGCTGGTACACCAGCCAGTCAGGGAGGCTCAGTAGCAGAGTCCTAATCCGGTCTGGACCCGGCTCACAGCTCCAGTGTCTCTGGAATACCGTGGAGCTTACTCCAGTGTCATAAGACACCAGACACTCCACCAGCACCACAGCTGGTTTAGAACAGGAGTACAACACTTTCAGAGAGTAGCCAGGCACTGGCTCAGCTGGTGGGTTCAGGAACATCACATCTGAACCCCAAACCAGCTGTGTGGAGGGAGAGGAGGAAAGCCACCAAAATAGTATGTACATCGAAAGTTGATACATTTCTTTAAAATTAAGCACCTAAATTGAAACATTACTGTGTGTGCATATGACAGGTATTTTGAAAATAGATATAGTACAACATAGCCTACCTGTAAACTGAGATGAAACAGTAATAAACACTTATCCAAGTAATGCTGGTTCATGGTCCGACTGTGGGGGTGTTTAATTCCTTTAAGATGATGGCTGCTCAATAAAAAGTCGGTTTAAATGTTTTCATGCTGAGAAGCACACGAAAGACAAACACTAAAATATGTCAAATTAAAAGGTTAGCAGTAAAAACGCCAATAAAGGACCATATAGTCAAATCTAGTTTAAAAAAGGTGCGTTTGCTGTCGTTTTGACTGGAAGAAACCTGAGAAAGTTTCAATGACGAGAACCCGGACTAATATCCTGCTTTGTCCACAAGTGAAACAAGTGCTTATGTAAATATTGGAATAAATGCACACACAGCTCCACCTGTTAGCTGCGCAATCAGACGCATGACGTGACTAATAGATTGACGGGTTATTTGATATACGGAGCAGTCCAACTCGCCTAAATTCCCTCAATGTGTTACGGCATTCGGAAATGTTTACACATTTAATACATATTGCGCTTGTGTTTTACTGTGAACTAGAGGGATAATAATGTTTTAAAAAATGTACATAAAATAAATAGCAATACCCAAGTCTGTTCATTATTCAGTGCCAATTACTCCTTGCTACTGTTTTGTGTGTTAGTATCGCCACTTATAGCACACCAAACAGAGCTCTTCGTATCTGATAAACAAAGGCCATGTCTTTCATTCAAAATAGTTTATTGCTATCATGCAGGAGTGCCATAAAAGTCTAGAGAACGTCACAGAAGGTGCAACATTTTCTGTCTCTGTACAAATATATGTATTCATAAATAGAAGCTGAAAAGGAGGAGTCGGGGTTAAAGTAGGGGAGGAGAGAGTCATGACGCTCGAGCTGACCTCTGCCTCAAGCCCATTATAGACGTTAATACAGTAGCTGACATGCATCAATACAACTCAGTGCAGTATCCTGGCAACAGACAGACACTCACAGATAGACGGCATAATTCATATTACAGCTGCATCGTGCAGAAGAGGTACAAATTACACTTTAAAAAGTACCAATAGGAAGTTCATGTTTTCAACTGATCAATGAAAGAAAATAATTCCATTTTTCATCCATACCATCAATCGCACTGTGTGAGTCCTCCATTGGGGGGCGATGGCGTCGTCTGGAGAACTGCTGTGGTTATTACAGATTCAGGAGCAGTCGAGCAAGTCAATTGTTTAGGAAGTTATAGGATAGTCCCTACTACCAGAATGTATCGTGACATCCTTTTCTAAACCATGTGTGCCCTCAAAACCATTAATGCAAGTGAGTTTATAATTGTGACCAGTAGATACCATTACTGTTATTGTGTGCTTGACTTTGGATCTGTATACTGTGAATATAGGTGATCAGGGTAGTCTACAGTACAAGCTAAAGTAGCAAACACACCTCCAGAATGCTCTAAACAGCTTGGGAGTCTTTGAAATACAAACGCTGCCTGAAACTCTCTGTCACCCACATAATTTCAAGCAATGTCAAATTGATCACCTTATTTTAGTTTGGAGTCCCCAGATAAAAAAATGGAAGGCAGTGCTACTCATTCTAAAGCGGCCTCTAACGTACAGTACATATATAGCTGATGAGAAGAATAAAGGCCACTGGACCAGAGTCTTTGTTTTGGCATCTCCAACATCCACCTACAGCACTCCTAATGATTCACATGATATCTCTTACTCCTAATGATTCACATGATGTCTCTTACAACTGCAAAGTAGATTGATACAATTGGCAATTTGCAAATGTAGACATTTACTTCAATAAACATTTGACATTGATATTACATTCATATAGTTCAAGTAGTCCTTTTGAATAACTTTCCCCTCTATTAGGGAACTTAGATCGTGGACAATTACTTCTTGCACTGTGACACAGGCTACCTAGCTTTGTATGTGCTGGGGGGTCTTCGAGGGGTTTAAATCAAGCACTTCTACATCACTTCCAAAAGGTGCACCATCCTAGGGAAATGTTTGCCTAGTGTGTTGCTGTGTCTGCAGTTGTACTGGAAGAGTTCTGCCAACATTGGTTGCTAGATTTCTTGTTAGCACAATTGACTCGGGAGGTTTTTGCAAGTATTGTTCAGCCCTTTTCAGCCCCCCTCTCACAACTGACCAACACTGACTACCATTAAGTACTTAAAAGGTCCATCTGACACCATTTTCTGTCAAACACATAACAAGGTGGTTGGAGATTAACCAAAAGAAACAACTGAGTTACGTGTTGTCTGAGCAGAATAGGGATAAGAACCAAGCAAACACCTAGAAGCATTCAGAGAATATCAGTCAAACAAAGGTGAAGACATGCAAACTGATACAGGTTGAAGTAAACCAAAAGACATCCACCCAGGAGACTTGTTTCCCTTTGAGAGACTGGCACCCTTTCCTACTAAATAAATAGTGCTTTACATTCCACTATACAATACCACCCATTCCCAACATAATCAGGACAAAAATCATATAATCAGATAGCTGGTTGCTCCCACAGTTCCTCAGGGAAAGTACCTACAAATCCATAAAGCCAAAGATTTGTGCCATCGAGTGTGACCAGTGAACAACCCAAAACAACTTCTCCAAAACAGAAACAATAATAAGTGAAACCTCTTTAATAGTCTTTAGTAGCCCTCGTTATTATTTCTTCTGTTTTTTGAAGATCTTGAAGGTGTGTTTCTTACGGCTGGCGACGGAGTCTGTGTCTTCTCCCGTGGAACCACTGTCTTCCTCCAGAGGGCTCTTCTTGGAAGAGAGCTGTGGGATGCGGCTGCTGCCCTTGGTCCCTGCGACCCCAGGCTGGCCCCCCGTGGGGGAGGAGGTGTCAGCGTCAGTGGAGTTGGGGCTGAGGGAGCGGGAGGACTCTGACATAGATATACCAACGAGACCAACATTCATCTCTCCCAGGCTGGCTGACTTCTCGATGCTGTACACCTTCTTCATCAGGATGGGGCTCTCTGGGACTGGCTCGGCCAGGGCTCCTCCTTCATGGACACGGTTCCCTCCGTTAGGGGTGTGGGCATGCAGGGAGGGCTCGTCGGAGGCGGAGCGGACGGGTTGGCCATACAGGAAGGAGGTGGGTTTCACCAGGTGGCCCTTGGAGCTGTAGGCGGACAGACGATCACCGATTTGGGAGAGGGACAGGGAGGAGTCTGAGTCTGAGCGGTTCAAATCCCTGTGGAAGAACAGAAGAGAGTCGGTGGAGGAACAGAGGTACAGTGAGGCCCAGTCCAGAGACATTCTATAGCCTCTACCCCCTAGGCACTTCAAGTAGACCTGAAAGAACTGGACAGATATAAGCAATGGTAGTATCTCCATTTTCCCCTCTGATAGGCTAGGTGGATTTTTTACCATCAGATGGAACGCCTACACATTTCTAATCCTTTCAGAACTATGGGGTAGAGGCCTATGGGGTACAGGCTGTTCTGGACTGAGCCTGACTGAAAAGTGCATCCAAGCTAAACCACTGCATGCTTGAAGTAATCTATCCAATGCCTGTAAAGCCAAGGACACAGTGGGCTCTACTCGCCAACAGCAACTCCACATCCTGTTAGTAGTGCAGGCAGAGGGAAGGGTTGTTTGGGCTATCGAGAAAGACAAGAGTTGGGAGTGGATGGCAAAAACTAAAATATGAAATGATGAATTAGGCAGAAAAATGTATTTAACGAAAAAGTAATAATGCATAAGAATGTACGTAAAATGTCACAGGTTGCAAAATGGGTGAGTTATAGTTAGATGAAACAATCGTTTATGAAAATGAGAACACTGCAACCCAGATAAGAAAAGAAAAATATATATATATGAAACTATGGGGGGTGAAAACATAGGCGGAGAGAAAATCCCACGCGCATGCGGTGCGTGTGGAGGGAAGAGAGCAGAGGGGTACCCGAAGCTGCTGCTGCGCTGGAAGTCTGGGATGGTGTCCATGGGCTGAAAATAAGACGAGTGATAGACATGGGAGGAATGAGGAGCGGAGGAGTGTAAGGAGGAGGAGGAGGAGTGGAAGTGGGAGGAGTGGGGCTGACGGTAGGAAAGAGGTGGGGAGGAGGAGCAGATGATCGCGGGGTGCGAGACAGCCGAGGACAGGGGAGGCAGGGGGAGGGCCTCAAACTGTTGGAAGGACTGGCTGTGTGACTGTTGGAGGGTGGCCCTAGACCTGGATGAGTAGGAGGTACCGTCTCCCTGCTGCCCCGCCAACAGGCAGGTCTCTACCAACCTCTGGGAGCCCATGGCCAGCTGGGAGTCCATGTGGCGCTGACGCAGGGACATCATACTGGGAGCTATAGAGACAACACAGAACACCACCATTATCAACAACCACTCTCTGATTATATTACACACACAACACACACAACACAGGGTGAGGGACAAGAGTAGGCTGGAATTGGACTGGGAGGGCACTAGCAGAAGACATGGGTGTTTGAGACATTTCAGTATTGAATTAGTGTTGTTGACCTTTGTGTTGAGCAATTCAGTAATGTTCGGCTGGGAGAAATGCAAGTGATGGATGAAAAATATCTGATGTTCAAACACCTGGGCCTTAGCTATGCCAGTATTGACAAGAAAACAGGAGGGATGGCACTGTCTGGTGAGAAGTTTGTCTGGTGAGGATTCTTGCAGGGGGGACGAAAGTTAAATCTTTCATCATAACCAACCCTTCCCCCTTCATTGTAGATCATTATTTGTAAAATCAGTCAGTGGCAGTATGTTGTGAGGGGGTCTAAGAACATTAGTCACTGGTGAGTGGAAGTGTGCTCTGGGTGATGAGGAAGAAGATTGAGGATCAGGCTAAGGAAGAAGAGCAAGTCATTGGACAGCTGGAGACAGTACAGCCAGGAGTATGTGGACGCAGCATGGAGAGTTTGCCTTATCCATCTACAGGCCCTGTCCCAGGCCAGAGTGTTACAGCTATATCCATCTACAGGCCCTGTCCCAGGCCAGAGTGTTACAGCTATATCCATCTACAGGCCCTGTCCCAGGCCAGAGTGTTACAGCTATATCCATCTACAGGCCCTGTCCCAGGCCAGAGTGTTACAGCTATATCCATCTACAGGCCCTGTCCCAGGCCAGAGTGTTACAGCTATATCCATCTACAGGCCCTGTCCCAGGCCAGAGTGTTACAGCTATATCCATCTACAGGCCCTGTCCCAGGCCAGAGTGTTACAGCTATATCCATCTACAGGCCCTGTCCCAGGCCAGAGTGTTACAGCTATATCCATCTACAGGCCCTGTCCCAGGCCAGAGTGTTACAGCTATATCCATCTACAGGCCCTGTCACAGGCCAGAGTGTTACAGCTATATCCATCTACAGGCCCTGTCCCAGGCCAGAGTGTTACAGCTATATCCATCTACAGACCCTGTCCCAGGCCAGAGTGTTACAGCTATATCCATCTACAGGCCCTGTCCCAGGCCAGAGTGTTACAGCTATATCCATCTACAGGCCCTGTCCCAGGCCAGAGTGTTACAGCTATATCCATCTACAGACCCTGTCCCAGGCCAGAGTGTTACAGCTATATCCATCTACAGGCCCTGTCCCAGGCCAGAGTGTTACAGCTATATCCATCTACAGACCCTGTCCCAGGCCAGAGTGTTACAGCTATATCCATCTACAAGCCCTGTCCCAGGCCAGAGTGTTACAGCTATATCCATCTACAGACCCTGTCCCAGGCCAGAGTGTTACAGCTATATCCATCTATAAGCCATGCCCATAGTGTTACAGCTATATCCATCTACAGGCCCTGTCCCAGGCTAGTGTGTTACAGCTATATCCATCTACAGGCCCTGCCCATAGTGTTACAGCTATATCCATTTACAGGCCCTGCCCATAGTGTTACAGCTATATCCATCTACAGGCCCTGCCCATAGTGTTACAGTATGTGCTCTGTGGTTTTGACAGGGGTGGGTGACTCTAGGAGACAGAGGGTTGAGGTCAGGACGAGGGGTAGCTAAAAGGCCAACCAGAGTATTTCCTGAGGGACTGGCTGGCCGAACCCACAGACCACAGATCACTTGCTCGCTGGTCCTTGAGCCAATTGGTGTCTGGGGGTCGACCAGAGACACGGACGGCCGCCGCAGCCAAAGAGAAGTGTTGTTGGAGGGAGAGGGGTAGTGAGGGAGGAGGGGACGTCATTAGTGTGGATTAGAATACTTACTAGAGGACTGCAGTGACAGAGGTCTAGAAGGAGACTTCAGAACTAGAGCTCAGCTTACCGCTGCAGTTAGTATCAGCCCTTCACTCTAGGTCTGCTATAATCAGAACTCAGACAGTATCAGCCCTTCACTCTAGGTCTGCTATAATCAGAACTCAGACAGTATCAGCCCTTCTCTCTAGGTCTGCTATAATCAGAACTCAGACAGTATCAGCCCTTCTCTCTAGGTCTGCTATAATCAGAACTCAGACAGTATCAGCCCTTCTCTCTAGGTCTGCTATAATCAGAACTCAGACAGTATCAGCCCTTCTCTCTAGGTCTGCTATAATCAGAACTCAGACAGTATCAGCCCTTCTCTCTAGGTCTGCTATAATCAGAACTCAGACAGTATCAGCCCTTCTCTCTAGGTCTGCTATAATCAGAACTCAGACAGTATCAGCCCTTCTCTCTAGGTCTGCTATAATCAGAACTCAGTTACTGCTCAGTAGAGCTGATTACCAGGATACCATAGAACACAATGTTGACCAATTAAGTCAATAAACATGTTCCAATAAATATAATAGATTTAGGTTGCCAAGACAAGGACTAGAAATAACAACTAAAGTACGCTGTTCGCATCATAACTCCCTTTGAGATCGTAACTGGTTAATAAAAGCTGTAGTTCTCCATTTCAAAAGAAGAAACCCTGAGTAGTTCATTCCTTAGTGGCTGAAACAAGGTGATAAATGTGTACCCCCAGGGGAATGACTTGACAACAATAGAAAGCAAGGCTCTATGTAAGGAGAGAAAACTAAATGGTCTTCCAGGCAGCACTATGAGAGACTTTTAATTGAGTGCATGCACCATTGTGCCTTCCTCTTTCCCAAATTGGTCTAGATCAAAGCTAAACCTTATGAAGCTTATAGGAGGACAATGGCCTTTCATATTGCTTACTATTACTTCATGTTCAGTCCTTCATTTCAGCCGTGTCCAAACAGCACATTCCATTGGTCAGACTAGGAGACAACTGCTAAAAATAGATCAGCACAAAGATTTGGTGTCATGAAGTATGTATTTCTTCAGAGGTTCAATTTCCACAGCAATGGATATCAACATTGTGCACCTTGTTCTCATCTTACACTCCATCCCAGAAGTGAAATTCCCATATATCGAGGCACTCATTTCAAAATTGAGAGAAAATAAAAACTCCCCAACCAACTGTTAATATGTATATGAAAAATACCAAAAAAATGTGAAATTACAATTCATACATTACAGATTTACAAACACGGATCAAATTTTGGGGTATTTTATTAGGATCCCCATTAGCTGTTGCGAAAGCAGCAGCTACGCTTCCTGGGGTCCACTGTGGGGCTCTCACTGTGGGACACTCTCAATCACAGACAAAACAACCCAGACAAACACCCCGAATCCCTTCACAAACCGGGCTGCTCATTTGAATAAATTGAGATGATCGTTGATAATATTTTGTGTCTGTATGCTAATTTTCATATGAGGGTTGACTTTTGGATTTCCCCAGGAGGCCCTTGGTGTATTTAGGAGAAATTTTGCTACAGAGTACCACAGTGGGGCCGAGGGAGTCAGACCAGCCCTTACATTGCAGAGTACCGGGCGATATGATGTCCTCGTCCATGTCGTCCATGTCATCAGACATAATGAAGTGCTGGGGTGTGGCCCGGCCGCCCATGAGGCTGGGGTCAAGGTTCAGGGTGGAGGCCAGGGAGGAGAGCCCAGGGTTATTGACGATGGTGAACCCAGTCAGAATCTCAATCTGCTGCCAGCGATGCAGCCTCTCCCTCAGAGCAGCAGTCACCTCACCCAGGGCTTGTCTGGATCCGAGGAGAGGAGGGGGCAGAGGAATACAAGCACAGATTACATTTTTACATTTACATTTTAGTCATTTAGCAGACGCTCTTATCCAGAGCGACTTACAGTAGTGAATTCATACATTTAATTTCATGCATTTTTTTGTACTGGCCCCCCGTGGGAATCGAACCCACAACCCTGGCATTGCACACACCATGCTGGCGTTGAACATAGATATAGAACATATTGGCTGTAGACAAATCCTAAAATACTCTATCTGTAATTAAACTCACTTGGCTGTCAGAATTTGGTGATCTACATTGTCCAGACAGGAGCTGTGTGCCACATGGAAGGTCCCAAAGATGGTGTTCCTCTTCTTCTTGATCTTCTCTGCCTGCAGTCACACACACGATAAAACATTACTCCCAGGTTCGGTCAACTCTGTCACACTAAGGGTCCAGAGTTTCTCCTGCTCACATTGTCAGATAAATCTCCTGGCCCTACTCATACGGTATATCTAGTCCCCATACTGTATACAGTGCGTTTGGAAAGTATTCAAGCCCCTTCCCTTTTTCCACATTGTTACAGCCGTATTCTAAAATGGATTAAAAAAATGTTTTCCCTCAATCTACACACAATAACCCATAATGATAAAGAGAACAAGTTTTTAGAAAATGTTGAAAAATTATTAAAAATAAAAACAAAAATACCTTATTTGCATAAGTATTTAGAACCTTTGCTATGAGACTTGAAATTGAGCTCAGGTGCATCCTGTTTCCATTGATCATCCTTGAGATGTTTCTACAACTTGATTGGAGTCCACCTGTGGTAAATTCAATTGATTGGACATGATTTGGAAAAGCACACACACCAGTCTATAAAAAGGTCCCGCATGTCAGAGCAAAAACCAAGCCATGAGGTTGAACGAAATGTCCGCAGAGTTCCGAGACAAAATTGTGTCGAAGCACAATGGGGAAGGGTACCAAAACATTTCTGCAGCATTGAAGGTCCCCAAGATCACAGTGGCCTCGATCATTCTTAAATGGAAGAAGTTTGGAACCACCGAGACTCTTCCTAGAGCTGGCCACCCGGACAAACTGAGCAATCGGGGGAGAAGGGCCTTGGTCAGGGAGGTGACCAAGAACCCGATGGTCACTCTGACAGAGCTCTAGAGTTCCTCTGTGGAGATGGGAGAAACTTCCAGAAGGACAACCATCTCTGCAGCACACTCCACCAATCAGGCCTTTATGGTAGAGTGGGCAGACAGAAGCCACTCCTCAGTAAAAAAGGCACATGACAGCCCGTTTGCCAAAAAGCACCTAAAGGACTCAAAGACCATGAGAAACAAGATTCTCTTTTTCTGTTGAACCCAGGTTTGAACTCTTTGGCCTGAATGCCAAGCGTCACATCTGGAGGAAACCTGGCACCATCCCTATGGTGAAGCATTGTGGCAGCATCATGCCGTGGAGATGTTTTTCAGCGGCGGGGACTGGGAGACTCGGGAAAGATGAACGGAGCAAAGTACAGAGAGATCCTTGATGAAAACATTCTCCAGAGCACTCAGGACCTCAGACCGGGGAGAAGGTTCACCTTCCAACAGGACAACGACCCTAAGCACACAGCCAAGACAACGCAGGAGTGGCTTCGGGACTAGATTCTGAATTGTCCTTGAGTGGCCCAGCTAGAGCCCAAACTTGAACATCTCTGGAGATACCTGAAAATAGCTGTGCAGCAACGCTCCTCATCCAACCTGATAGAGCTAGAGAGGATCTGCAAAGAAGAATGGGAGAAACTCCCCAAATACAGGTGTGCCAAGCTTGTAGCGTCATACCCAAGAAGACTCAAGGCTGTAAATCACTAACAAAGGTGCTTCAAAGTACTGATTAAAGGGTCTGAATATTTATGTAAATGTGATATTTCATTTATTTTAATACATTTGCAAAAATGTATAAGAACCTGTTCCTGCTTTGTCATTATGGGATATTGTGTTTAGATTGATGAGGGGGGAAAAAAACAATTTCATCTATTTTAGAATAAGACTAACGTAACAAAATGTGGAAAAGGTCAAGGGGTCTGAATACTTTTCAAATGCACTGTATCTAGCCCTCATGCGGTATCGCTATCTCTAGTCTTCATGCGGTATATCCAGTCCTCATGCGGTATACCCAGTCCTGTGGCATCTCACCCCTTCTTTAGCCACCAGTAGCTGCTTCTCAGCGTTCTGCTTCTTGATGTTGTAGTACTGCACCTCCACCTCGTGGGTGAGCTGCAGCCACTTCTGGAGGGACTCTGGTGGGGACCAGCTGCAGCGAGACTCCAGCTCCTTCTCTGCCTTCTTGAGGGCCATGCGCACCTGCACACACACACACAATGTCAACATACAGCACATAACTTCTTATTGACTCCATACAGCAGCGAAAGGAACACACCAAAGCCCACACTTTAAGGTCAAAGTCCAACACACAAGTTGAGTATTCAGGACAAATGTGTCATTCCCACACTGTGACAAGTCTCTCTGGTGTGGATGTGGAGGTGGGGATGAGAGAGGGAAACGTGATCTCATTGGCTCGTGAAAGCTAGCACTCTCTTTGTCTCCTGACAGCCTCATTAAGAGCTGTGCAAATGAGCCCAGAGCCACAGAGGCATCCAGCCGCCCTTAGACTCAATCACTGCCAAGCCTTAATGGATCAGCACTGGGCCAGCCAGGGGAGCAGAGGGCCTGTAAGCCATGTGCACAGGGAGAGTTAGGGCTGTATATGGGGCCATGTGACATCAGAGTGGTTCTCCTGTCTGATCAGGCAGGCACGAGGGCTGACCTGGTTTGACCTCCACTGGGACACGACAACAAGAGAACAAACCTCCAGAGAAACCCTCCAGATGAAATGAGCATTCCAAATCCTCTGAAGAACTAGGCCATGGTTTAGGATATGGTGCAATGGGCCCTGCAGTCAGGAGCTGTGAATCTAATTGTTATGTCATATGAAAGCATTCAGAGCTGATTCAAAATATTCTCTGGCTGATTATGTGTGAAAACGGAACAAGAATATTAATGCATTTTTTGATTTTCCTGAAATTTAGCACAGTGGTTCCTTTGCAGGAAGTAGGCTAAATAAAATAAATCCTCTTCCTAGGCATGCATGATAAAAAAAGACTAAAAAGAGGGAGCTATCTCAGGCACTTTCTCTAGTCATATATTGAGAACTGAAATCAGATAAAGGAGTGACTATTGCTTCCTCCAGCAGACTGCTGGTCTCAGGAGACCATAGTGATAGTAGCAGATTGATGAGAGAGTACACATCATGAGCCCTCTGCTCACCTGCCTTGTGTGGGCTGACCGCTGCTTCCTTCCCTGAGCTAAGTGGGAGTTATGCCTACTGATCGCATTCGGCATCTAACCCACCTAAATATATAGCTGGTCCCTAGAATATAGACTGGTTAACAGGGTTCAGTCAGTTGGAGTGTCTCTCCTCTTGGGCTTTACTCTACAGGTTTCTGTTACTGGCCTCAACCACATCTCGTCTCTCAACAAGTATCCCACAAGAATAATTCCCCCTCAACCACATGCATTGGTTCTCCACCCGTCTCTCTCCAAAGTGGTACAGCCCAGTACCTGGTCCAGCTCCTCCTCGGCGTATTTCTGCCGACTCAGCTCGTTCTCGGTGCCCTCGCGGAGCTCCTTCAGCCGCTGGGCCTCCTGCTTGGCACAGTTAATCTCATCCCTCAGCTTCTGTTCCAGGTTCACCTTCTCCACCTCCACCGTACGGTGCTCCTCCTGGGCTATCTGCAGCCTGGGGGAGGGGGAGCGAGAGCAAGAGAGAAATAATCAGACAAGGAAAAGCATGAGATGTAATCTGTTATTTTCCTGAACACATGGCCTGACAAGGAAGAATTCTAGGGTCTTGTTACAGGTGCTAGTAATCAGTGACTCAGCAATGACAGGGGCAAACAATAGAAGTGCCTGTATCTTTTTACTACTAGATGCCAGGGAGACTGGCATGTCCACATAGCATCCTCCAAACAGCTGTCCTTGGACCTTGATGCTCCTGGCTATAAAGAATGACCACTATAGAGCCCAAGGAAGGCAGGGATCCATCACTGGAGAGCTAGGAGTCTCTGTCGTCCTCTGATTTATATGCTGCATGTAGTTGAGATTCCCCGGGCAGACAAAGACATGGTTTGTTTTCCAGGCAGGGTCCAGTTTCAAGAGCTAGCTACAGTAGTGGAAGTACAAGGCAACAGGCTGCTGGAGGCAGTGTAACTACATCAAACAGTTGAGCACTAGTTTGTTGTTCCGGAATGTAAGCCTATCACAGGGATTTCCACGCTTCCTTGACATTTCACACACACACACACACACACACACACACACACACACACACACACACACACACACACACACACAACTGAACAGTCATTCATGAAAAACTACAAAATAACATAAATGTATTATTCAGTGGAACTAAAGCAAGGGAGATCACAGATCATGCAGTCAAGAGAGAGAGTCTACTCACTCTGTAGACAATGCCATGAGGCTTAACACCAGCCCAGCAGTAGGCTAAGTATGTAAGTGACTGTGTGTAACGATAAAATGAGGGGCTTGCATCTTACAGTACGTGGCTGAAAACAATGGCTAACGTGTAGAGGGCAGCTGTCAGACCGCTGAATGACATCAAGGCTTGGAAAGGCCAGGCCAGGAATGGGAGCCCCAGTTGTGACAGAGCCCAGTACTCTATGGCCTTTCTGTGTTGGGATTATGGTGCCCTTCTTCTGCCACAGTAGAATGAGAATGTACTGTATTACCGTCATAAACATGTGGTCCCCAGCGCCTCAGACATTACTATATCAAGACCAACATGGAGTCCATTTGTGGGATGGCTGGCTTTGTCATGCTGGGCTAGTGCAGTGTCACGTCACACTATCCTGTGAGGTCTGTCACAAGACCACAGTTCAAACACACAGAGGGCCCACAGGGAGAGATAGGACTGTAGATATTCGTGTTATCCACAGGGAGACTGCTTTAGCTTGTACACAACCTAGGCTGCTATGTTTTAAAGAGATCACATCATATATTTCAGATTATCAATATCTGATTAGAATTGGTGCATTGAAATTATTAAGAGAATTTCAATTTATATAAACTAACCTGAATTCATGGAGTATCTATCCGCAAGAGTTACAAAATCAATGAGTAAGAGTGATAACAGGTTTTACACCACCAGAGAGCAGCCTCCTCCCACCAGAGGTAGAGGAGGTAGAGCTGCAGTCAAGAGGAGCCTGACGAATCACCCTGAATTGAATTATGCTGCTCTATTACATACATTGTCTGAATCTGCCATCCTATATGTTGTTTGTGTGACTTCATTTCAAAATGCGGGGAGTGTTATGCAAAAATTCATCAGTGATTCGATAGCCTAACAAATCTAAGTATCGAAGTTGACAACATGACCATGGAGGTTGGCTCTGGCCCAACCCATTAGTTTCTGGGGCCAATCAGAATGTGTTGCACATTGTAGAAATTGTCAGGGAGGGAGGCAAATCCAGACTGATCATGGAGAAGAAACATCTGTTGGCTGGAATGATGTGGATGGGTAGCTAGGCAACAGTGAAAGGTGATCCTGGGGTCTGAGGATGGAAAATGTGGGCAGTGGGCCCTCCCACTAATGCTCTCGACCCTGACCTCTACCATTCACTAGCCACAGCAGCAACAACGGCAGGGCAGGCAGGCACTCCACTGAGAGAAGACCAATGCGGACACTCAGCCCCACTGCACTGCACTGCAGGGTCCAACAAAGGACTTATGTACTGTACAAGCGAACATCATCAAAGCCTATTTGCAGGACCAGCTCAGTACCTACAGGCTGTAACCGGGCTGATATAGATTTGCATGAATAGCATTCCTACGAGTGAGACTAGTTTTAAATCAATGTCATTTATGAGCAACTGGAAAATGAGCAGCAGAATGCGGAGATATATATACATCTGTTTATTCAACGGGTGGGTCTAATCCTGAATGCTGATTGGTTAAAACTGCATTCCAGCCTGTCTATTCCACAAGTTACCACCAGCTAAATCTATGATGTTAAAATGCCTATTTACTCTGTTCCATCTGACTGCGCAATCCACTGTCTCATCAGCCCAGCCAGGCAATTTATACACTTGATCTCCACTATAAAAAGCATCTAGACATTATCTTACATTTCTTTTAGAGTAACATTTCGTTTTCAACAGTGGAGATTTGTATAAACCTTTGTCTCTCAAACATTTGCAACATTGTTCTAATATTCAAATTTGATCTCCAGCTGTCCCATAGTAATGAACGTTTCGGGAGTGGGGACGAGACAGACTGGCTAAGAAATGCTGCCTGTCTAAATTATGGATCAGCTGGCATCATTTTCATGGATACACTGCATTTGGAAAGTATTCAGACCACATGACAGGCTGTATTTGAGGAGTTTCTTCCATTCTTCTCTGCAGATCCTCTCAAGCTCAGGTTAGATGGGGAGCGTCGCTGCACAGCTATTTTCAGGTCTCTCCAGAGATGTTTGATCGGGTTCAAGTCCAGGCACTGGCTGGGCCACTCAAGGACATTGAGACTTGTCCCGAAGCCATTCCTGCATTGTCTTGGCTGTGTACTTAGGGTCGTTGTCCTTTGGAAGATGAACCTTCACCCCAGTCTGAGGTCCTGAGCGCTCTGGAGCAGGTTTTCATCAAGCATCTCTGTACTTTGCTCCGTTCATCTTTCTCACATTCCTGACTAGTCTCCCAGTCCCTGAAAAACATCCCCACAGCATGATGCTGCCACCACCATGCTTCACCGTAGGGATGGTATTGGCCAGGTGATGAGCGGTGTCTGGTTTCCTCCAGACGTGACGCTTGGCATTCAGGCCAAAAAGTTCAATCTTGGTTTCATCAGAACAGAGAATCTTGTTTATCATGGTCTGAGAATCTTTTAGGTGCCTTTTGGCAAACTCCAAGCAGGCTGTCTTGTGCCTTTTACCGAGGAGTGGCTTCCGTCTGGAAACTACCATAAAGGCCTGATTGGTGGAGTGCTGCAGGAATGGATGTCCTACTGGAAGGTTCTCCCATCTCCACAGCAAAAATGTATACAAACCTGTTTTCGCTTTGGCATTATGGGGTATTGTGTGTAGATTGATGAGGGAATACATTTATTTGATACATTTTAGAATAAGGCTGTAACATAACATTTTGAAAAGTTGAAGGGGTCTGAATACACACTGTATACTGTATGAGGACTAGATATACCGTATGCACTGCATACAAAGAAATGTCAATTGAAAAAAGATAAAACGAAATGGAGTGCAGCTAGTTTGCAGTCTTTCCAGCTTCAGTTTGAAGTGATTGTGTTAGCTGTGTTGTTGGCTAGCTCCTCTGAACAACAGTGTCCTGACGAGAGAGCACATTTTCTATGCCAAGCGAAATTGCACCTCATTAGCTCATTGTTATGGATGTATCCAAATAATTATCATCATTAAACAGCTTAAACAAATGCAAATGTAGCTACTTTGCTGTTATTCTGGCTGCACTATTTGACGTGACCGTAAATTAGCCAAAGTTGGTTAGCTAGCAAGCAAGGGATAAGAACGTTGCCAGTCAGTATCGCAATGGAACATATAGAACGAACGCCTGGGTCGCGTCCATAGATACAGAACAAAAAGACTGAACGAGTGGGTCGCGTCTCTGGCAACGGAACCAATAGAATGAACAACTAGGCGGTTTGGGTAGCAACCCTAGATTTGTGTTGGGACTATATCTTGGGGAAGGATGAAATAGTATGAATAAATTCCCACCCAAAAATGTAAATATGTCAATCATTATTTGAATATGTTTGTAACCCATCTCGGGCCTAACATCCGTGCCAATATGTGCTCCAAACACAGGCTTCTCTGGGATTATCACTTAAATATACCTATCAAGAGCCATATATGGGAGGTGTATAAACACAATATCCATCACCCACGTCATCTAATGATCCTGTTTAGTAGAGACGTGTCCTTGTCCTGCACACTACAGCAGACACACACTACGGCAGACCTCCGTCCACATAGGAGTGAGTAAGTGGTGGAGGTGACATGGAAAGCGTGTGAAGAGGTAATGCCTGGCACCAGCTGGTGTTGTTAAAGACACCCAGAGTACAAAACGAGGTGAAATAGGCCTACCGCTCCACGGAGAGCCCCCTCCCTCCCTACGTCCCTCCCTACATCCGTCCCTCCCTACATCCGTCCCACAGCAGTTAAAACGGAAGGCTGAGGCTCGTGGCCAGGAGACTTGATCCGGCGACGGGATCTCCCTTGAAGGTCTGGCCAGACAGCAGCTGGCAGCAGGAAGCAGGAACGGCTAAAGACACAGAGGAGATGACCCCTCTCCCCAGCTCCCCGGGAGAGCACAGGAGACATTGCCAGCCTGTCCACCCAGTCACACTGAGTCACCCTGTCTTACATGTTCTCTTCCCCTGCTTCCATTACAGGGCTCACATAGGAGACATGTTTGCCTGTCCCCTAACGTCCAGACAGTCAGTCTGTATGCTCCCATTCACTGTTACAGTAACAAGTGTTTAACAGGAGGGTAGCAGGCATCTCAATGTCAATGCTTTGGTTTGCTGTGGTATAACAACTGTAGACGAAAGTCTATAACCCCATAGGTACAAACTACAAAACAGCAACAATACAAAAACTGCATGCACATTACCTAGTACGCATGAGATATTGCAATGCCTCTGAAAAAAACAAGAATACATACATACATACATTACATACATACATACATACATACATACATACATACATACATACATACATACATACATACATACAATTGGCACGTGAAATTATTGTGATTTATAAGACACTGTCACTAGGTGTTTCAGAGAGTTGCAGCCTCATCTGAATGTCCCACAGCAGTGGGTGAGATAGGTTTAAACACAGTCAACATGGTGGCATGAGGAATGCCAGAGATGTTTTACTATCACAGTGAATGAACGGGGAGGGCATTACTAACCCCTGTTCCCAACTGACAGGATGTGATATACAAAGTTTCTGTCTGGGGAGAGAGGGACGTCGAGAGGCATAACATGTCTCTGTTCCAGGGCTGCTCTCCTCTCCTCTCAGTGCAGGACACAGCCCCGGTAAAACTCTCAGCTAGCAAGGCTATGGAACACACAGCTCGCCCATGCAGAATCAATGACCTGGTAGCAAGGACAGCAGATGGGGGCCTCTTTATGGCTAGGCTAAGTTGGTGGATCAGTAGGCCTACGTCACAGGAGGTTGGCTGGTGGACAAGCTTGTGGCAATGGCTAGAGTGGAATAAGTACAACGGTATGAAAGACATGGTTTGCAGGTGTTTGATGCCATTCCATTAGCTCTGTTCTGGACATTATTATGAGCTGTTCTCCAGTCAGCAGCCTCCTGTGGTCTACGTCAAGTAGGCCACTGTACGGAGTCAGCATGATTGAGCCATAGATGAACAAGAGGATGTGAAAATAATCCATCTCCATGCTGTCTTCAGAAAGCATGAATATAGGCAGTGCTAATGGCAGAAATTACAAGGCAAGAAACTACAGTGTTCTACACATGTTCATACTGTTTCTGTACCATACCGGGGATACGGCGTTACCAGAAGTACATACAAGAGGCACTATTTCAAATTCATATTACAAATAACAAACAGTGACACACAAAACTATTTAGGCAACAAAGATCTTGATCCTGGAGGGGATTGAATCTCTCTGCTGTGGTCCCGTGTGGCTCAGTTGGTAGAGCATGGTGTTTGCAACGCCAGGGTTGTGGATTCGATTCCCACGGGGGACCAGTACGGAAAGAAAAGAAAAAAAATGTATGAAATGTATGCATTCACTACTGTAAGTCGCTCTGGATAAGAGCGTCTGCTAAATGACTAAAATGTAAATGTAAAATGTAAGAAGCTTGATCTTGACACATAGCCACTTAGCTAGAAAGTTGGGCAAACCAAAAGCTGGATATAATTTATTTGACATATCTTAGATTTCTTATAGTTAACTTCTTGTTATAACCAGTGGCGTAGCCCTTTTTTTTTTTTAAAGGTATTGAAAATCATGTCGTCTGTATTTCTACAATATCCTGGTATAGGGTTTATCGCCCAAGCCTAGACTGCAGCTTAAAAAAGGGGAGGACAGCCAGGCAGTCTGCCTGCCAGGGGAAAGCGCTTGAGCCTCCTGGCAGGGGAAAGAGTTTGACCTTCCTGGCTTGTCCCCATGCCCTGGAATGGCGAATGAGCCTGTTGGTCTGTATTCAACAGCCACACTACACCATGCTGCAAGACATACTTTCCGCTCCCCTGTCACGATACAGAAACACCCACCCACGCACACCTCACCAAAGCAGCTGTGCGGGGTACTATAATACTAGTGACCAGGACAGAAGCCAGAGAGAGAGGGCCACAGAAGAGGAAGGGGAGTTGAGCTATAATACTAGTGACCAGGACAGAAGCCAGAGAGAGAGGGCCACAGAAGAGGAAGGGGAGTTGAGCTATAATACTAGTGACCAGGACAGAAGCCAGAGAGAGAGGGCCACAGAAGAGGAAGGGGAGTTGAGCTATAATACTAGTGACCAGGACAGAAGCCAGAGAGAGAGGGCCACAGAAGAGGAAGGGGAGTTGAGCTATAATACTAGTGACCAAGACAGAAGCCAGAGAGAGAGGGCCACAGAAGAGGAAGGGGAGTTGAGCTATAATACTAGTGACCAGGACAGAAGCCAGAGAGAGAGGGCCACAGAAGAGGAAGGGGAGTTGAGCTATATTTCCATTAGATCCCAATGGGAGAAACCAAAGACTTCAGTTTCTCTCTCCAAGTCAAACCACACGCATATGCTAACTCAGATTTCAAAAGGTGTTTGCGGAATAATCATTAAGAAAAATAATTTCCATGGACAGGTGACAACAAGTTCCTCTTGTGATCAGCTGTGAGGCTTAGTTCAGAGGATGTTCATTGCTGTTCCATAGAGGTCACCTCCACTCTGTGCAGACAGGATTTTTTGCCTCGCGTAATGACTGCACTAAAAGTTTGGACCCCAGGAAGAGTAGCCGCTTAATTGGGGATCCTAATAAATACTACATCTCTAGAATGAGGAACTCAACTGATGGCCTCAGAACAGTTAAACTTCCACCTTCTGTTTCCGTTGGATTATGGATTGGCCTTTCAACATGACAAACTTGAAAAAGCTGCTAAATCTTGACTAAATGCACACTGACTGTCCCCAAATTCCCACCACGACGTCAAGCCACCACGACATCAAGTAGGAGACGTTTTATTATGAGAACAGCAAACCAATATGATTAACCTGCTAATGAAGCAGGCCTAATAGAGAGCCTAGATTAGTACCAAAAACAACATAGCATGGAACTGTCTGATACAATGAAACACCATCAGATAAATGAGGCGCCATTAGAATTCTACAATGACATAATTCAGTCACTACTTCTATGGGCTTACATTGGCCTGCTTCCTTCTGCTACAGTGGCTGAAGGGAAAGACAAACTCACTTCTTCTGGAGATCATGCAGGCTCTGCTCAGCCCTCTGTAGGCCATCCAGGTCCGTCATCATCTTCTTCATGTGGTCCTTGGAGTAACGGTTCTGGATGTAGGCGAACCAGCAGCCTCCAATGCCGATCACTATGGACACCACCAGCATGAAGTCCTTCAGGTGGTTATGTCTGTTCACTGGGGAGAGAGAAAAGTGTTAGGTTAAATGGATACTTCAGGATTTTGGGAAAGAAGCCCTTTATTTACTTCCCCTAGCATTAGCGCAATGACTGGAAGTCTATGGTAACTGTTAGCATGCTAGTGGATACCATTGCCTTCCAGTTATTGCACTGACCCTAGTTAGCATTGGCTCGCAAAACTACCTCCAACTTCCTTTATACTGGATGCAGACACATAAAATGGTCTACATGAGTTCATCTGACTCTGGTTAAGTAGATAAAGGCCTAAATGTATCCTTTAAAAAATAGCACACATTGTATGGCGGTAACGTTTTCGGATTGTCCCTTCATCTCATTGGTGGTGAACTAATGATGTGAAAATGTGAAACAATGAATTCAAGTCATGATACTGTACTGTGGCGAGGTCAGTCCAATAGAGATGTGTGATAGTAGTGTGGGGGGGGGGGGTTGAGGAGGCACCAGGCCAAAAGACCAAGATAAAAGGCACATTAACACGCCATTTCAGTCTGCTAAAAGACGCTGAGGAACACATTGAGAACACGAGGACATGGGAGTTTACATTTACATGAGGCAACGAATCAATCCCCCGGCCCTGGCCGCCACCGTCTCACCCTTCCTGTCCTCTGAGGGATTGACTCGGCCCGGGTAGAGAGGTGTGAATGTCCTCTGTCATAATGTTGCCATCCTAAGGGATCCAGAACAGTCCCATTCCTCAGTCACCGACAGCACGCCAGCCAGGAAGGCAGCAACTAACCCTCATGTAAAATTAGCCACAACGCCTTAGACACGATCCATCATCCTTAAAGCACAGCGAGACAAAGGATTACAAAGCCCATTCTCTTAAAGCTGTGAGCCGCCGTAGGGCCTGGAAAGGGATAAGATCTACGCAAACACATAGCATAACCTATTAGCAAACACAGCGCTTATTTCCTGGAGTGAAACAAAAGAGGAAGTGGAGTGTCAGCTAAAGCCTGGGCCTGGCATCCCTCTCTATAAAGGCTCAGAGGGCATGTCAATTTACAAACAAGCCTTACACACTAAGCTCTCTCTGCTGGCTGTTACTGACATGGAACAAAGACCTCCCTCCGTCTCACAGAAAAACAACATCCCCTGACACAAGGCTCCCTTTAATGTCACCAACATAGGGTAATGTGCTCATCATTAGGCAAGCAATATTTGCTTGCCCTCCGTCATGAGTCAAGAGCTCTGTGTGGGCTCTTGTAGCCTTGCCTACACAATTCAGTACAAACACAGTTGGCCATTGACAGTGGAACTTGGCCGGATACTGGTGAATGACTAGACTGGTGTCGGGCCAAAGATACAGCAACCAGGAAAAACATACGAGGGGGAAGTAGCTTGGCTATAAAGTTCTAGGGCAGGCGTCCTCAATTACAGTCAGCTGTGGACATATTTTTCCTTGAGCGGATGGTCGGGGGGCCGGAACATAGTTATAAATAATTTGCACACTGCAAATTGACCGCAAGAAACCCAAACAGATATAGTATTTGACAAAAACAGAATCATTTCTAACCTTGACTACATTGGGATACAATCACATAAGCCTCTATTTAGGCGTGGGAATACTGTAAATTAAAAATCACTTTGCACTGACTTCCTTTTGATTTTAACATTTGTTTGTTTCTTGATTTGCTGAGAGAAATTGGGGGCAAAATAAAAATAACTTGTGGGAAAAATTTGGCCCGCGGTCTGCCTATATGGGAACAATGCACTAGGGCTTCCTACAGTAACAGTACAGCAGAGCTGTGTGTGTCTGTGGCTCTGTGGTATGACAGAGGAGAGATAGCAGGGTTCATAATATTATTAATGATCTAATATACACTACATGAACAAAAGTATGTGGACACCTGCTCGTAAAACATCTCAATCCAAAATCATGGGCATTAATATGGAGTTGGTCGCCGCTTCGCTGCTAGAACAGCTTCCACTCTTCTGTGAAGGCTTTCCACTAGATGTTGGAACATCCATTCAGCCACAAGAGCGTTAGTGAGGTCCGGCACTGATGTTGGGCGATTAAGCCTGGCTCGCAGCCGGGGGTTCCAATTCATCCCAAAGGTGGGGTTGAGGTCAGGGCTCTGTGCAGGCCAGTCAAGTTCTTCCACACCGATCTCAACAAACCATCTCTGTATGGACCTCATTTTGTGCATAGGGGCATTTTCATGCTGAAACAGGAAAAAGCCTTGCCCAAACTGTTGACACAAAGTTGGGTGCACAAAATTGTCAAGAATGTAATTGTATGCTGTAGCGTTAAGATTTCCCTTCACTGGAACTAAGGGTCCAAGCCCGAACCATGAAAAACAGCACCAGACCATTATTCCTCCTCCACCAAACTTGACTGTTGGGACTATGCATTCAGGCAGGTAGCGTTCTCCTGGCATCTGCCAAACCCAGATTCGTCTGTCGGACTGCCAGATGGTGAAACGTGATTCATCATTCCAGAGAACGCGGTTCCACTGCTCCAGAGTCAATTGGTGGCGAGCTTCACACCACTCCAGAAATTATTTTCTTTGGAGACTGCATGGCTGTGTGCTCGATTTTATATACATCAGGCCAATCATCCGTTCCCTCCCACAGGAAAATAACTCCCTCTCGCGTTGTTGTCATGACATTTCATTTCAGTGTCTTCATGCTCAATTTGCAGTGGGTCTGCAGCATTAGAATCCAACTCGTCATCTGTGGAAGACCAGACAGTGCAGAGGAATATATGATCCCTAAGGTCATACTCAACTAAATCATTTAAATCTCCTGTTGCTATAGTCCAATTACTGGTGGTTGAATACAACCATTTTAACACACACCAACATGTACAGGTAACTGCCAGCATAAAACAGGTAACTGCCAGAATAAAGGAAACACTTGAGTAAATGAGGGACACAAAGTATATGGAAAGCAGGTGCTTCCACACAGGTGTGGTTCATGACTTAATTAACATCCCATCATGCTTAGGGTCATGTGTAAAAATGCCCAGATGCCAGTTAATTCGGCTACCATGACTAGAATAGATCTCAGTGACTTTGAAAGACAAGTCTCAAAGGAGCATAGGGGGTTTAACAGGTGTGTGTGCATGTGTCTCAGTCAGCAGATCTTAACCCAATTAAACACTTAATCAAATCAAATGTTATTGGTCACATACATGGTTAGCAGATGTTAATGTGAGTGTAGTGAAATGCTTGTGCTTCTAGTTCCGACAGTGCAGTAATATCTAACAAGTAATCTAACAATTCCCCAACAACTACCTAATACACACAAATCTAAAGGGGTGAATGAGAATATGTACAAATAAGTACATGGATGAGTGATGGCCGAGTGGCATAGGCAAGGTGCAATAGATGGTATAAAATACGGTGTATACATGTGATATGGGGAGGCAGGTAGCCTAGTGGTTAGAGCGTTGGGCCGGTAACCGAAAGGTTGGTGGATCACATCCCCGAGCTGACAAGGTAAAAATCTGTCGTTCTGCCCCTGAACAAGGCAGTTAACCCACTGTTCCTCATTCACCCCTTAAGAATTTGTTCTTAACTGACTTGCCTAGTTAAAGGTTAAATAAAATAAATAAAAATGAGTAACGTAAGATACGTAAACATTATTAAAGTGGGAGATTCTGGAAGCAGCACCTGAGATGGCGTTTTCCACCAACACCAAATGATAGAATGTTGTCCCATCCCTCCAATAGAGTTCCAGACACTTGTAGAATCTATGCCAAGGCGCATTGAAGCTGTTCTGGTGGCTCGTGGTGGCCCAACGCCCTATTAAGACACTATGTTGGCGGTTCCTTTATTTTGGTGCCTTGGGAAAGTATTCAGACCCATTGACTTTTCCACATTTTGTTATGCCTTATTCTAAAACATTGAATTTTTTCCTTCAACAATCTACACACAATACCCCATAATGACAAAGCAAAAACATATTTTTGATGAAATATGACAATTACATAAGTATTCAGACTCTTTATTCAGTACTTTGGTGAAGAACCTTTGGCAGCAATTAGCCTTGAGTCTTCTTGGGTATGACACTACAAGCTTGGCACACCTGTATTTTGTGTTTCTTCTTTGCAGATCCTCTCAAGCTCTGTCAGGTTGGATGGGGAGCTTTGCTGCACAGCTATTTTTAGGTCTCTCCAGAGATGTTCGATCGGGTTCAAGTCCGGGCTCTGGCTGGGCCACTCAAGGACATTCAGAGTCTTGTCTCGAAGCCACTCCTGTGTTGTCTTGGCTGTGTGCTTAGGGTCGTTGTCCTGTTGGAAGATGAACCTTTGCCCCTGTCTGAGGTCCTGAGCAGGTTCATCAAGGATCCCTTTATACTTTGCTCCGTTCATCTTTCCCCCAATCCTGACTAGTCTCCCAGTCCCTGCCACTGAAAAGCATCCCCACAGCACGATGCTACCATCACCATGATTCACCGTTGGGGTGGTGCCAGGTTTCCTCCAGACGTGACGCTTGGAAATAAGGTCAAAGAGTTCAATCCTGGTTTCATCAGATGAGATAATCTTGTTTCTCATGGTCTTAGAGACTTTAGGTGCTTTACGACAAACTCCAAGCGGGCTGTCATGAGCCTTTTACTGAGGAGTGGCTTCCATCTGGTCACTCTACCACAAAGGCCTGATTGGTGGAGTGCTGCAGAGATGGTTGTCCTTCTGGAAGGTTCTGCCATCTCCGTAGAGGAACTCCGGAGCTCTGTCAGAGTGACCATCGGATTCTTAGTCAACTCCCTGACCAACACCCTTCTCCCCTGATTGCTCAGTTTGGCCAGGCAGCCAGCTCTAGGAAGAGTCTTGGAGGTTCCAAACTTCTTCCATTTAAGAATGATGGAGGCCACTGTGTTCTTAGGGACCTTCAATGCTGCAGAAATGTTTTGGTACCCTTCCCCAGATTTGTGCTTCAACACAATCCTGTCTCGGAGCTCTACGGACAATTCCTTCAACCTCATGGCTTGGTTTTTGCTCTGACGTGCAGAGTGATAACATAAAATGTATAAAAACCTGTTTTAACTTTGTCATTATAGGGTATTGTATGTAGATTGCTGAGGATTGTATTTATTTAATACATTTTAGAATAAGGCTGTACTGTAACAATATGTGGAAAAAGTCAAGGGGACTGAATACTTTCTGAAGACACTGTACATGTAGGTACTTTCCTCTAACACATTCCATTAGCTTTTCCTTTCTCTGAAAACACGTCGCTGATTAGCAGGAATGTTGCCTAGAAAGTCCAAAGTGACATGTTTAACTGACCATTAGACTGGGAATGACTTGGCTCCAACCTGTCTTTTTCTTTTATTCTTCAGTTGAACACTCCAGTTGCATGTAATAAGTCGTAAACAGGGCTGGGGAATGGGTCCCCTTTGGTAAATGTGTCAGCCATTAAGACAAGACAAGGAGTAGTGTCCATTTCTGACGGGGCCCATTGTGAAAGGTGTCTTAAAATGCTGCTGCTGTGCACAGACAGTCTGTGCCACTATCGGCAGGACCTGTGGCTTTCTGCCCGGGGCTGTCATGTCCAGACGGCCCCCTCTCTTCCTCCAGCTGAGACTCTTCCCTAAACAAACACAATGACACATTCCAGACACAGACCCCTAACTCTCCCTTATCCTGATGCTGCTGCAACCTTCTTATAAAACAACCCAAATTCTCCTTTATTTCCCCCCCCCGTTCTCTAGTATGGAGAGCAGAGCAGACAGAACTTCAAGGCCAGAGGAAGCCCAAGGCGACATTAATATTCTGGTTTCCTTACATAACCTGATCACAGATTCTTGTTCTACGGCCAAAAATTAAAATGTCTTAGATTTTTCACATACCAGAAAAGTGGTCTCCTGATGTGGTTTAAACATTGTTGTGCACATACACTGTTTACCAGGGGGCAGGGCTACCGACGTTAAGGCTAATCTAAAGACGGTGCTGGCTAAAGCTAAAACTGGCGAGTGTAGAGAGTATAGAGATATTGTTATCCACGTCGGCACCAACGATGTTAGGATGAAACAGTCAGAGGTCACCAAGCGCAAACATAGCTTCAGCGTGTAAATCAGCTAGAAAGATGTGTCGGCATCGATTAATTGTCTCTGGCCCCCTCCCAGTTAGGGGGAGTGATGAGCTCTACAGCAGAGTCTCACAACTCAATCGCTGGTTGAAAACTGTTTTCTGCCCCTCCCAAAAGATAGAATTTGTAGATAATTGGCCCTCTTTCTGGGACTCACCCACAAACAGGACCAAGCCTGGCCTGTTGAGGAGTGACGGACTCCATCCTAGCTGGAGGGGTGCTCTCATCTTATCTACGAACATAGACAGGGCTCCAACTCCTCTAGCTCCACAATGAAATAGGGTGCAGGCCAGGCAGCAGGCTGTTAGCCAGCCTGCCAGCTTAGTGGAGTCTGCCACTAGCACAGTCAGCGTAGTCAGCTCAGCTTTCCCCATTGAGACCGTGTCTGTGCCTCGATCTAGGTTGGGCAAAATTAAAAATGGCGGTGTTCGCTTTAGCAATCTCACTAGTATAAAGACCTCCTCCATTCCTGCCATTATTGAAAGAGATTGTGATACCTCACATCTCAAAATTGGGTTACTTAATATTAGATCCCTCACTTCCAAGGCAGTTATAGTCAATGAACTAATCACTGATAATAATCTTGATGTGATTGGCCTGACTGAAACATGGCTTAAGCCTGATGAATTTACTGTGTTAAATGAGGCCTCACCCCCTGGTTACATTAGTGACCATACCCCCCGTGCATCCGGCAAAGGCGGAGGTGTTGCTAACATTTACGATAGCAAATTTCAATTTACAAAAAAAAAAACAACAATGACGTTTTCGTCTTTTGAGCTTCTAGTCATGAAATCTATGCAGCCTACTCACTCACTTTTTATAGCTACTGTTTATAGGCCTCCTGGGCCATATGCAGTGTTCCTCACTGAGTTCCCTGAATTCCTATCGGATCTTGTAGTCATAGCAGATAATATTCTAATTTTTGGTGACTTTAACATTCACATGGAAAAGTCCACAGACCCACTCCAAAAGGCTTTCGGAGCCATCATCGACTCAGTGGGTTTTGTCCAACATGTCTCTGGACCTACTCACTGCCACAGTCATACTCTGGACCTAGTTTTGTCCCATGGAATAAATGTTGTGGATCTTAATGTTTTTCCTCATAATCCTGGACTATCGGACCACCATTTTATTACGTTTGCAATTGCAACAAATAATCTGCTCAGACCCCAACCAAGGAGCATTAAAAGTCGTGCTATAAATTCTCAGACAACCCAAAGGTTCCTTGATGCCCTTCCAGACTGCCTCTGCCTACCCAAGGACGTCAGAGGACAAAAATCAGTTAACCACCTAACCGAGGAACTCAATTTAACCTTGCGCAATACCCTAGATGCAGTTGCACCCCTAAAAACTAAAAACATCTGTCATAAGAAACTAGCTCCCTGGTATACAGAAAATACACGAGCTCTGAAGCAAGCTTCCAGAAAATTGGAACGGAAATGGCGCCACACCAAACTGGAAGTCTTCCGACTAGCTTGGAAAGACAGTACCGTGCAGTATCGAAGAGCCCTTACTGCTGCTCGATCATCCTATTTTTCCAACTTAATTGAGGAAAATAAGAACAATCCGAAATTTCTTTTTGATACTGTCGCAAAGCTAACTAAAAAGCAGCCTTCGCAAATGGAGGATGGCTTTCACTTCAGCAGTAATAAATTTATGAACTTCTTTGAGGAAAAGATCATGATCATTAGAAAGCAAATTACAGACTCCTCTTTAAATCTGGGTATTCCTCCAAAGCTCCATTGTCCTGAGTCTGCACAACTCTGCCAGGACCTAGGATCAAGGGAGATACTAAAGTGTTTTAGTACTATATCTCTTGACGCAATGATGAAAATAATCATGGCCTCCAAACCCTCAAGCTGCATACTGGACCCTATTCCAACTAAACTACTGAAAGAGCTGCTTCCTGTGCTTGGCCCTCCTATGTTGAACATAATAAACGGCTCTCTATCCACCGGATGTGTACCAAGCTCACTAAAAGTGGCAGTAATAAAGCCTCTCTTGAAAAAGCCGAATCTTGATCCAGAAATTATAAAAAACTATCGGCCTATATCGAATCTTCCATTCCTCTCAAAAAAAATTTAAAAAGCTGTTGCACAGCAACTCACTGCCTTCCTGAAGACAAACAATGTATACGAAACGCTTCAGTCTGGTTTTAGACCCCATCATAGCACTGAGACTGCACTTGTGAAGGTGGTAAATGACCTTTTAATGACGTCAGACCGAGGCTCTGCATCTGTCCTCGTGCTCCTAGATCTTAGTGCCGCTTTTGATACCATCGATCACCACATTCTTTTGGAGAGATTGGAAACCCAAATTGGTCTACATGGACAAGTTCTGGCCTGGTTTAGATCTTATCTGTCGGAAAGATATCAGTTTGTCTCTGTGAATGGTTTGTCCTCTGACAAATCAATTGTAAATTTCGGTGTTCCTCAAGGTTCCGTTTTAGGACCACTATTGTTTTCACTATATATTTTACCTCTTGGGGATGTCATTCGAAAACATAATGTTAAATTTCACTGCTATGCGGACGACACACAGCTGTACATTTCAATGAAACATGGTGAAGCCCCAAAATTGCCCTCGCTAGAAGCCTGTGTTTCAGACATAAAGAAGTGGATGGCTGCAAACTTTCTACTTTTAAACTCGGACAAAACAGAGATGCTTGTTCTAGGTCCCAAGAAACAAAGAGATCTTCTGTTGAATCTGACAATTAATCTGGATGGTTGTACAGTCGTCTCAAATAAAACTGTGAAGGACCTCGGCGTTACTCTGGACCCTGATCTCTCTTTTGAAGAACATATCAAGACTGTTTCAAGGACAGCTTTTTTCCATCTACGTAACATTGCAAAAATCAGAAATTTGTCCAAAAATGACGCAGAAAAATTAATCCATGCTTTTGTTACTTCTAGGCTGGACTACTGCAATGCTCTACTTTCCGGCTACCCGGATAAAGCACTAAATAAACTTCAGTTAGTGCTAAATACGGCTGCTAGAATCCTGACTAGAACCAAAAAATGTGATCATATTACTCCAGTGCTAGCCTCCCTACACTGGCTTCCTGTTAAGGCAAGGGCTGATTTCAAGGTTTTACTGCTAACCTACAAAGCATTACATGGGCTTGCTCCTACCTATCTTTCCGATTTGGTCCTGCCGTACATACCTACACGTACGCTACGGTCACAAGACGCAGGCCTCCTAATTGTCCCTAGAATTTCTAAGCAAACGGCTGGAGGTAGGGCTTTCTCCTATAGAGCTCCATTTTTATGGAATGGTCTGCCTACCAATGTGAGAGACGCAGACTCGGTCTCAACCTTTAAGTCTTTACTGAAGACTTCTCTCTTCAGTAGGTCCTATGATTAAGTATAGTCTGGCCCAGGAGTGTGAAGGTGAACGGAAAGGCTGGAGCAACGAACCGCCCTTGCTGTCTCTGCCTTGCCGGTTCCTCTCTTTCCACTGGGATTCTCTGCCTCTAACCCTTTTACAGGGGCTGAGTCACTGGCCTACTGGTGTTCTTCCATGCCGTCCATGGGAGGGGTGCGTCACTTGAGTGGGTTGAGTCACTGACGTGGTCTTCCTGTCTGGGTTGGCGCCCCCCCCCCTTGGGTTGTGCCATGGCGGAGATCGTTGTGGGCTATACTCGGCCTTGTCTTAGGACGGTAAGTTGGTGGTTGGAGACATCCCTCTAGTGGTGTGGGGGCTGTGCTTTGACAAAGTGGGTGGGGTTATATCCTGCCTGTTTGGCCCTGTCCGGGGGTATCATCGGATGGGGCCACAGTGTCTTCTGATCCCTCCTGTCTCAGCCTCCAGTATTTATGCTGCAGTAGTTTATGTGTCGGGGGGCTAGGGTCAGTCTGTTACATCTGGAGTATTTCTCTTGTCTTATCCGGTGTCTATTTAAATATGCTCTCTCTAATTCTCTCTTTCTCTCTTTCTGTCTTTCTCTCGGAGGACCTGAGCCCTAGGACCATGCCTCAGGACTACCTGGTATGATGACTCCTTGCTGTCCCCAGTCCACCTGGCCGTGCTGCTGCTCCAGTTTCAACTGTTCTGCCTGCGGCTATGGAACCCTGACCTGTTCACCGGACGTGCTTGTTGCACCCTCGACAACTACTATGATTATTATTATTTGACCATGCTGGTCATTTATGAACATTTTAACATTTTAACATTTTGACCATGTTCTGTTATAATATCCACCCTGCACAGCCAGAAGAGGACTGGCCACCCCTCATAGCCTGGTTCCTCTCTAGGTTTCTTCCTAGGTTTTTGGCCTTTCTAGGGAGTTTTTCCTAGGGAGTTTTTCCTAGCCACCGTGCTTCTTTCACATGTTTTGCTTGCTGTTTGGGGTTTTAGGCTGGGTTTCTGTACAGCACTTTGAGAATATCAGCTGATGTACGAAGGGCTATATAAAAATACATTTGATTTTGATTGAAGAACACAAAGAACACAATTTGATGTTCTATTTAGAAAAGTGTGATTTTGAGAGTGAAAACCACAAACGAAATTTGAATATTACAAGATTTTATAGAGCCACCACCACACTGTACACAATCTGTCTGTGGTGCAGCCCCAGAATGTGAGCCATCAGGTTCTCCCTCCCTAGTTCCCAGGAACCCTTGTCTGATGGTGACTACATCAGCAGTTTCTTTCAAGCCCCAGACCCACTGACAGGGTATGACCAACAGAATGCCATACATTTACAGTAGGAAAACAATGGGGGAAAACAGGTGTAGCTACATGACCAACCACTGACACAGCAGGAGCCCCTGGGTACTAAAGATTCATGCTGCAACAGGCTGAAATATGTAACTGTGAGACAGCTGTCAGGAACCTAGTCCTATGTTCTTCCTGTTTAACCAGGCCCAGGGTTGCTGTGGGAATGACTGATGATGCTCCACATAAATACAACTGACATGTTCTGTTTCCTATCAGGTCCTTTAACTCCATAATTGGCAGGACTTAATGCCAGGTTGGGTCCTTTAAATCCATAACTGGTAGGACAGTGCCAGGTTGGGACATGCACCTTGTTAACGCAAGTGTGCACCAGCAAGAGACCGTTGTTTGGTTAGCCATGTTCCTATAGCGCTCATGTGATTGCAGAATTTGCAAAACAAAATGGCCACTGGATTGATGAAAATAATCATGTTATCATTCTGCCAGGTAGGCATTGGCTACTTTGAGGTTAACATTTAATTGAGAAGGATTCTGGGAAAGCCTTTCCATCTCTACTAGAAGGTTATCATTAGCATCATCGCTAACGCCTACACAGTGTAGAGATACACACGCACGGCACGGACAGACGGGCATACCGGTGCCATTTCAAAACGTTGCAGGAAAATACAAATCACTGATTCATTTTGATAATATCTGATGAGTAACTTGGGAAAATGTAGGAATTTTCTAATAAGTTCAATACAATTAGTTGATTTCCTACTACGTTCAGCACATTTAATAAATTGTTGAATTCCATTTTAATCTCTGTATTCCATGATTCCATCCTCAACACAGATTTGACAGAGTTTTGGTGTGTTTGTCTCAGTGTTTATTTATTTTATTTCACCTTTATTTAACCAGGTAGGCTAGTTGAGAACAAATTCTCATTTACAACTGTGACCTGGCCAAGATAAAGCAAAGCAGTGTGACACAGACAACAACACAGAGTTACACATGGAGTAAACAATAAACAAGCCAATAACACAATAAACAAGTCAATGACACAGTAGAAAAAAAGAAAGTCTATATACAGTGTGTGCAAAAGGCATGAGGAGGTAAGCAATAAATAGGCCATAGGAGCGAATAATTACAATTTAGCAGATTAACACTGGAGTGATAAATGAGCATATGATGATGTGCAAGTAGAAATACTGGTGTGCAAAAGAGCAGAAAAGTAAATAAAATAAAAACTAAATGGGGATGAGGTAGGTAGATTGGGTGGGCAATTTACAGATGGACTATGTACAGCGATCGGTTAGCAGCTCAGGTAGCTGATGTTAAAAGTTGGTGAGGGAAATAAAAGTCTCCAACTTCAGCGATTTTTGCAATTCGTTCCAGTCACTGGCAGCAGAGAACTGGAATGAAAGGTGGCCAAATGAGGTGTTGGCTTTGGGGATGATCAGTGAGATATACCTGCTGGAACGTGTGCTACGGGTGGGTGTTGTTATCGTGACCAGTGAACTGAGATAAGGCGGAGCTTTACCTAGCATAGACTTATTGTCTTACAGTGTGCCAGAGAGGTGTGATTATATAGGGCCCTAGAGGTGTGGTGTGTTTGTCTCAGTGCGCCAGAGAGGTGTGCCTAGAATACAGAGTAGCTCAGCCTGAGCATCAACTCACCTCCTCTTTAATAGTACTGCTCTCTCTCTGCTGAGGCTGGAACAGGCTGGCTTTTGGTATGGCACACAGAGCACCACAAATTATAGCCTTCCTAAAGAGGGCTTCACTTCCTTTACGGGAAAGCTTGGTAGTTTCTGGCCTTACAGTAACCCCGGTGATACTCAGTTTGTTACTTATCAAAGGACATTGTAGCAGAATTGAAATGGGTCATACTGATTCACTGTATTCTGTGCTGCAGCAACAAGGCTGCCTGCAGGTAGTCCTAGACGATTACTGCTAAACTATAGTGGGACAAGCTTTTTAATTTTTTTCTTGTGTTTTTTTGTTCTACCTTGTTATTTTGAGTATTACATTGTTATTGATTACCGCATTGTTGGGTTTAGAGCTTGCAAGAAAGGCATTCACTGTATTTGTGGTGCATGTGACATTAAAACTAGAAACTTGATAAGAACTAGTATTTTCCAGCACTGCCAAGCTGCTGCTTGAGACTAATGAACACAGTTTGGAGTTGTGGTTTTTTAACCAACTGTCTCCCATTGGAGAGACAAACAGAGCAGACACTGTTCTTCCTCTTATAATTACATTCACAAACAGTCGCATCAGAATGCAACAGAAATTCTCCTTTATCGGTCTGGGTGAAAGATAAACTAATACTAATAGGTCATGTAATTGTAAAACATAATAATCCACTTACTGAGTGGGGCTCCGAACAGCACAGTGTCCAAGGCCTTGAGCTGCAGCTTCTGAACATGGCTTCGATCCAGCATCTTCAGAATGGACACTGTCAGAGTGGCGTTCTTCACAGCCAGCCTGAGGGAACACACAGACAGATTGAGATTTTCCAGTGCAGTCACAGGAACATTGAGGAAGAGAGCGAGAATAGGAGGGTTAGTATGAAGGAAGCTGAGTTAATTTACCTGGGCATGACAGTGCCGTTGAAGTGCATCTTGCGGAAGGCGTCCACATACTGCGGCAGCTCCACGTAGATGAGCCAATTCTCCACATCGTCCACTGTCCAGTTGCACACTGCAATACACAAACATGATATTACCTCTCTCTCTCTCTGACCGTTTCAGATGAGCCTTAGTAATCTCCATCACTGGTTGTACGCCAACTTTGAGCCAACGCCGACCCACACACAGAGAACATCTGTGATTCTGCTTTATATCTTAAGTGTCGCCGTGAGACGAGTGTATCCAAAATCCTTTAGAGGGATCCTCTATCATAACACGCTGTTAAATGTAGCTACACACGTTAGCCATCTCTCAATAAAAGACAGGGTAAGGGAAACAGGACTGGCAGGAAGTCAGCAGCAGTGTGGTGTGGGCACAGGCTGCCTAGTCGGCTGGGTGGGTTAATGTGCTGCAGTCTAGCCGGCTGGGTGGGTTAATGTGCTGCTGCCTAGCCGGCTGGGTGAGTTAATGTGCTGCTGCCTAGCTTGCTGGGTGGGTGAGTTAATGTGCTGCTGCCTAGCTAGCTAGGGTGGGTTAATGTGCTCCTGCCTAGCTAGCTAGGGTGGGATAATGTGCTCCTGCCTAGCTAGCTGTGTGGGTGGGTTAATGTGCTGCTGCCTAGCCGGCTGGGTGGGTTAATGTGCTGCTGCCTAGCCGGCTGGGTGGGTTAATGTGCTGCTGCCTAGCCGGCTGGGTGGGTTAATGTGCTGCTGCCTAGCCGGCTGGGTGGGTTAATGTGCTGCTGCCTAGCCGGCTGGGTGGGTTAATGTGCTGCTACCTAGCGGCTGGGTGGGTTAATGTGCTGCTGCCTAGCTGGCTGGGTTAATGTGCTGCTGCCTAGCTGGCTGGGTGGGTGAGTTAATGTGCTGCTGCCTAGCTTGCTGGGTGGGTGAGTTAGTTAATGTGCTGCTGCCTAGCTTGCTGGGTGGGTGAGTTTATGTGCTGCTGCCTAGCTAGCTAGCTAGGGTGGGTTAATGTGCTCCTGCCTAGCTAGCTAGGGTGGGTTAATGTGCTCCTGCCTAGCTAGCTGTGTGGGTGGGTTAATGTGCTGCCGCCTAGCTGGCTTTGTGGGTTAATGTGCTGCTGCCTAGCCAGCTAGCTGGATTAATGTGCTGCTACCTAGCCGGCTGGGTTAACATGGGTTAATGTGCTGCTGCCTAGCCGGCTGGGTGGGTTAATGTGCTGCTGCCTAGCCGGCTGGGTGGGTTAATGTGCTGCTGCCTAGCCGGCTGGGTGGGTTAATGTGCTGCTACCTAGCCGGCTGGGTGGGTTAATGTGCTGCTGCCTAGCTGGCTGGGTTAATGTGCTGCTGCCTAGCTGGCTGGGTGGGTGAGTTAATGTGCTGCTGCCTAGCTTGCTGGGTGGGTGAGTTAGTTAATGTGCTGCTGCCTAGCTTGCTGGGTGGGTAAGTTTATGTGCTGCTGCCTAGCTAGCTAGCTAGGGTGGGTTAATGTGCTCCTGCCTAGCTAGCTAGGGTGGGTTAATGTGCTCCTGCCTAGCTAGCTAGGGTGGGTTAATGTGCTCCTGCCTAGCTAGCTGTGTGGGTGGGTTAATGTGCTGCCGCCTAGCTGGCTTTGTGGGTTAATGTGCTGCTGCCTAGCCAGTTAGCTGGATTAATGTGCTGCTACCTAGCCGGCTGGGTTAACATGCCGCTGCCTAGCTAGCTAGCAGGGTGGGTTAATGTGCTGCTGCCTAGCTAGCTAGCTGGCTGGGTTAATGTGCTGCTGCCTAGCTAGCTAGCTGGCTGGGTTAATGTGCTGCTGCCTAGCTAGCTGGGTGGGTTAATGTGCTGCTGCCTAGCTAGCTGGGTGGGTTAATGTGCTGCTGCCTAGCTAGCTGGGTGGGTTAATGTGCTGCTGCCTAGCTATTTGGGTGGGTTAATGTGTTGCTGCCTAGCTAGCTAGCTGGCTGGGTTAATGTGTTGCTGCCTAGCTAGCTAGCTGGCTGGGTTAATGTGCTGCTGCCTAGCTAGCTAGCTGGCTGGGTTAATGTGCTGCTGCCTAGCTAGCTGGGTGCGTTAATGTGTTGCTGCCTAGCTAGCTGGGTGGGTTAATGTGCTGCTGCCTTGCTAGCTGGGTGGGTTAATGTGCTGCTGCCTTGCTAGCTGGGTGGGTTAATGTGCTGCTGCCTAGCTAGCTGGGTGGGTTAATGTGCTGCTGCCTACCTAGCTAGCTGGGTTAATGTGCTGCTGCTTTGCTAGTTGGGTGGGTTAATGTGCTGCTGCCTAGCTAGCTGGCTGGGTTAATGTGCTGCTGCCTACCTAGCTAGCTGGGTTAATGTGCTGCTGCTTTGCTAGTTGGGTGGGTTAATGTGCTGCTGCCTAGCTAGCTGGGTGGGTTAATGTGCTGCTGCCTAGCTAGCTGGGTGGGTTAATGTGCTGCTGCCTAACTAGCTGGGTGGGTTAATGTGCTGCTGCCAAACTAGCTGGGTGGGTTAATGTGCTGCTGCTTTGCTAGCTGGGTGGGTTAATGTGCTGCTGCCTAGCTAGCTAGCTGGGTTAATGTGCTGCTGCCTTGCTAGCTAGCTGGGTGGGTTAATGTGTTGCTGCATGCTGCTGGCCTGAGCAAAGACAGTTTCCTGGCTCCCAACCTCCACTCTGAGCCCCCTGACAGGAAGCTGCAATGCAGTGAGACTGAGACACAACCAGAAAGGGGGTTGGGTGGTTGAAAGAGATTTGGAGAAACAGGGGAAAGAGGGAAAGGTTGAATGAGAGAGGAGATGAAGAGAGCGGGAGGAAGGAGGTGAGGGACAAAGAGAAGAGAAAAGAGGAGAGGTAGATGTGAAAAGCCATGAACAGTATATAATAAACGTGACAGAGTACTGCCAGCAGGACAAGGAGGCGTAGGTGGTACGTCAGTGTGGATGGTTGCTATCTGTGTGTGTATATGTTATGATGACAGGGCCACTGATCACCCTCTGCCAGGATGCTTGAGCTGCTAAGTGGTCTGCACTTTACTTGACAAGGCTGACATACCAGCTAATAAGTTTGACTGCTGTAGCTGGGTTGGTTGGGCAGCAAGAACTCTCCCTTACCTACAGTCACCACACAAAACATCAAGCATTCAATCTAATTACTGAAGATAAAAACGTAAATACAATGCAGTACGCTAAAACAGACAAAGCACAGGGAGTCTAGCTAACACGGTGTCAGTCAGCAGTGAGACATCAAACAAGGTGGGCTGAACCGGCAGAGCTCTGAGAAGAGAACACAGTGTACCGAATGAGATTCATCGTCTGAGACTCTCTTATATGCAAACGGATGCACTGAGTGGGGCAGCGTGCCTGGAGGGGAGGGTTGTTTGTGCTGCTAGCCTGAAAAGAGCAGAGACAGAGTGGGGGGCTGTAGCAACACTGCGGTGTTAGTTCCAGCACCTTCAGAACCCTTCCAAGTATTCCACAGGTCTTCCACACTGATGAACTGGTCGTCTCCGTGGAAACTGTTGTGCTTGGCTTTGGGATCGTGGTAGTTCAGGTCCTCCCTTAGGAACTGGAGGTCACCGAGGTCACATGGGGGGGAGAGAAGGGAAGAGAGGTGTCAATCAAATCAGCCAGAAGGATTATGTGGCCTGTCACTTATAGGATGATGTCAGAGCAGAAGAATCAAACAGTTTCATCCAGGCTGAGGTAGACTTTGGAGACTGCAAAGTGTTAGCTTGCTCAGAGAATAACCAACAGAGAAGCAAGCCTTGTGCATCCCTTTGCCTGCAGTGTGCATCCGGCCTTGTAACATTATCACAGTGTTCATGACAAGCAGTAGAGGAGGCTGTGTGGAACAGCCAGGAACCCCATGCTTTACTCACACTGAGAAGGGGCTAGAAAACACATGGCCTTTTATGACTGAATGTCAATTAAGATCGAGACATTGTCTTAATAGGTGAATGTCAAAAAAGATCTTTTGGTTTGAGCATGCACATGTGTCATTTTCCACTGACGCTTTACTTGCCTGAAAACCTGTGATGTAAAGTACAAACCTATAACTCCATTGCTGAGGAATACAAAACAGGAAATCAGGTGTTCCTCTTTCTACTCTAAACACTCGACCAATATTCCAATCTAATGAGCCTACTGTAAGTAATGCCAGACACACTGAGTGTCTCCGGTTCTCTTGAGCAACAGCATAGCAGTGCAGCGACAGGGCTTAACTGACATTATGTTTCATCCATCTCTAGCCAGCCCCCATGCTGTTATCATACCGTTTCTTTGACAATGTAGCCAAATAGCTAATGTTTTAAAAATCCTAGTATGGTGTGTTCAACATGTTAAGTTGTGTCATGATGTTACAATTATTTTAGTTTGTTTTAAATGTAATTCTGTCCTTGAGCTGATCTTGTCTAGTAATGTTCTGTATTATGTCATGTTTCATGTTTTGTGTGGACCCCAGGAAGAGCAGCTGCTGCTTTCGCAACAGTTAGAGATCCGAATAAAATTCCAAAACATGATCATAAAAACCTATTATTTCTTTAAGAAGTGCCCAGGCATCAGAGCTGCTTTGGTCCGAACGCTCCACATGTTTTGTTCAGCCTTCCTCAGTGTTGGCTCTGAGCCAGGACTGGTACCAGAAATATGTGCTTAATTCACAGACTGGCTGCTTCAGGGATCATCAACCAGAGCCAGTGTCTCCTTCTCTAAAACTGCTCAGCCCCTGCAGAAGAAGAGACCTCCGGCTGCCGTACAGGCCTCTCCTCTCCAAGCCTGCCCTACTACTGGTTACAGTGGAAGAGAAGCCTGCTACGGGGACGGTAGAGGAGGGCAGGCCACATGGGAGTCATTTTAGCAGCCCTGACCTCTGACTGCAGACATTTCTTTCAATGTTTTCTTGTTCAACCTTTATTTAACTAGGCAAGTCAGTTAAGAACATATTTTTATTTACAATGACGGCCTACACCGGCCAAACCTGGACAGCGCTGGGCCTATTGTGCGCCACCCTACGGGACTCCCAATCACGGACGGTTGTGACACAGCCTGGATTCGAACCAGGGTGTCTGTAGTGACGCCTCTAGCACTGAGATGCAGTGCCTTAGACCGCCCAATGCCTGGCCAGGAAAAGCACAAATCCACCACTTACTTCAATAGCAAAATAAAGGCCATTACCAGGCAGCCATGAACTAATCTCATTATCTCTGCCCATCTTGGGAAGGAGTCCCTGCTGGTGGATGACAGGGGATTAGAGTTACTCACCCCGTCAGTCTGACAACCCATTGAGTAGGGAACCTGGTAGTATTACTCACCCAGTCAGTCTGACACGTCACATTGAGTAGGGAACCTGGTAGTATTACTCACCCCGTCAGTCTGACAACACATTGAGTAGGGAACCTGGTAGTATTACTCACCCAGTCAGTCTGACAACACATTGAGTAGGGAACCTGGTAGTATTACTCACCCAGTCAGTCTGACAACACATTGAGTAGGGAACCTGGTAGTATTACTCACCCCGTCAGTCTGACAACACATTGAGTAGGGAACCTGGTAGTATTACTCACCCCATCAGTCTGACAACACATTGAGTAGGGAACCTGGTAGTATTACTCACCCCGTCAGTCTGACAACACATTGAGTAGGGAACCTGGTAGTATTACTCACCCAGTCAGTCTGACAACACATTGAGTAGGGAACCTGGTAGTATTACTCACCCAGTCAGTCTGACAACACATTGAGTAGGGAACCTGGTAGTATTACTCACCCAGTCAGTCTGACAACACATTGAGTAGGGAACCTGGTAGTATTACTCACCCAGTCAGTCTGACAACACATTGAGTAGGGAACCTGGTAGTATTACTCACCCAGTCAGTCTGACAACACATTGAGTAGGGAACCTGGTAGTATTACTCACCCCGTCAGTCTGACAACACATTGAGTAGGGAACCTGGTAGTATTACTCACCCAGTCAGTCTGACATCACATTGAGTAGGGAACCTGGTAGTATTACTCACCCAGTCAGTCTGACAACACATTGAGTAGGGAACCTGGTAGTATTACTCACCCAGTCAGTCTGACAACACATTGAGTAGGGAACCTGGTAGTATTACTCACCCAGTCAGTCTGACAACACATTGAGTAGGGAACCTGGTAGTATTACTCACCCAGTCAGTCTGACAACACATTGAGTAGGGAACCTGGTAGTATTACTCACCCAGTCAGTCTGACAACACATTGAGTAGGGAACCTGGTAGTATTACTCACCCCATCAGTCTGACAACACATTGAGTAGGGAACCTGGTAGTATTACTCACCCAGTCAGTCTGACAACACATTGAGTAGGGAACCTGGTAGTATTACTCACCCAGTCAGTCTGACAACACATTGAGTAGGGAACCTGGTAGTATTACTCACCCAGTCAGTCTGACAACACATTGAGTAGGGAACCTGGTAGTATTACTCACCCCGTCAGTCTGACAACACATTGAGTAGGGAACCTGGTAGTATTACTCACCCAGTCAGTCTGACACGTCACATTGAGTAGGGAACCTGGTAGTATTACTCACCCCGTCAGTCTGACAACACATTGAGTAGGGAACCTGGTAGTATTACTCACCCCGTCAGTCTGACAACACATTGAGTAGGGAACCTGGTAGTATTACTCACCCCGTCAGTCTGACAACACATTGAGTAGGGAACCTGGTAGTATTACTCACCCCATCAGTCTGACAACACATTGAGTAGGGAACCTGGTAGTATTACTCACCCAGTCAGTCTGACAACACATTGAGTAGGGAACCTGGTAGTATTACTCACCCCGTCAGTCTGACAACCCATTGAGTAGGGAACCTGGTAGTATTACTCACCCAGTCAGTCTGACACGTCACATTGAGTAGGGAACCTGGTAGTATTACTCACCCAGTCAGTCTGACAACACATTGAGTAGGGAACCTGGTAGTATTACTCACCCAGTCAGTCTGACAACACATTGAGTAGGGAACCTGGTAGTATTACTCACCCCGTCAGTCTGACAACACATTGAGTAGGGAACCTGGTAGTATTACTCACCCAGTCAGTCTGACAACACATTGAGTAGGGAACCTGGTAGTATTACTCACCCAGTCAGTCTGACAACACATTGAGTAGGGAACCTGGTAGTATTACTCACCCAGTCAGTCTGACAACACATTGAGTAGGGAACCTGGTAGTATTACTCACCCAGTCAGTCTGACAACACATTGAGTAGGGAACCTGGTAGTATTACTCACCCCGTCAGTCTGACAACACATTGAGTAGGGAACCTGGTAGTATTACTCACCCCATCAGTCTGACAACACATTGAGTAGGGAACCTGGTAGTATTACTCACCCAGTCAGTCTGACATCACATTGAGTAGGGAACCTGGTAGTATTACTCACCCAGTCAGTCTGACACGTCACATTGAGTAGGGAACCTGGTAGTATTACTCACCCCATCAGTCTGACAACACATTGAGTAGGGAACCTGGTAGTATTACTCACCCCATCAGTCTGACAACACATTGAGTAGGGAACCTGGTAGTATTACTCACCCAGTCAGTCTGACAACACATTGAGTAGGGAACCTGGTAGTATTACTCACCCCATCCGTCTCTGACACGTCCACATTGCCATTAGCATCATCATCCATCTGCTTGTGGATACTGCGGATCGCCTCGAAACTGAGGATGGTATTCTCATCGTGGCACCGAGGCTCGTCGATGCGACAGAGTTCTGAGGGAGAAAAGACAAATTCAACCTGAGTCAGAGCTCGTACTGAAGTTTGAAGTGATAGCAGTTGTACAGGGCTCCCAACAACACCTGATATTTTCTCCATCATACTAGGCTAGGGCGGTAAACCGTATAACAGGGTATTTTGAGAGACCGATGGTATGACAGTTTGGGGTGCCCTAAAGCTACGCCACTGCTTATAACTGCAAGTTAACTATCCAAGATGTACCAAATAAATAATCTCCAACTCAGGGCTCCAGCTATGCATTTGGTTTGCTAACTTGCTAGCTAAGCCCTAGCATCCACATCAAGCTTCTTGGTTACAGCAGAGACAATCAACCCTCCCGGATCAAGATCCCTGCTGCCTAAATTAGTTTTGTGTGTCAAAACAAAAATACATAGTTCTTTTGGGGGGGAAATAAGCAGTGCCACATGTGTACTGTCGGTAATACCGTTTCCCCGGTATGGTACAGGAACGGTTTTAAGATATGAACATCTGGATAGAGCCCAACCCTACATCATACAGTAGGACTAGTGGCTATCGACCTGTAACACACCGCAGCTTATGGGTAGGCCAACAGCCAAAACTCTGTCCACCTTGAAACCATCCCAAGCCATTTGTTCAAATACCCATAGTAACCTGGGAGCTTTGCTGCTCACAGCAGAAAACCATAGGGATGCTAAATTTAGCTGAGCGTTAACTAAACCTAGCAAGAGGTTATTTATAACCAGGCTGTGTCCAGCTGTATGGTTACATTGGAGAATGGTGGTGAGGGTAGGAGTTTGCTTTCTTTTCAACAGTGTAACCTGAGTGTTGCCTACACTCAATGTGACAAGGGTGTTGATATGTCATCAATCCCAGTGCAACACGTGTGTAGGGAAGTAGAGTTCTAGTGAGGGAAGTCAATGACCAGGGGGAACTATGAGGGCAAAACATACAAATCATGATTCATTACTAGGCTGACGTCATTTTCCTTTCCCTAGCCTACTAGTAGGCCTATTAAATTAAGTGTCCTTTAATATAGAGCACATGGAAAAATTCTATAAAAATGTGATTCTATACATGACTTGTGAAAGTGTAAAAAATGTCCCTCGTCATGTTTTCCCGACTACGAGGAAGATTTTTACGCACTTAACCCCAACATATCTTCAAGTTTTAACCCTCATTGTAAAGCCCAAGCTATGTTCTTGCTTTGATAAATAATAATCTTCAGAAATAACTTTGTCATGTGAATAGTGATTAAGTCCGTCCCTCATTAAAGGTCAACCCTGTTACATGAACTGAACTCTGGTTTTAATATGGTGAGACAAGGCCTATTCCTTTTTTAAATGATTTTTCAAAAGAAACATTGAACATCTAATAGACAAATAACAGTGTTATTTGAGCTGGTTCTACTCTTTCTAGTGGAAAACTTGTAGAGCATAACACGTAAACCCTGTCACCAAAAACAACTTAGTCGTTTGAAAGTTGTATAAAATCGTGTTACATGCTGGGAGTATCTCTGGGTGTCGTTATGGTTCTGAAATTGTTGTGTTGCATCTAAGCCTGCCTGGCCTGCAGTCTTCCCCCCTCTCCTGGGGGATTAAAAACCCTCAGCAGATCACAGATAAGGCCTTGCTTCAAGTCACAGGAAAGCCTTGTTTGGCCTGAGCTGCTGTCTGCAGACATTCTGGGCTGTGTGCAGGAGCATGACCAAGGCTGCCTCTAAGCCACAGAGATTTTCAGTGTAGCCAAGTGTCATTTCAGAAAGCGTCAATGTTCTAAGTTTCAAGTTCACAATCTCAGGTCAAAAGAATGTACCTTCTATCTCTTTGCAATGTAGTCTACATGATGAAACAGCAGGGTAAAAAAATAATTTTTAAAAAGCATGCAAAATGGCTGAAAGAATTCATAGCATAGTCCCTAAATGGGAAAAAGCTTACCAGATAGAGCAAAGCTAAGAGTCTGCAAAATATTCCTGCTTGTATGACTGTGGGTTATCCTGCCCAGAAATCAGCCCAAAACAAAGAGTCTGCTAAATATTCCTGCTTGTATGACTGTGGGTTATCCTGCCCAGAAATCAGCCCAAAACAGAAATGAAATAGGGCATGGCCTAGATTAGTACAATGTCTTCAGTTCTCACACTAAGAAACGTGATATTAGGTTTATTCCTGTGTGGTGCAATCTATCATGAGGAAGCACACAAGAGTGCATGTGTGTGTTTATTTCCAGCTTGCTCTCCCATTTGCTGCACAAGGCAACTCGTAGTATTACAATACTAGGCATTAGGCAAGACCTACCCCGATTGGCCCATGCAGAGTGCAACTTACAGGCATGAGTCAGCATAGCATAGCACAGCACAGGACAAGGCAGCCAGGCGCTTCTCTGGCATGGAATACTGCTGCAGATTTATTTATGACAAAGACTTAATTAAGGCAGCAAGGGCTGAACAGAAAATGGCAACAAAGCCAGAAAAGTGAAGCTGTGGAATTGCACTCTATCAAGCAGCCTAGCTGTAGGCAACTACAGAAAAGTGGTCAACTGTTAAACTTGTTTGGATCCACAAAAGTCACTATACCCCGACCGGTCAAGATCTAGAGCAAGCCAGCCAGAGGCTATGACAGGTGGCCATTGTGGAATCAATTCTATAATACCCAGGCATATCAACAAGCACCACAGCTGACACCCTGTGAGGATGATGGCACATCCTCACCTAAAGACTCATACATTCCCCATTGTGTGTGTGTGTGAGACTGTTCATGTTTATTTGTTAAAGCGCCCAGTTTTGCAGTCATTTTTCATATCCTACCAGTCAAACGTATATTCTGCTACAGTTGTGTGTAATTATATGTGAGAAATGTGTTGAGTCAGGATTGGCGAATAAGATAATTGTAGCCACTCCCACCCATTTAAGTTGATTGAATACAGGTATATGTGGTTCTGAGAGGCAGTGAGAGTAGTTGAAAGCAAGAATAGAGAACATGTTATGCTCTTACCTTTTCATCCTTGTTTTAGCTCAAATCCTGATGTTAACCATAGATGTATACAACAATCTATTTTTCAAATAAATGCTCAATTTTGGAGTAAAACTGTTCCTAACTTCAAGAAGCCTTTATGTGCAGGAGGGTACGGCCAACTTAGTTACACACCCTCCCACTCTACTGGGAACTCCAACAAGAAAATAAAGAAATTAATCAAAAAGTGTAAGTAGGCTACAACAAGCTGCTAATCCATCAACTGATGTTCTGTCAGGTTGTCCATAGCTGCTTGTTAAGACATGTTAACATTCTTTGGCTGTAAAGCCTTCTCTTCAACACATACAGGCAGCAGCATATGGCACAAAAATGTGCCACTGCACTGCAGCAGAAAGTGGGGTGGAGCATTTCTGATCAAAAACAGTATTTCCTCTGCCATAACTAGGCTCTACAACTGCAATGGAAGGCACCGAATCTCAAACATCTATAGTGGCAGCTTGACTAAAGTCACACCCCTATCGGTCCCCATTTCAGGTGCAATGAGTATCCTATCTGAGCAATCTTGTGCTCGCGTACAGCCTTTAGCAAACAGAGTAACCGAAGCTAATAGGCCTACTACTTAGACAATAACAATGCAGCTCTAAATGAAAGCCTCCTGGCTAATATGGCTCCAGATTACCAAATAACAAAGCCTTTTCAGGTCAACCTGTTCTTTAATTCAACAATCTAACAGCATAAATCTTGCTGGGGGGTCCAAATCAACCCACGTAAGTCAGTATGCTGAACACAGCTAGCCTATTAGATACAAGTTTAAGTCTAAAACCCAAGGGTGTGGTGGTGCTGGTTAAAAAGTAACTTTTTGGGCTGTTGTTTTTTGTGCATTTGAAAATACCAGAGTGTCTACATTCCAGAAGTGCAACCCAGTACTTCTTCAGCAAACACGGCCATATTGAAAAACGAATGACGTTTATCACCTGCAGCTCTCACACCCCCTCTTCCTCATTTGGTTTGCAAACAAGATGGATATTAAATATTTACATACTAGACTACCTTTTCAAAGAGGTTTAAGTTATCTAACCCTCTGTGTATTCACTTGTAGAAGACTGAACACACACTTGCCCTCTGCACCACTCCACTGGTGTAATCACTGCTTCCGTCCTGACTCGAGGATGCCCAACCAGGCTTACTGTAGCAGGCAGTAGTCAACCCTCTCCAGGCCCCGAGTCTCTTCATCACACAACCCTCTCCAGGCCCCGAGTCTCTTCATCACACAAATGCCACAAGCTAGTTAAACTGTTTCTGAGCACAGACAATAGCCTATACATTATGTATGTGGGTAGCTAGGCAACGTTCACTGAATGTCTCACCACCAACAGGTCCAGCAGACCACTACAACAGTCTTCAATGTTTTACCCCAAATAAAATCTTTATTGGAGATGGGTGACTGTGACAGCCAACATGTATCACTCCATGACTGGGCCTGTCCAATTCAGCTGAAGCCTTTACACAGTCTGGCCTCATTGCATGACGTCAAATCAAAAGACCTCTCAAGTAGAGGCACAATTACTGTAAGTGGTATAGAATAGGCTAACTTTCAAAAGTCATGGCCGAGAGTTGTCTTCAAAGCTATTGTTATACATTTCTAAATGTCTCCATTTTTTAGGAATAGGCCTACAATAGTTAAGGGCTCCTTGGACAGGAAGCATAGCACTACATGATAAACTACAAATGCCACAAGTTCAACATCAACACTGTTCATGTGCAATCATAGGAGCCCTGTATAAACAGTGATGATAAAATGATGGGCAGGCACCCAATTCACCCACAGCTGTATAAATATGATATGACTTTATTATACATACGCGCCCAAAATGGAACAGAAGAGGAGACTGGTTTGGTCTAAAACTAACAATGAATAGGCTAGGTGGAGCATACTACTGTAGCCGACATGAGGCTTAGACACCTATATGATGCTCCTTACATTTTGCTAAGTCCCAAACATCTTCAGTGTCACTTTGTTTAGTTGAAATAACTTATGACAATAGTTTCACACATTCCACCTTGGAATTACATTGAATGCTGTGGCAAAACTAGTGACGATGAGTAAAATACATTTTTGACTGACTTGTCAAATCGACAAGAAAAAAAACACTACCAAGATGCACGACTCCCTGACGTGACTGTGCCCTGACCACCCGAGGACAGAGCTTAATGGAGAATGCATACCCTAACTATTCTCAGCATGGCTGCATTTAGAGCTGGCACAATTTCTTAATACAAAACTGGTACAGGAGATTCTAGTGCACTGATAATGCAACAAAAGTTGACAAGTGACCAATTTTGATCATTTTGTGTATTGTACTTGCAGGCGTGTCATAATGTTTGGACATTTCTCAATTATATTTACATACCTGACACACCATTATCAATATGATGGTGGTCTGAGCTGGCTTGGACCGTCCAACTTTCACTCAGGAGGCATAAGCATACAATCCACAAGGTCAAAGATTTGCTGAAATCCATAATGGAGGTTTGCTAGGAAGAGGGTGGAGAAGAAAAGTTTTTGTGACATCTCACATGTATAACGTTAGATACTGTACTAGCCTAGTGATTTAACTATGACTGAACTTCAGATTTCAAACCAATGACTTCAATTATTATTACAATCTAAAAGAACTAGCTAAAAAGTGTCAAATGAGAGCACATCGGAAACTTGACAAGCAAACTATCATCGGACAAGGAGGGTTGGTAGCCCATATCTGGGACATTAACTTGGCTAGTTACTCAGTATAGAAGTCACAGAGCCTGTACTATCTGCCGCCAGCCCCTAACAAAATGACCATAATACTACTAGCAAACAATTAACATGTTTAGCTATTTCAATAAAATCAGTACAAGACAATATTAGCTGGATATGGATCACAAGGAATCATAGTTAACAGCAAAAAATGGCTGGCTAACCAACCTTATCAAAACATAAATGAGTTTGACAGCCAGGCCTGAATAGCGATCATAATCGGGTCGGTTGTTTCATGATTTTCTAAGTAGGCATTCAATTGTAGTTATTTACCTTTCAAGACTTTTGCATTTGATGCTCTTATTACAACTCTCGTGGTTACAGTAGAATCAAAGGCACGTCATCAATCGTAGGTCCAAACTGTAAAGAGAAACCCCTCTGTACTCCATGGATAAAGAGCTAAATTAGTTGGCTAGCTGCATATGACAAATGATTTTCCGCTCTGTTTAGCCCGCTAATGGCAATCCAAGGCAAGGCCGAGGTGGTCGACTAACACAGACACTAGGATAAAGATAACTAAGTAACGTAATGGTTAGGGCCGCGTCTTCAGCTAGCTCACCAACGCACTTGCACAGCAGGCTTCAGATCATTGTCAGCAGCTAATCATAGCACACGAGCTATACACAATGACAGAACGCGAGCCAATCCGTCCTCTTACGTCAATTTACTGGATAAAATACACTCGAGTAAGGAGAAAAGTACTTATGATTGATTCAAACACAGAGCGGTTGTCATCCACTAACTACATGTCTGCTACAGCTGGTTCCCCCCCCCCTCACACTCAAAAAAGCTTAAACTCCTGGCTTTGGAGCTGACTCGTTCAATTCTCTGGACTGGGTTGCTTCACCTGTGAATCAAGCAATATTAGTGAATCACTTCCTGTCACGTGTTTTTAGTAATCCTTCAAAATAAGAGTACCGCCCTGTAAATGGTGTAAACGAATTATGAAGGTAAAAATATATTCACATAATACATCTTATATATATATATATATATATATGCATTGTTGTGGAAAAGTACCTAATTGTTATACTTGAGTAAACGTTTAAAAAAAAACTTACTCAAGTAAAAGGGGGTGTCAATGTAAATTGTCCGGTGGCGATTTTTATTAATTGTTCAGCTTGGGGGTAGAAGCTGTTGAAGAGCCTTTTGGTCCTAGACTTGGCGCACCGGTACCACTTGCCGTGCGGTAGCAGAGAAAACGTTTAAGTAGTACTGTTTAAGTAATACATTTATATATATGTATATATATTATATACATATATATATATATACACACACAGTACTACTTAAACGTTTTCTCTCTATATATATATATAGAGAGAGATACATATATATAGATACAAATAGCAGAGCAGGAGGGCTTTAATGCACTTTTCATGTTTTTGATTTTATTTAGTGCTACTACTTAAACGTTTTCTCTCTCTCTCTCTCTCTCTCTCTCATATATATATATATATATATATATATATATATTTATATATAAATATATAAGAAATTCATTCCGACCATTGAATCCTACATTTGTACCAATATCAACACGTAACTTTTTTTATTTTTAAGGAAATCGCATTGGCCTTATGTTGCTAGCTGCTGCTCATGCTGGCTTCAAACACATATTAGTTCGGATGTGTTTGAGCCATAGAGATAGATAGAGAGCTCTAGTGCCCAAAACTTGGTTTTAGCATGTGGGTGGGACTTTCGTATGAGATAAGGAAGGATCACATTATTCCATCCAGGTCACCAGGAGGGTTCAGCCAATGAATTATACTTGTGAGGAAACCATAACTGCAGGTGGCAGTATTTCGCCAACCTTGGCCTTATATTTGTTCAAACAAAACACTATAGACGGCAGTGTGCACCCTTTCAGTTTGTTTGCCAACTTAGAAGTTGTAAAATAAGAACACTTACTACTTCAAAATGGATATGGCCTCAATGGCAGTGCCTGTGCTCCCAAAGATGCCATATAAGAACAGATACAATGATGCGATGTCTGTCTAAGTCTATGGTTAGTGCAGTCATGATGAGCAGCGCATTGGATCCAAGGTCACGACTACAGGAAGGTCGTTTTAACGATAGCTGGAAGACTGCTGCCTATGCTGTTCACTTCTTCAATCTGATTCTGATATTATACTTCAACCTAAAGGTGTGTGGATGTAGGCTATTACAACATACGAACGGTGGAGCTCATTGACTCATCAGTTCCTCACAACTAAGCTCAAGCATGCCACCTTGAGGCTGTGGGCTACACAACGCTAACAGTAAAACAGGAGGGGAGACATGATTTTATGGGGAGGCATACCATCAGAAGGGGGGGTACATCTTCTGATGGTCTTAATGCCCGCATCAGAACAAATCTGAGCCTAACGGGGATAGCCAGTAGGCATTATCATGCTAAATCCCAACTTTTTATAATAAAGGTGTATCATACACCTTGATCTGATAATATATCATAAATGAGACATCCTCGAATTCTAAGTTTAAAGGCCCAATGCAACCATATATATATCAATATAAAATAATTTCTGGGTAACAATTAAGCACCTTACTGTAATAGTTTACCATAAAAATGTACAAAAAATAGCTTTTTAGCAACAAAAAAATTCTCAAGCAAGGTTTTGCTAGGACCGTCTGGGAGTGGTCTGAAAACTGAAAACTAGCTGTTATTGGCAGAGAGGTTCGGAACTCTCTGTTATTTGTCTATTAACCAATTTACAGACTGGTGATGTCACCATTCAAGTAGAAATCCCCACCCATGCAAACCTGCTGATTAGAAGGTCCTGTGTAGATTGTATTTTCAACCAGGAACTACATCAGGAATAACACTGATAAAAAAAATCACACGTTTGCAGTGTTAGTTTCATCAGCTGTTGTAAAAGATAATAAAAAACACAGAAAAAACTAATTTTGACTGCAATGGGCCTCTAACGACTATGTGGTTTTTCCTATTCTGTACATTTGAATGTCAAATAAGGTAATTCATTGGGTAACAATTGTATGTAAAAATGCTGTTTAATATTCTACCAGCAACGTCTATTTAAAACAATAGCTCAGGCTGTCATGGCGAGAAGACAAACTTCCTCACAGTGCTATTATTGCTCGAGCGGCTTCCTCTTCAGCGAACACTCACACTTCCTCCACTACAGCAACACTTTGCTTGACTGCTTTGACGCTCTCGGACAGATTGTAGGCTATATGTTCATACAAACCCTGCCACTGAAGATAGTATGTTTGGTGAGTCTGACTTGTTTTTAACCTTTGCATATTTTTTATGTGCTACTACTGTATAAGAGATATGTAGGCTGAGAACACAATCGTATGGAAGCACTTGAGTGACGCAACATAAAGTGAGGTAGCCTACTGCTGTTATAATTTTGGAAGGCGCTATTCTATATCAAAACACTAAAGGCCTACCATAGGCAAGCGGTGTTAAAATACACTATTGTAATACTTATTTGTGACAGTTATTTTGTGTTTCATTTAGCCCGCTCAAAGTTATAACTGTCTCTAGTGATTATATTTGGCTCTTTTTCTATGAAATGATGATGATGATGGTGAAGAACATTTACTGTAATTCATGTTGAAATATTTTCTAATTTCAGGGGTACTATTATGCCCTATTTACGCATAGCGCTTTTTTAAATTGTAGCCTAATAATCTAGGTGAATTATATTAGAAAAATATGTGATCAGAACACTATGGCCTTGTTGATGGCCTACACTGTGAAATGCACCTATCATAGATATTCAGTGGATAGGCCAATGGTATGTGGCAGTGGTGATATGAATACAAAGGTTTATTGGATTTGATATAATATCCCCAGTCAGTGTGCAGAGCAGTACATTTCAGTGCTCCCAGTCTCAGGTCCCTGTAGGCTGGGTTGAGCTATATTCACATTTTCTCCAACATTCTCAGAGAGTAGTGGGAAGAGTCCAGCTCTCCTCTCTCACAATGAATTACAATTACTGCATGTATTTCATACTATCCAGTCTCCACCCATATTTTGTAGTTTCGGTTTTCTCACTTGAATTCATGGGGAACACTTGAATTCATACTGTAACTATAAATTAAGTAGGCCCACAGATAAACATTATTTTCAAGTCGAAATGAAAGACAATAGATCAACAAAGACGGATATGGGTAGAAAGTGTCAAACTGTACTGTGATATCTAGGGTGTGAAAGTGATGTACGTATCTGATAAAGTGTCAGAGCAATTTAAACCACAAACCTTACTTTTCAACAGTTTACATTTGTTGGGCCCTAGCCAGTGTCTCTTTTGGTGTAAAGTGCATCTGAACATTGTAGCATAAAGTGCATTTCTCCCTGTGTTTCTCATGTCCAGGTGTCTGAGACAGTGAAGGGGCCAGAATGCAGAGCATCAAGTGTGTGGTGGTAGGAGACGGTGCAGTGGGGAAGACCTGCCTACTCATCTCCTACACCACCAACGCCTTCCCCAAGGAGTACATCCCCACTGTGTTTGACAACTACAGCGCCCAGGTGACTGTGGACAGCAGGACTATTAGCCTCAACCTGTGGGACACAGCAGGCCAGGAGGAGTACGACCGCCTGCGCACCCTCTCCTACCCCCAGACCAACGTGTTTGTCATCTGCTTCTCCATTGCCAGCCCCCCCTCCTTTGAGAACATCAAGCACAAGTGGCACCCAGAGGTCACCCACCACTGTCCCAATACACCCATTCTGCTGGTGGGCACCAAGAAGGACCTGCGTAATGACCCAGAGGTGTTGAAGAAGCTTAAGGATCAGAACCAGACAACCATCACCCAACAGCAGGGCACTGCCTTGGCCAGGCAGATCCAAGCCATCAAGTACCTCGAATGCTCTGCCCTCAACCAAGATGGAATCAAAGAAGTGTTCGCTGAGGGTGTGCGAGCCTTTCTCAACCCACAACCTGTCGCCACCAAGAAACCTTGTGTGCTATTGTAAAGGCAGTAGGAAACCCTGTATGCTATTATAAAGGCAGTAGGAAACCCTGTGTGCTATTATTAAGGCAGTAGGAAACCCTGTGTGCTATTATAAAGGCAGTAGGAAACCCTGTGTGCTATTATAAAGGCAGTAGGAAACCCTGTGCGCTATTGTAAAGGCAGTAGGAAACCCTGTGTGCTATTGTAAAGGCAGTAGGAAACCCTGTGTGCTATTGTAAAGGCAGTAGGAAACCCTGTGTGCTATTGTAAAGGCAGTAGGAAACCCTGTGTGCTATTGTAAAGGCAGTAGGAAACCCTATGTGCTATTGTAAAGGCAGTAGAGATACTATCACAGATACATATCCAATAGAACAATATTAATTTAATGTGTGTAAACCATTGGAATTGATTTTATCGTGAAATATGTTTTTGTTGTACTGCCAATAACACACTGCGATATCAAAACTTCATTAAGAAAAAAGGGGATCTTTGAGGCATTGGCTCAAGATGCATGCTTCAAAACTGACCCAATGTTAGGTAGGCGAGAAGGGCCTTGCTCAAACTTTGTCTGTCAGAATCTTTTATTTTGTATATCCATTATTTTACCCTCTTCCTTTAAAGCAATTGACAAACAAAACCTGAGACTTGATGGGAGATACATTCTCTCATTTATCTGTGTTCGAATAATTGTCAAATTTGGACATGTATGGCCTTTACAAAAATAATTAAATAATGCACGTGTAAAAAGATGATATCAGGAATTTAATTTACTGCAGTGGGCGAAAACAGGATCACACAGTGTTTCTTGGTAGTCTTAAACCAATCTACTTTCAAACATAAGTATAGACCTCACAAATACAGTATGGTTATGGGCTTAACAAAAGAAGACACCTGTACCATGGCAGATATAGAGTTGAAATGTATTACATTTTGAGTTTGCTTCCCAATATTACATTTTATATACATCACAGAAGACTGAATATAACAAAACCGTTTGACATAGAAACACTGGATTTTCGGCTGCTTTTTAAAAATAATGGCAACTTTAAAAAAAAAGAATGTTTATTAATTATGAAAAATATTTATATCATTCCTCCCATGAAGCCACTATGTCATTTGACTGCAGGAAAGGGCTACATACCAATTCTCCCATTATATTTGTTTTACAATGTACTGTATAGTGGGTTTAAAACATACTTTTTTTGTAAGCTAACATAGAAGAAGGTTTTTCTACACCATCATTTTTTTTGTGTGCTGTGTGTGACTATCAAGCCACCAAGATAGTGCTTGTCTACTCTGTCTGATTATGTTGAATACTGGACACAAAAGAGGAAATGCAGAGAGGTCTTTGATAAGAAATGCATAGGCTGATTTTCCTATTGCGGTCATTAGTCAGTGTGTGTTTGAGAGAGAGAGAGAGAGAGAGAGAGAGATCAAAAAAGGGAACCTGGTTGTAACTTCCCTCTGAAAGTCCATAGCTTGCCGTCTATTTTGTTATTTTGGGGTTCTGGTTGTTTTAAGATTGTGTAACTATGTTGAGAAGGCCTGGCCGTGACCCCACTCTCTGAGGGTTTCTCAGGGAGAGTTGGGATATGCAAAAAACACATTTCCAATTCACACATGCTTATTAATACAACATTTTACATGTGTGAAATAGGACAAATATAAGCACCCACCAAATGATTATTATTACATCTACTGTTATAAATGAGAGATGGAAATTGGGTACAAACTGTAGTGTAGATTAATGTGACATATCTTTATTCGTATCATAAGCAACAGCAAATAAATGTGTCTCAAATTGAAAGAAACAAACCCATTGATCAATGCATACAATTAAATTCATACTTCAAGAATACCAATACCTTTCCAAGGGAGGCATGGGATGTGATAGAACCAGCGTGCTGAACAACGATGAAGTCCCTGATTTGCCTGAGAATGATTTGGAAGTGAAATTATCCAGCTGGCTGTTACAGAGTTGTGAAAGATTTATTTCATGTGATGCCCAAACATCACTGTCCTCTCCCATACTTCAGGCCACTGGACTCATTTGACAGTGAAATAAGGCCTGTGCTCTGCATGCTGTGCTGGATAACAGACACTTCTTTGTGTGAGAACAGTAGAGGGACATACAGATAGATCTCCTTACTGTTTTAGTACAGTATATATTGTTACTGTATACAACACCCCAATCTACTAGTCTCTCTCTCTCTCTCTCTCTCTCACGCACACACCCTCTCTCTCTCTCTCTCTCTCTCTCTCTCTCTCTCTCTCTCTCTCAATCTCTCTCTCTCTACAAATGAGGAAGAACACTTATTTGTAACTTCCTTAATTTAGGTTGTGGACCTCACTGACTGACTGACTGACTCACTAAGCATGTAATGGTGGAACTCAACATTTCTGCAATAATTGTTTAATAAAGCTAAATGTTTACGCAAAATAAATCACTATTAGGCTATTATTACCTTTAAGATATCTCTCTCTGCCTATGAATATATACTGAACAAAAATATAAATGCAACATGAACTGAAATAAAAGATCCCAGAGAGGTTCCATATGCACAAAAAGCGTATTTCTCTCAAATGTTGTGAACAAATTTGTTTCCCTGTTAGTGAGAATTTCTCCTTTGGCAAGATAATCTATCCACTTGACAGGTGTGGCATATCAAGGATCTGATTAAACAGAATGATCATTACACAGGTGCATCTTGTGCTGGGGACAGTAAAAGGCCACTCCAAAATGTGCCTTTTTTAACACACGACACAATACCACAGATGTCTCAAGTTGAGGGAGTGTGCAATTGCCATGCTGACAGCAGAAATATCCACCAGAGCTGTTGCCAGAGAATTTAATGTTCAGTTCCCTACCATAAGCCGCCTCCAATGTCATTTTAGAGAATTTGGCAGTACTTCCAACTGGCCTGACAACCGTAGACGACGTGTAACCACTGTTGCGCCCCTGCCCAGTCATGTGAAATCCATAGATTAGGGCCTAATGAATTTATTTCAATTGACTGATTTCCTTATATGAACTGTAACTCAGTAAACTCATTGAAATTGTTGCATGTCGTGTTTATTTATTTTTTCAGTATACAATTTCATATTGGCATTTGTCCACAGTTCATGATGCAGGTAAAGTCCTTTCTACAAAGATCTGAAGACACTCTTCAGATCACATCATTGGCAACAGTCAGCATTTGTGACCCGTTTCAAAAAGCTAGATGTATATCGCATGTAACTACTTCACAGGAGAGGCATAAAAATAAAATCTCTGAAATTTCACAAGTGACAAGTAATAGACATGTGAGCATGACTACATATGCACATACTCATAAGTCAAGGTGATCAAGTCGAAGTGGCCCCACTGTCCCAAATCATAGAGCACTCTAAGTATGTCATTTATTATACAGTATGTTAAATATCAACATTATCAAAGTGTTGGTACAGTGGGGTTCAATTATAGGTTGCAGTCCAGATAAATAAAGTTATTATTTACAGTTATGACATCCACCATCATGTAAATACATGGGAGAAGGTGCTCTCTTCCTGCTCCTCCTCCTCAGTAACAGTGTCATCTCTGCTAGGTGTGTCCTGAGTGGTTGAACCCCTGTCACCTGACCCTCTGTTGCCCAGTCTGAAGTATTTACCCTCCTCTGGGAGATGACCACCATCTCTCTGCTCTTAAAGTCCCAGAAGGCTGTTAGGTGGAAGGCCATGTTGGAGAACACCACACAATACTTGAAGAGGGGGAAAAAAGTGTAGCCTGTAGAGGTTAGGAAAGACAGGAGACTAACACTTTAACAAAAACATATAAAAGGAAAACAGACTTTTGTATCTAATGATTATTAAATAATCTTTGTCAAGAAATTGGATGATGTTTGAAGGAAACCAGTTCAAAGTATGATCACCAAAGTATGATCATAAAGTTACTGGCCCCCTCCCCATGTCAAACACTTGGATTCATTATTAAGGGAAAAAGGTGACATCACCTTACCTCTCATTTTAATACACCAATGGTAACATGATATTCTGTTACCTAATTTAAAAAATGACCGCCTTGTAACCAACATCGGAGAAGGTGTGTTTGCAGAGGGGCGTGGTTTATATAGCTAGATAACTAGTCTACTGGTGCCAAAATGTGACTGTAGAATGTCAGCAAATATAATTAAAAGTTTACCCTATTCATCTATGGCAAAGGTACTTATATGCTTCCCATTTCATCTGTGTTTGATGTTAGCTATAGTGGCTAGCCAGGTCTTCATCTGTGTCTGGTGTTAGCTATAGTGGCTAGCCAGGTCTTCATCTGTGTCTGGTGTTAGCTATAGTGGCTAGCCAGGTCTTCATCTGTGTCTGGTGTTAGCTATAGTGGCTAGCCAGGTCTTCATCTGTGTCTGGTGTTAGCTATAGTGGCTAGTCAGGTCTTCATCTGTGTCTGGTGTTAGCTATAGTGGCTAGCCAGGTCTTCATCTGTGTCTGGTGTTAGCTATAGTGGCTAGCCAGGTCTTCATCTGTGTCTGGTGTTAGCTATAGTGGCTAGCTAGGTCTTCATCTGTGTCTGGTGTTAGCTAGTTAGTGGCTAGCTAGGTCTTCATCTGTGTCTGGTGTTAGCTAGTTAGTGGCTAGCTAGGTCTTCCACCAGCCTGGAACAAAAGGGGGGGAAGGGTTGTTCAAAACCCTGACGCAGTTGTCAAATCAACACATCTGTCAGTGATGCTGTGAACCGCATCACAAGATACATGCCAAACTGTAGGCTCAAATAAAAAAAAAGGATGTGTGAGTTGCTTTGTGTATCACCAAATTTGCTTGAGAGGATTTTATTGCAACACTGTCCGCTGGATCCAAGTTGCTTGACATGGGTGTTTCAAAGAGCTCAGTTAAGGTGAGCTAATGAATATATAGTGCCTTTGGAAAGTATTCAGACCGCTTGACTTTTTCCACTGTTCACACCACTACCATCCAGAAGGCCAGGTCAGTACAGGTGCATCAAAGCTGGGACCGAGAGACTGAAAAACAGCTTATATCTCAAGGCCATCAGACTGCTAAACATCAATCACTAACTCAGAAGGTTGCTCCCTACATTGAGACCCAATAACTGGCCACTTTAATAAATGGATCACTAGTCACTTTAAACAATGCCACTTTAAACCATGCCACTTGAGTAATGTTTACATATCTTACATTACTCATATCATATGTATATACTGTATTTTATACCATCTATTGCACCTTGCCTATGCCGCTCGGCCATCGCTAATCCATATATTTAAATGTACATATTCTCATTCACCCCTTCAGATTTGTTTGTATTAGGTAGTTGTTGGGGAATTGTTCGATTACTTGTTAGATATTACTGCACTGTCGGAACTAGAAGCACAAGGATTTCACTACACTTGCATTAACATCTGCTATGTAACCAATACAATTTGATTTGATTTGACATTTTCTTGTACCCTTCCCCAGATCTGTGCCTCGACAAAATCCTGTCTCGGAGGTCTACAGACAATTCCTTCGACCTCATGGCTTAGTTTTTGCTCGACTTAACTACAGTGTAATTGTACTATGCGATTGTAATTTCCTACTTTATAACTTGAACAATTAAAACATTTAATTTAGCTAGTATGACTTGATGAGGAACACAATGAACCTGCTTAATTAAGCCTTCTGGGAAACTGTTGAGATGAGACATCAAGTAACACATTGCAGCTGCTGTAAAAACAGTTTCAGCCACATCCTTCCACAAATACTATTTATATTGCAGAGCACTTGCAGTATGTGTAACAAGCGACATGATTTACTGGTCCTACCCTAAAATGCCCACAGTAGGTTATCATGAAAAACGATTACAAGCTCCATATCAAACTATTATCCAACTGCAATTGCCAATACAATGTGTATGACATACAGTAGTGGCAGCCTAATACTTCTGTATGAGGCTTGTAATCTCCAAACGATATCCAGCAACCCTTATGGGTACCAGTCTTTTTAGCTAACATTCCACTCCTTGCCACCTTGCCACTACATGTAATTGGGGTGGTAGGGTGGTAGGGTAGCCTAGTGGTTAGAGCATTGGACTTTTGCATTGGTTGCAAGTTCAAATCCCCAAGCTGACAAAGCACAAATCTGTCATTCTGCCCCTGAACAGACAGTTAACCCACTGTTCCTAGGCTGTCATTGAAAATAATAATTTGTTCTTAACTGACTTGCCTAGTTAAATAAAGGAAAAATAAAAAATTGCTGGAGTCCACTAGTTAACAGAGCCACACATTCAAAATGTGTTATTTCATGAAAAGAAAAATATGCTTTTGGGTCTTAATTGTAAGGTTAGGGTTAGGCATACGGTTATCGGTGTGGTTAATGTCAAGGTTAGGTTTAAAATCATATTTAAGAAGAAAATAGTAGAATTATGACTTTGTGGCTGTGGTAACTAGTGACGACCAAGAGTGCGCAATGAAGCTGGATTTCAGCAGAGTTGCTTATTGTTCGTTGGTAATAACATTCATATTTTCCATGACAACATGTGGATCCTAGAAAAAATATAATTAATCAAAAACAAACATTTAGCTGTTAGCTAGGCAAGTGTTGGGATTTTGATGCTTAAAATCAAAGCAAATAGGTTTTGTGTTTGGAATTGCAGTATGTATTTAGTTTGAAAATTCAGACGTGAGCTAGCAACTTTTGAGACTGGTTTCGTCTGGACAAAACAAAAAACTACCAACATCTTCTTTGGAAAAAAAAAGTTATGAGTTCTAATATTTGCATTGGGGGATAGCTGTGAGGGTTATCAAACAGGATCCCCTCATCTGTTCACCTTGAACTCATTAATGATAGAATGTTCATATTTGAAGATGGCAGAAAAGACAATCTCTTTGGCAATAACAACGAGTGGCAAGGAGTGGAATGTTAGCTAAAGATACTGGTCCTCAGGCTCAGCAAGAATATTCTATATGCCATAAATATGTGTCAGTGTAAGAGTGCAAGCCAAGGGCGAGCACGGTTAATGTCTTTGTGCTTGCTACAATGTGTGTGTGTGCACGTTTCGTGAACATGACAGCCTACACTCCCAGTGAATTGTGTGTGGTGTGGAGGGGTGTGTTGGTCACAGCCCCAGACTGAGTCAGGAAACAGCTGTTCCTCCAGGACAGAGGCCCAGGTCCTGACAGGGTGAACACAGCCCGAGGCTTCTTCCAAGTCTGACTCAACAGGCCCTCAGTAACGCCCTGAACCACTGATCTGGTTGGGCTAAAAAGGCTGCTCTTTCTCCTAGAGTCCTAACACAGAATAACAGTGGTCCAAGTCCATCAACAATATAGTAAGAAACTGAAAATGAAAGATTCTATAAATAAGATTGTAATTTTGTTTTTAGCTAAAATGATTGACATGGCTAAATACAACAGATTGGCAGTAGTCTGTATCAGTGTGAGTGAAAGGAAAGAAAACAGGAAGCTTCTCAATTAGGTATGTCTGTCGTCTCTCTTCGACTCCTCCATCCTCCTCTCCTCCATGACCCGCAAACGGATAGGCAGTCGCCATGTTGAAGAGAGTGTCAATTCGTTAATAGGTGAACGGGAAGAGTTTGCTCCTCTCCTACAGTCGAGGATACTCATGTGTAGTGCAAAGTGTTTTGAAATCCGCCACACCCCTTGAATCAGCTGATGTTTTCTCAAAGAAGAAACAAACATTTAAAAATGATATACTTTTTACCGTTTTATCTGTAAAATGTCCCACACAACAATGCTAAATCATTTTTGGATTCCACCCCTGTAAATGTCATTTGCAAATGATGTGCTAGTGGAGAACTCCTTCCACAGTTTAATTTCATACAAGTGCATTTGTTTCCACGTTTCCTCCCCTCCTTGATTACCTTTGACTTTTCTCAAAAGGAGATGAGGCGAGGATGGAAGAGAAGACACGAGGAGTCGAGCAAAATCATTTGAGAATCTACCACAGCTTTGAATTGCACTTGACAATGCAGTTTCATTGGGCTGCAGCAGTTGGTTTTTACTCTAGAGGGCTCTAGTGTCAACTTTGTCGACATTAGAGACAATTAAGTCACCAAAAGCCCCTCTACTAACAGGAAACTGCATCATACCACCAAATGAGCACAACCTGCAATTTTAGAGTTAGTTCACTTTGTCATTCAGTTGAATGAACAACTAACTTCACTTTACATTTCTGTCTTTCATGCACTTTCTACATTTCCTGGTCAAGTACAGGGCTGAAGGGAAGGAACGATGCCTTACCTCAGGAATCAGTGACACTTATTTATAACCAGCCACAGTCGAGAAGTTAACACCATGTGGATAACTGGCAATGAACAGGACAAAACCTTCCTTGTGGACAACTATGGGACAAAGAAGGGCATAAAAGCTAAAACCATACAAGTACAACTGTATTAGTCATAACAGTCACTGATACAGGTTTTATGGTTTATAACTAGGGTCCATAGTTTTTCCTGGTCGGGCCATGTATCCGGAAAAACTCAGGGCCCTATTTATAACAGCAAGAAACAGGAATTCTGTCATTTTTTCAAAATCCTAATTGTATATCATGCAGCAAATGAATCCATGTAAATGAGCAGCATAGTATGTTGCAGGGCAGTGGTTCCTAACCTTTTTTGTTTACTGTTCCACCAACTAAATGTTGCTCTCTCCAGGGTACCCCTGAAGTACCCCCTCATGTGTAGGCCTATGGTCTCATGAGTTTTCTCAAGTACCTCCTGTGAATAAGCCCCCTGGTTGGGAACCACTCCTGTAGGGGAGGCCTTATGCCTACTTATTTTCAGCTGACTAATTGTCAAATGTCACTCACGGTACGTCTCATTGGATGACACGTAGGTGAGCAGCAGGAGGCCAAAGTTCTCAGTGATGGCACAGATAAAGTTGAGGCAGCTGAGCAGCCACTCTAGGAACCTTGTGGAGAAGAGGCCCTTATATATAGAAGTTAAAATATGCCACTGCCACCAGGAGCCTGGGAGCAGAGTGCAGGTAAATGCAGAAACGCCAGATATGGCACTCTGGGCTCAGGCTTATGGAGGCACTAGTGGAATGTAGATCATTGGGAAACTAAAACAAAAACAAAAAGAGGGGCAGACCATGTATTTGCATGCTATGTTTTTAATAACAGGGACATGATTGATTATCTTGCTAAAGAGTGTAAGTGGAGTCTTGAAAATGGAACAAGGAGGAGATGAAGATGCAGGTAATTACGCCAAGCAGTGGCAGACTGACGTGCCCACAACACAGGAGGTAAATGATTGCCTGATCAGAGGCTTGTCATGACCCAGGACATGTGGACCCTGCAGCATCCTAGACTGGGACATCAGGGCAATATTTATCACTAAATAATAAAACTGTGAGAATGTTTAGATATTAACAAAAATATTTATAATAATGAAATAGTCTAATAGTCTGCATTTAATAAATAGGGTTGAGAGTTTGACATGCTTCCTGCAAAATCATGCTGCTGTTTTCAGTGACAATAAGGCAGGACTTTATTTAAGTTTAATCAGAAACATGGATAAAAATGATCTGAATATGATTCCATACCTCCAATTTGTAGGCTACAGCTAGGTCAATTATTTCTAGCTCTTGCATTGTCAGAGAAAGAAATGGCTTTTGTTGGCTTGAAATTGGACTGTCACTACATACGCCTGTGCATCGTCGCATATAGGCTACTGACTATGTTCAGATGTATCTTGATGAGGTATTTCACAAGTTTGTAATGTGATCTCTAATTCATTCGCGTCTGTTTATGATCTCTTCAGCACAGCACATGAACACTGAGCATCAAGAACACGATGCAGAAAACGCGTTTAACCTGAATCTTCCCCCAGCAACCATATTATAAATATCTTCAATAATGTTTGAAAATAAATGTGGTATCAATGGAATGCGAAAGATGTATTGAAGAGATCGGATAATAATGTATTTCGACACCCGGAAGAGAAAGCAAAGTACTGAGGGGGTGGGAGGAGCCTATAACAACAAATCGTGGACATATCAAGAACCAGTCATATTACGCGATTTCTTTCACTGAAAAATCATTGGTAGCTCAAGTGCCACGATGAAGTGTAAAACTGTTTGAATTCATTGATGAGACAACTTTCTACCACGGCAGGTGTCTTTGGTGCTGATCTCACCCATCACCAAAGACTGTAGTTTACTCTGACAGCCTGGCAACTCTTTGACAGCATGGCAATGCAAGTTGCCTCATGAAATAACCATAAGACATACTATACTTTGAGAAAATGTGGTTATTTGGGAAGGACTCAAATCAATGTTTTTTGTTGTTGAGGATGATTATTTTGGACAAGATGAGCCTCTGCCGTGCCTCTAACCCCAGTCATGGCACCGAGGTAAAGTCAGTTTCAGGTTGGATATTCAACGGATATTCGCGCTTTCAAACATCAATAGCTTTTAAACCACTTGAGCCACAGACTCCAACTTTGCAAAGCTTCTAAACATGTTTAAATGTGAGCAGCATTTTGTATTCCTGGTTTTATTACTTAGGGAGCGTAAACAAAGTGCAAACTGTTTTACATTTGAATTTCAATAGCTCCTTGGTCATGTGACCTACTGACTTCAAACAAGGTTCAGAATGTACACTTAGTGGGCCTACATATTGCACACCCTTTAGCTTGTCCATTTTCATCTCAGACAATTCTACATTCATTTTTTCCAAACTTAAAATTTCATTAGCTCCTTGGTCATGTGACCTACTGACCTCAAACTACTTTCAGAATGTCCACGGACTGGCGGAGATGGGCACCGCGAGGCATCCAGTGCCCCGGGGAGAGTTCTCTTTTCTTTGTGAAGGGCAGGGAGCCCTGGAATGGGTTCACCCGAGAGAGGGGCCCAAGCCCTGCAAAGCATTGCGGTTTCGGCGGTGTCTGGTGAGCTCTCCCTGGCCCTTGAAAATCTGGGGGAGAGTGTGTAAATCTCACACCGGGAAGTACCCATATCCGCAGCAGATCTCCAAGGTGAACAGCCCCTTGTATGCTATAACAATGTAGGTAAGGAAAGTTGGCAAAAAAGATCTGTAACTTCAGGATAAGGATCGGCTCTAGGGCTGGGTCGGTCAGGCTGGGGAGCGAAGTGGGGCTGGGCTCGAACCGCGGCTGGGGGAGCAGTCGCTCCGTCGCCCTGCTCTCGCCACCATTGGAAGTTCGTTGTGCGGCCCATCTCGCAAAGGCTGCATGCGGGGGTTAGTCGGGGTGGTGTCCGTTGGCGGGACGAAGGCGGACTGGTGGGTGGTTGGGTCCGGCGGTTGGTGGCCTCCACTCTGGACACACGGCGTGGCCTTCTCGCAGATCTCCCAGCTACGGCGCTTGCCGGCTCCACACATTGTAGGTGGGGAGGTCTCCTCTATGCTCACGAGACTAAATCCATTATGACTGAACGCCTCTAAGTCATAATCCCCCTAAACGTAATGATACCGTAGCTCCGCGGCAGGAGAGTAGGGCCGTTCGTGACGGGGTTGGGGTTTGGCTGGATGAGATGCTGCCCCTCTCCTGATGCACACCGGATGTTTGTGGGGAACCTGGTGCTAAATCACTCGTAGACGACCTGATTCTGGGTCAGGGTGTCATATGTCGCAGAGCAGCTCACTCGCTGCGATCTATTGAAAGTCAGCCCTCGATCTAAGCACAGAGCCTATTTCGGGTTAAAAGGTGCACAAAGCCTGTTTCGAATTACCACATGTTCAGAGCCTGTTACGGGTTACCAGGTGCACGTGGATCCTGACAGCGGGACTATAGACATCTTAGTAGTTCCAGGGAGTAAGCTATACTCTAAGGCCAAGGGAGAGGGGTGTTGACCAGGTAGGGAGAGTAGGTGTGGAGGACTGGAGGTCTGTAGTTCCAGGGAGTAAGCTATACACTCTCAGGCCCAGGGAAAGGGCAGGCAGGCAGGCAGGGAGTGTAGGTCTAGAGGCCAGGAGTCAGAGGTCACCAGGTCAATGGGGGCCTGCCTGGAGGTCAGGAAGGTCCCAGGGAGAAGGCCCTAGTGAATAGGTGTGTGAGTGACAATTTCCTTCAGGGGGAAAGAGCAGGCAAATTCATGTAAAAACGTGTGAGATGAAAATGGGCAAACTAAGGGTGTGCAATGTGTAGGCCCACTGAGTGTACATTCTGAACTGTGTTTGAAGTCAGTAGGTCACATGACCAAAGAGCTATTGAAATTAGAAAGTTAAAAAAAATGATGTAAAAACGTGTGAGATGAAAATGGACAAACTAAAGGGTGTGCAATATAGAAGGGTAGTCAGTGGACATTCTGAACCTTGTTTGAAGTCAGTAGGTCACATGACCAAGGAGCTATTGAAATTAGAAACATTGAAAAACATTGAAAATTCATGTAAAATTGCTTGAGATGAAAATGGATAAACTAAAGGGTGTGCAATGTGTAGGCCCACTGAGTGTACATTCTGAACCTTGTTTGAAGTCAGTAGGTCACATGACCAAGGAGCTATTGAAATGTGAAAGTTTGAAAAATGTATGTAAAAACGTGTGAGATAAAAATAGACAAACTAAAGGGTGTGCAATGTGTAGGCCCACTGAGTGTACATTCTGAACCTTGTTTGCAGTCAGTAGGTGACATGACCAAGGAGCTATTGAAATTCAGAAATTTACATGAATAATGTAAAATAGTGTGAGAAGTAAATCTACAAAAAAAAAAGTGTGTGCACTTTGCCATCGGGTTAGCTACAACCAATTTTGAAAGTTTTAGGATTAATGGTTAAAGAGCTATTGAAATTTGATAAATTAGATTTGTCACTATGTTGACAGTCCCTATCTGCTGTTGGTGGACGAAAGGAAAACTACAGGCAAATATCCGTTGAATATCCAACCTGAATCTGTCTTTACCTCGGTATTCATGGCACGCTAACAATCATCTTGGTCATAGCACAAGAGCAGTCTACCGCTATCCATGCTTGCAACTTCGTCATTCAAATGATCATTTGGCATATCTTTGGATCGAGATAAATGTAACCTGTAACAGCAAGATGAAACTCTGTGCAATTCGATCTTCACTGAGTTGAATTCTCTGCTTGAATATTATTCCAGGTAGGCTATAGTTTCTCTCTTTTGCTGAACTATGCACAGTTGAAAATAGTAAATTCACAATGTACATATTTAGGAATGTATATGCCAAGGTTCCCCAACTGGCGGCCCGTGGGCAGAATTTGGCACGGAGATAGTTTTATTTGGCCTCCCGAGTTTTCTGAGCAAAAAATGAAAAGAAAAAGAAAAGTGTTTTTATTTTCGTTGTTGGCCATAAAAGACTGTTTAAAACACCAGGAAATCAGCTCCAGGTGATTTCTATTTAAGAAATCTAGTCCCAAGTGTTCCCACGCATAATAAAGAGACACGTGATCATATACAAATGTAAGCAAGGTTTGAAATGATTATGTTTTCGTTAAACAATATATCTGTTTGGGCTTCTTGCTGTCAGTTTGCAATTTATTTGTAAGTACAGTATGTTCCAGCCACCTGACCATCCGCTCAAGAAAAAATCGGCCCACGGTTGAATTTAGTCAATGATCCCGAGTGGCGCAGCGGTCTAAGGCACTGCAGCTCAGTGCTAGAGGTGTCACTACAGACACCCTGGTTTGAATCTCAGAGGTATGGGACATTCATTGGGGAGGACAGGCTCGTGTTAATGACTGGAGCGGAATAGGTGGAATGGTATCAAATATATCAAACACATGGTTTCCAGGTGTTTGATGCCATTCCATTTGCTCCGTTCCCACCATTATTATGTATGGTTCTGTAAAGATACAGAAACTGAGAGATAATGAATATACACATGGAATGCAATGAGTAAAGCAGGATGAATGTATGCATATCAAAGGAGCTACAACAGAGAATAAAAATGGAACAGAACTGCAACAGCACAATAGGTGAGATCAGTATCTAATAACCAGGAATGACATAATAGTACAATAATACCAACAGCAGAGTTAATGTAAACATCTTACCAAATACCATACAGGGAGTCTATACAAATGGGCAACATAAATAGCAAGCATTACACTAAAGGTAATAGTAGCTCATACTAATACAACGTCAGCATATAACATTGTAATAGATACGCAGTGATATACAAAGCCAAGCTAAACAACAATAACAACTCACTCTGTGTTCACGCATCCCATGCACATATGTCCACCCACACTCACAGACTGGAATAACACCGCTCAGGTATGGCAATATTTAATCCCTTGGAGAGTGTGGGTCACGCTGGCTAGCCATTCAGGACCTGGAGAGACTGCGTGGCTTGAGTGTGCACAGGGGTGAGACACATGGCTATTGTCCGACTGGCTGAAACCAGATATCGATCTCTCACCTGAGGGGGATAAGTGTGAGGATGGGTGAGAGTCAGACAGCGTGGCTTCAGCCAGACATTAACAACAACACACACGCTACACATTAGTCCCACAGTGCCCTCTGGGGGGGATTCTGAAACAACACAAGGGTTACTGATGTAACTGATGTAAACTACATTATTATTGGTCTCCCGGGGGAGGTGATGGGGGGGGTCTTAGCTAACATATGGAATTATTTTAAGATGGTCATACCAAGGATAATTTAGCTTTTTGATTTTTAATTTTAAGACCCCTTTAGGTATCAAAAGAATATATAAAGAAATTATTAGAGGAAACATTGAATTTGGCATTACCGCTATTAGCCAAAAGAAACGTATTAAATAACAGATTCACTACATGGAAAAACAGATAGTCCCCTAGAAAATCTAAAGGATGTTTGTACTGAACTGTCTGTCCTCTATCTGAGAGATATACACTACATGACCAATAGTATGTGGACACCTGCTCGTCGAACATGTCATTCCCAAATAATGGGCATTAATATGGAGTTAGTCCCCTTTGCTGCTGTCACAGCATCTAATCTTCTGGGAAGGCTTTCCACTCGATGTTGGAACATTGCTGCGGGGACTTGCCTCCATTCAGCCACAAGAGCATTAGTGAGGTCTGGCACTGATGTTGGGCGATTAGGCCTGGCTCGCAGTTGGCGTTCCAATTCATCCCAAATGTCATCAGAAAGAAAGGGGCACCAAGGCACTCTTCATATAATTAATTAAAATGCCTTTATTTGTATGGAATGTTCAATAGAAACAAAGTTTTAAAAATCCGACGCGTTTCGGCTGCATGGCCTTCGTCAGGGAGTACAAAGAAATAATACAATGTCCTCGTTTGAACAGCTTTTCCAATTAGCCCTAATTGGTGCTCTTTTACCAAAGAGCACATTCTGTCTACCAAAATGGACTATTGTGTACCTTAGTAGTGCTTCCCTTCCTCCTCTTTCATCCCAAAGGTGTTCGATGGGGTTGAGGTCAGGGCTCTGTGCAGGCCAGTCAAGATCTTCCACACTAATCTCGACAAACCATTTCTGTATGGACTTAGTTTTGTGCACGGGGGCATTGTCATGCTAAAACAGGAAAGGGCCTTCCCCAAACTTTTGCCACAAAGCTGGAAGCACAGAATTGTCTAGAATTTCATTGTATGCTGTAGCTTTAATATTTCCCTTCACTAGAACTAAGGGGCCTGCCCGAATCATGAAAAACAGCCCCAGACCATTATTCCTCCTGCCCCAAACTTTACAGTTGGCACTATGCATTCGGGCAGCTAGCATTCTCCTACGGACAAACCTAGATTCGTCCGTCGGACTGACAGATGATGAAGCGTGATTCATCACTCCAGAGCACGCATTTTCACTGCCCAGAGTCCAATGGTGGCGAGCTTTACACCACTACAGCTGACGCTCGGCATTGCGCATGGTGATCTTAGGCTTGTGTGAAGCTGCTCGACCATGGAAACCCATTTAACGAAGCTCCCAACGAACATTTCTTGTGCTTAAGTTGCTTTCAGAGGCAGTTTGGAACTCGGTAGTGATTGTTGCAACTGAGGATAGACCATTTCTTACACACTAGGAGCTTCAGCACTCCGTTGTCTCGTTCTGTGAGCTTGTGTAGCCTACCACTTCGAATCTGAGCCGTTTTTGCTCCTAGATGTTTCCACTTCACAATAACAGCACTTACAGTTGCCCGGGACAGCTCTAGCAGGGCAGACATTTTACAAACTGACTTGTTAGAAAGGTGGCATCCCATGATGGTGCCACAATGAAGGTCACTGAGCTCTTCAGTCAGGCCATTCTACTGCCAATGTTTGTCTATGGAGATTGCATGGTTGAGTGCTCGATTTCATGCACCTGTCAGCAACATGTGGTGTATATATATATATACAGTGGGGGAAAAAGTATTTGATCCCCTGCTGATTTTGTACGTTTGCCCACTGACAAAGAAAGGATCAGTCTATAATTTTAATGGTAGGTTTATTTGAACAGTGAGAGACAGAATAACAACAAAAAAATCCAGAAAAACACATGCCAGAAATGTTATAAATTGATTTGCATTTTAATGAGGGAAATAAGTATTTGACCCCCTCTCAATCAGAAAGATTTCTGGCTCCCAGGTGTCTTTTATACTGGTAACGAGCTGAGATTAGGAGCACACTCTTAAAGGGAGTGCTCCTAACCGCAGCTTGTTACCTGTAAAAAAGACACCTGTCCACAGAAGCAATCAATCAATCAGATTTCAAACTCTCCACCATGGCCAACACCAAAGAGCTCTCCAAGGATGTCAGGGCCAAGATTGTAGACCTACACAAGGCTGGAATGGGCAACAAGACCATCGCCAAACAGCTTGGTGAGAAGGTGACAACATTTGGTGCGATTATTCGCAAATGGAAGAAACACAAAAGAACTGTCAATATCCCTCGGCCTGGGGCTCCATGCAAGATCTCACCTCGTGGAGTTGCAATGATCATAAGAATGGTGAGGAATCAGCCCAGAACTACACGGGAGGATCTTGTCAATGATCTCAAGGCAGCTGGGACCATAGTCCCCAAGAAAACAATTGGTAACAAACTACGCCGTGAAGGACTGAAATCCTGCAGCGCCCGCAAGGTCCCCCTGCTCAAGAATACATATACATGCCCGTCTGAAGTTTGCCAATAAACATCTGAATGACTCAGAGGACAACTGGTGAAAGTGTTGTGGTCAGATGAGACCAAAATGGAGCTCTTTGACATCAACTCAACTCGCCGTGTTTGGAGGAGGAGGAATGCTGCCTATGACCCCAAGAACACCATCTCCACCGTCAAACATGGAGGTGGAAACATTATGCTTTGGGGGTGTTTTTCTGCTAAGGGGACAGGACAACTTCAACGCATCAAAGGGACGATGGATGGGGCCATGTACCGTCAAATCTTGGGTGAGAACCTCCTTCCCTCAGCCAGGGCATTGAAAATGGGTCGTGGATGGGTATTACAGCATGACAATGACCCAAAACACATGGCAAGACAACAAAGGAGTGGCTCAAGAAGAAGCACATTAAGGTCCTGGAGTGGCCTAGCCAGTCTCCAGACCTTAATCCCATGGAAAATCTGTGGAGGGAGCTGAAGGTTCGAGTTGCCAAACGTCAGCCTTGAAACCTTAATGACTTGGAGAAGATCTGCAAAGAGGAGTGGGACAAAATCCCTCCTGAGATGTGTGCAAACCTGGTGGCCAACTACAAGAAACGTCTGACCTCTGTGATTGCCAACAAGGGTTTTGCCACCAAGTACTAAGTCATGTTTTGCAGAGGGGTCAAATACTTATTTCCCTCATTAAAATGTAAATCATTTTATAACATTTTTGACATTCGTTTTTCTGGATTTTTTTGTTGTTATTCTGTCTCTCACTGTTCAAATAAACCTACTATTAAAATGATAGACTGATCATTTCTTTGTAAGTGGACAAACGTACAAAATCAGCAGGGGATCAAATACTTTTCCCCCCACTGTGTATGTGTGTGTATGTATATATATATAGAGAGAGAGAATTTTTTTTTAACGTGTATTTATCCCCTTATTTTAGGCACTAAACAATCTCTCTATATACTTCCATTAAGTTTTTAAACTGGTACCTGAGACCTTCAGACAATGGTTTTCAGGTTTGGGCGTCCTAGAGCAAAACGGGAGTCTCATCTATTCTATAGAATGGTCATAGTAATAGTTTTTAGGCCAAACCATTCGGGTGCAACATACGATTTTGTGAGGAGACGGATTTTGTAGGTTAAGAGTTAATGATGAATCACTGTGACAGTGACTGATTATTTCCTCTATACCAGTTAGATTCTCATTAGATAACCTTCACCGCTGTTTCCCAAGTAGGAGGCAGGATCCAGTTATTTAGGGGTCGTCTTATATAATGTAATCCTGTGGCCCTTCTCTGCATCCCTCTCAAAACGGCTTTATTGAAACAGCGAAGCAGGGTAACATCTGGCTCACTCAAATCCACTGAGACCACTTTAAACAGTTGCTTCTGGCAGTGTTCCGAACTCCATTATGTTTAAGAATTGGACATTTATTCCTGGAAAAAAACATATTCTTTAACATGTGGGAATATCCTCTAATATATATATATATATATATATATTTTAAACCGGTTCAAAGACTGGAGAGAAAGTGAAATGGTCAAGTAAATTCATAGTATGCAGAGGATTTGTCCAGATGTATCTTGTTGAAAGCTCATGCAAATGTTGATAGATCTTTCTACACAAATGGGGGAATAAAAGCACAAGGATAGAGGACTTTAGGGTGGCAGGTAGCCAAGTGGTTAGAGCGTTGGCCCAGTAACCAAAAGGTTGCTACCTGAGCCGACAAGGTGAAAAAATGGTTGATTGTAGCCTTGAGCAAGGAACGTAGCCCTAGTTTGCTCCCAGGGCGCCATACTAATGGCTGACCCTGTAAAATAACACATTACGTTGCACCTATCTAGTGTGTGTGACTGCGGCCCTACAGCCATCTGCATGTTTATTAGGGTGTGTATCAACACATCTCTCCTTAAAGTCCTCAGTTGCATCTGCTGGCTCCTAATGGCAGCTTTGCTTGATCTCTTGCTATAGCATCAGTAATCTACTCCCAAATCATTGCAGTGTTCTGAATCATCTGAATCTTCACGTGTCCTTTCACATTAAGATTTTTACCCATGTACAGGTATCTGCCAGAATAAAGGAAACAATGACGGATACAAAATACTGTATATTGAAAGCAGGTGCTTCCACAAAGTACTTAACATCCCATCATGCTTAGGGTCATGTATAAAATTGCCCAGTTGCCCTTTATTTTCGCTAGAAGAAGAGATCTCAGTGACTTTGAAAGAAGGGTCTGAAAACAGCATAGGGGGTTTAAAGGGTGTGTGCATGTGTGTGTGCGTGTGTGCGTGTTTGTGTGTGTGCGTGTTTGTGTGTGTGTGTGTGTGTGCGTGTGTGTGTGTGTGTGTTTGTGTGTGTCTCAGTCACCAGACCCAATTGAACACTAATGGAAGATTCTGGAGCGGCGCCTGAAACAGTGTTTTTAACCACCATCAACTAAACACCAAATGATGGAATTACTCATGGAAGAATGGTGTCGCACTTCCTCCAGACACTTGTTCTGGTGCCTTGTGGCCCAAAGCCCTATTAAGAAACTTTATGTTGGTGTTTCCTTTATTCAGGCAGTTATCTGTATATCCCAGAGAATTTGCTCTGGATGACATCAGATTGTGACAGATTGTCATTTTGAATAAATGTATGAAAATTGTCAAGCGCTCACTAAATTACAAGTTAATGAAATGAAATGAAATGTAATTAAATTCATTGTGTTCTGGTGTGTTTAGGTGAGAACGATGTTGAACATGTTTAACATTGCTCTCCATGTTTAACATTGCTCTCCATGTTCTTTCTTATACATTTTATATGACTAATAAGTCATTTTAGTCATTTAGCAGACACTCTTCTTTCTGCCCTGTCCTAGTCTGTTGGAGTGCTCATGGGAAGTATACCAAGAAGCTGCTGAAAGATTTGTCTGAACAACACATTTCACTGCAACCAACTTCGTGTATGTGACAATAAAATGCAGAAACAAAGTGGAGGCAACCGAAGAAGTGCAAGCTCTTCTCATGAGGAGTTCCCTCTTCTTCCATTGCTTTTCTTGTGCCTTTGGCTAATCCTGTCATGCCTGGTTGCCCGTCTGTTATTCTAACAGGATAATGCATGTCCTTCTTATTTACATTGTTTGTCACTGTCTTCATATGAATGGACTTCAGCCTCTGTTGGTCTAGCACTAAACCAATACTACACAACTAGTAGAATTATCTCTCTCTCTCTCTCTCTCTCTCTCTGTCTCTCTCTCTCTCTCTCTCTCTCTCTCTCTCTCTCTCTCTCTCTCTCTCTCACTCCCTCGCTCTCTTACTCTCTCTGTATGTATTTCAGTGCTGACAGCCATTTCACAGGCTCCATGGACACTAATGTGTTTATCAGCCATGATGGCAGATCATGTGGGACTCCTCTGTCATCACCAAGAGCTCCTGAAAGGTAGACGTATCCTTCTTCCCGTTCGATGCCCAGCAGTGCAGATTCACCGATGGTTCCTGGACCTACAACAGTAACCAGATGGACCTCCAGAGGGTCCACTATTATTAGCGAAAAAACACCAAGTGAGACAGGCCCACTGGGCTAAAAATGGACCAGCCCATCTGATATTTGCCAGGTCGCAATTGTAAATGAGAACTTGTTCTCAACTTGCCTACCTGGTTAAATAAAGGTGAAATAAATAAATAAATAAATACATTTGCCCGAAATGCCCCTGAGGGTAATAATATAGCTAGTGATGAACATGTCTGTAACTCTGTAGTTGATTGAACTCAATGCACTGTCTATGCCAAGGGGAAAACAGGACCTTAAAGTGACATCAGGATAGTGTTAGTAATACATGTATCTTCCCCTGTCAACGTACCACAGGAAAGTACTACATAACCACCATGACCATGATAACAGCCTCCACGGCCTTGACCATCTTTATCACGAACATCCACCACTATGGCCCAGATGCCAAGCCTGTGCCCAAGTGGGCCAAGATCTTCATCCTGCAGTACATGGCCAGGCTGTGCTTTGTGTATGAAGTAGGGGAGAACTGCATGTCTTTCCAGCCTGAGAAACAGGACCCGTCACCTCAATCTACACCTCAGAGCAGTAACAACTACACCATGAATGGACAAGTAGTCCGAGAGGACTTGATTCTGAAGGTGGAAAAAGGTAAATACGGCATGGCCCCCAAAATAATTGAGGAGACAAGAGTATCAGTTGAAGAGCCCCACCGGCTCCATCTGGAGGAACCCCACCCACCACTACAGCGCCTAGAGAAACGTCACGTTTCTGAGCATGGACTGTGGGGACTCACCAGGGCCGGTCGCGGCCAGGAGGAGCCAGAAGTGAGCAACGGAGTAGGATGGAGTAGAGGAGAGAGGAGGTGTGTAACACCCAGTGAACCTGAAGCAGCAGAGTAGAGGGAGAGAGGAGGTGTGTAAAACCCAGTGAACCTGAAGCAGCAGAGTAGAGGAGAGAGGAGGTGTGTAACACCCAGTGAACCTGAAGCAGCAGAGTAGAGGAGAGAGGAGGTGTGTAAAACCCAGCGAACCTGAAGCAGCAGAGTAGAGGGAGAGAGGAGGTGTGTAAAACCCAGTGAACCTGAAGCAGCAGAGTAGAGGGAGAGAGGAGGTGTGTAACACCCAGTGAACCTGAAGCAGCAGCAGCTCCTCCGAAATATTGAGTACACTGTCAACTGTTACAGAGATACGAGGGCCACAGCGAAAAGGACTGGGGAGTGGAAGAAGGTGGCGAAGGTGTTGGACCGATTCTTCATGTGGATCTTTTTCTTCATGGTGTTTTCCATGAGCCTGCTCATCATGGGGAAAGCCATCTAACTTCAGACCTGGGCTGTGTTCATTAGGTACGGAACAGGAGAAAATATGTTGAACTTAAGGAGGTGTTACCTGAAATTGTGTATCAAAATGTTTTCTGTTTTACACCTATTGAGTATAACCAAAATGAGAGAACAGGTAAAGCGACGTGTGCAATAAGTTTGTAATGATCAGTTTCCACCTCCCACGTTTTTATACACGAGGGCCTAATCTGAACACAAGGATTTAATAAAGATTTCACCAGTTTTATTTAATTATTTGATATTCCAAATCCTTTTCATGTGTGTATGTTACCTAAAGATGTCGGATCTTAATTTGAGCAAGTTTGCTACAGCAGAAAAATAAATAGAATTATTATGTGGATTATAATTAATTGACATTTTTGTAGGGATTGATACATTTTTCGTTATGGAAACTCAAGTCTGAAATTTCAAAGTGGAAATTACAAACTTCAGAAGCCTTTTTAAACCTCCCATATGTAACAGTGTACGTTCCGTCCCTCTCTTCGCCCCAACCTGGGCTCGAACCAGGGACCCTTGCACACATCAACAACTGACACCCACGAAGCATCGTTACCCATCGCGCCACAAAAGCCGCGGCCCTTGCAACGCAAGGGGAAACCCTACTTCAAGTCTCAGAGCGAGTGAGGTCACTGATTGAAATGCTATTAGCGCGCACCACCGCTAACTAACTAGCCATTTCACATCGGTTACACTCACCCCCCTTTGACCTCCTCCTTTTCCGCAGCAACCAATGATCCAGGTCACGGCACCAATGTAACAGTGTAGGTTCCGTCCCTCTCTTCACCCCAACCTGGGCTCAAACCAGGGACCCTTGCACACATCAACAACTGACACCCACGAAGCATCGTTACCCATCGCGCCACAAAAGCCGCTGCCCTTGCAGCGCAAGGGGAAACCCTACTTCAAGTCTCAGAGCGAGTGACGTCACTGATTGAAATGCTATTAGCGCGCACCACCGCTAACTAACTAGCCATTTCACATCGGTTACACATACACAGTTGTAAATGTCCTGCAATTCTCCTGCAAAAGGTTGATCAAATTTAGATCCTACATCTCTACAGGTCGTGTATGTTAGAACATGGGAATTGCAATACCTTTAAATTACCATTCAGGAATGATTAAACAGAAATGAATAGTTGATTTAAGCTCTTTGAGTTCATTTATTAACATTTAATAAAACATTAAAATCCATTCTGACATTTCAAAACATTTAAATAATAAATTACAGCATCACAATATCTCACAGTACATGATCCAGTGTATGTCTGACATACTAAAAGGGACAATTTAACTTTAACATGCATGTGATAATGTTAAGAGAAACAAAGATTATCCCTTTAATTACTAGCTGTTTTGTAAACCAGGCTTTACTCTCTGTTTACGGTGGATTGAACTGTATGTCCTGATCCTGAACTCTATGTTCTGATCCTGAACTGTATGTCCTGATCCTGAACTGTATGTCCTGATCCTGAACTGTATGTCCTGATCCTGAACTCTATGTTCTGATCCTGAACTGTATGTCCTGATCCTGAACCGTATGTCCTGGTCCTGAATTATATGTCCTGATCCTGAACCGTATGTCCTGATCCTGAACTCTATGTTCTGATCCTGAACTGTATGTCCTGATCCTGAACTGTATGTCCTGATCCTGAACTGTATGTCCTGATCCTGAACTGTATGTCCTGATCCTGAACTGTATGTCCTGATCCTAAACTGTATGTCCTGATCCTGAACTGCATGTCCTGATCCTGATCTGTATGTCCTGATCCTGAACTGTATGTCCTGATCCTGAACTGTATGTCCTGATCCTAAACTGTGGGGTTCAGTTACCCGCTACCTCTCATTGCTACCGCAGTGGAATCATTTAACGGAGCGCGTTTTTTCATGAAACTGGATCTCAGGAGCGCTTACAATCTGTTGCGTATTCGGAAGGGAGACGAGTGGAAAACCGCATTTAGTACCACATCGGGCCACTATGAGTACCTCGTCATGCCGTATGGGTTGAAGAATGCTCCAGCCGTCTTTCAATCTTTTGTGGATGAGATTCTTAGGGACCTGCACGGGCAGGGAGTGATTGTGTATATCGATGATATCCTTATTTACTCCTCCACACGCGCCGAGCATGTGTCTCTAGTGCGCAAAGTGCTTGGTAGACTGCTGAAGCATGATCTATAAATCAAGGCTGAGAAATGTGAGTTCTTCAAAAAAGCAGTTTCCTTCCTGGGTTATCGCATTTCCACCTCAGGGATGGTGATGGAGTGTGATCGTGTTAAAACCGTGCGTAATTGGCCGACTCCCACCACGGTGAAGGAGGTGCAGCAGTTTTTGGGTTTTGCCAATTACTACCGGAGGTTTATCCGGGGTTTTGGCCAAGTTGCGGCTACCGTTACCTCACTTTTGAAGGGGGGACCGGTAGTTTGCGGTGGTCGGCTGAAGCGGACAGAGCCTTCAACCAGTTGAAGGCGCTGTTCACTGATGAGCCCGTGTTGGCGCACCCGGATCCCTCTTTGCCGTTCATAGTGGAAGTGGACGCATCCGAGGCTGGGGAGGGTGCCGTTCTAACACAGCGCTCGGGTGCGCCACCGAAACTCCGCCCCTGCGCTTTCTTTCTAAGAAGCTCAGTCCGGCGGAGCGTAACTATGATGTGGGGGACCGTGAGTTGTTAGCTGTGGTTAAGGCTCTGACTGTGTGGAAACATTGGCTTGAGGGGGCTAGACACCCTTTTCTCATCTGGACTGACCACCAGAACCTGGAGTATATCTGGGCAGTCTGAAGACTGAATCCGCGTCAAGCAAGGTGGGCCATGTTTTTCACCCGATTTCAGTTCAGGATGTCATATAGACCAGGCTCTATGAACACTAAGGCTGACGCGCTGTCCCACCTCTATGACACTGAGGATAGGCCCATCGATCCTACTCCCATCCTTCCAGCCTCTAAGCTGGTAGCACCAGTATTATGGGAGGTGGACGCGGACATCGAGTGGGCGTTGTAAATGAAGCCTGCGCCTTCAAATTGTCCAACCGGTCGTAAATACGTTCCGCTTGGAGTTCGTGATCGATTGATTCGATGGGCTCATACGCTACCTTCGTCAGGGTCATCCTGGGGTGGCGAGGACAGTGCAAGGCCTTAGGGGGAAGTACTGGTGGCCCACCTTGGCTAAGGACGTGAGGTTTTATGTCTCTTCCTGTTCGGTATGCGCCCAGAGCAAGGCTCCTAGGCACCTTCCTAGAGGGAAGTTACAACCCCTCCCCGTTCCACAACGGCCGTGGTCTCACCTGTCGGTGGACTTTCTTACCGATCTTCCCCCATCTCAGGGGAATACCACGGTTCTGGTAGTTGTGGATCGGTTTTCTAAGTCCTGCCGTCTCCTCCCGTTGCCCGGTCTCCCTACGGCCCTACAGACTGCGGAGGCTCTATTCACCCATGTCTTCCGGCATTACGGGGTGCCGGAGGACATCGTCTCTGATCGGGGTCCCCAGTTCACATCCCATGTATGGAGGGCGTTTATGGACCGTCTGGGGGTCTCAGTTAGCTTGACCTCCGGTTATCACCCCGAGAGCAATGGGCAGGTGGAGAGAGTGAAACAGGAGGTGGGTAGATTTCTGTGGTCATACTGCCAGGACCGGTCAGGTGAGTGGTCGAGGTATTTACCCTGGGCTGAGGTGGCGCAAAATTCACTCCGCCACTCATCCACTAATATGTCGCCTTTCCAGTGTGTGTTAGGCTACCAGCCGGTCCTGGCACCATGGCATCAGAGTCAGACCGAGGCTCCTGCGGTGGAGGATTGGGTACAGTGCTCCAAGGACACCTGGAGAGCTGTGGAGGAATCCCTTAAACAAGCAGGAGAAAGGCAAAAGAGGAGCGCTGACCGCCACCGCAGTGAGGCTCCCATATTCGCACCAGGAGACAGGGTCTGGCTCTCGACCCGAAACCTGCCCCTCCGCTTGCCCTGCCGGAAGCTGGGTCCGCAGCGTGTAGGGCCCTTCAAAGTCCTGAGGAGAATAAACGAGGTGTGTTATAGATTAAAACTCCCTTCTTATTATCGTATTAACCCCTCGTTTCATGTGTCTCTCCTCAGGCCGGTGGTAGCTGGTCCCCTACAAGACGGTGAGATGCCGGAGGTCTCTCCGCCCCCTCTGGACATCGAGGGGGGCCCGGCGTACACAGTACGCTCCATTCTGGACTCAAGACACCGGGTGGGGGGCCTGCAGTACCTCGTGGACTGGGAGGGGTACGGTCAAGGGGAGAGGTGCTTGGTCCCGGTGGGGGACATACTGGATCCATCATTGTTAGTTGATTTCCATCACCTCCATCCGGATCGCCCTGCACCTCGTCCTCTGGGTCGACCTCGAGGCCGGTGTCGGCGCGCTGCGGGAGCCGCGCGTCGGGGGGGGGGGTATTGTCACGACTACTGCCGAGGGCGGTTCCTCTCCCTGTTCGGGTGGCGCTCGGCGGTCGACGTCACCGGCCTACTAGCTGCCATCGATCCCTTTTTCATTTTTCTGTTAGTTATGTCTTTATGAGTTACACCTGTTTCCCATTAGGAATTCGTTTTATTATTTAAGCCCGCCTCTCCACCTGTTCTGTGTGCGGGCTTGTTACGTGTCGTCACTTTGTATGTTTTGTGGTACATGTATTTTGGACTTCGGGGTTATTGTTTCGCCCTGTTGTGTTTGGACATATTTCCTCGGTTTTCAGTACTTATTAAATTACATATTGTACCAAACATTTTCCTGCTTCCTGCGCCTGACTCTACACCCACGAAGCCCAAAGTGTTACAATAATGCAGCTGGCGGCGTAGCGCTTATAGGCTATGACACACAGCAGCTCCCTCTCAATGGTTTCAAATGACACATACAACTGGATGAAACACACTGAGAGATGGTTATGTCATTCCACAAACACACTGCTATCATCTTAGCGAAAACACTGGTTGATATCACAGTGTCTGTCAGTGCCAGGTTGCTGAGGAAAATGTACATGGCAGACTGCAGCTTGGGTCTGTCGCCACATGGGTAAGTATGATGAGCTTTCCATTCAGTATCCTCAGGTAGACCACCAATAGCAAGATGGCCAGCTCTGGGTAGAAGATGTTCAGCCCTCTCTCACCCCCAACAAAGAAGAAGTCAGTCACAACAGTCACATTGGCTTGAAGGCAAGAGTCACCTGGCGGTCAAGGAAGATCATTTTACAAAGGTGCACAATATCAGCATTTGCTTGAGAAAGACATAAATAGTTATCTGATTTGGTATGAGACATTATTTATGAGACAATGTTATTTGTTATGAGACACTTAGATTCTACATTGTGAAAGATGTGTTCAGGGCATTTATGCTGTAGACACTCCAGATTTGGATATTATTTGGACTGTTTCTGTGAAAAGACACATTAAAAAGTCAAACAAACATGAATCATTAATCTCTATTGCAAACACTACATTTAAAATCAACAATTTTGAATAGCCATTGATGCAAATGATGAATTGATGAATCTGGTATTGAATTAGCCCAATAACACCAATGATTGGACATGCCTGCCCACCATACAGTAACACTTACCGTCTGTGTAGTGTGCACAAAACAATGATGCTTAATACAGTTTGCAAAAAGAATTACATGAACAAGACTGCATTTACAGAAGAAAATATCAATCTCCTGAAAGTGACTTGACAATATGACTAGTTTATCTCAATGTACAGGTCATCATGTGGACTTGATCTAGACACCAAGTGTTGTGTTTCTGTTGTCCTGTCTATGTTATGGCCCTCCTGCAGTACCCAGGGGCTTCCACACACCTCCTCTAACTGCAGACTCTCTCCTAGTTCAGAACATAGTTGGTTTCCTGGGATTATTCCAGCCAATCAGCATTTCACACAACAGTAGGCCTAATAACTCCCAAGCATGCATTGATTGGTAATACGTGCATGGAATTCATGGCAAACGAGTGCAGAGCTAAAATGGATAATAATAACTACTACTCTCTACTGTGCTTCCCTTCCCATGTTGCATCATTACGTAGGCTTATGACTGGGGCAAATCGTTTCTGATTAATTATGTCCAACACATCACTTTGATCCTCTAAAATGTTTATATGCATGGATAGATGCTCAACAAACTCTTCACAAACTCCATCGGCTAGCTAGGTGTTAACTGCAAACGCTGATATGCAGCAAACAGTCTTGTGTTGCCAGCAGGGAGTTGTACACCTCTATGGAACTTAAATATGTGTGACAGTTTTAAAATCTGGAAGCTCCAGTCAATCTCAACCCGGAATGTATAGACATTGGTTTTTCCTCGCTGTGTAACCTTTTACCATTTAAAAGTAACATAATCATATTTGAGTATAATTATAAAGGGGCAGCAGGTAGCATAGTGGTTAGAGTGGTGGGCCAGTAATCGAAACGTTGCTGGATCGAACCCCCAAGCTGTCACGCTCTTCAAAATGAGTGGACCAAGGCGCAGTGTGTGTTGGGTTCCACATCTTTATTTCAGTGAAACTAGAACAAAAACAACAAAACTTACAAAGACCGTGAAGTCGTAGTGTCACATACACAAACAAACAATATCCCACAAACACAGGTAGGAAAACGGCTACCTAAATATGATCCCCAATTAGAGGCAACGATTACCAGCTGCCTCTAATTGGGAACCATACAAAAACACCAACACAGAAAATATCAACTAGAACACCCCCTAGTCACGCCCTGACCTACTACACCATAGAGAACCAAGGGCTCTCTATGGTCAGGGCGTGACACAAGATAACATGGTAAAAATCTGTTGTTCTGCCCCTGAACAAGGCAGTTAACACACTGTTCCCCAGTAGGCCATCATTGTAAATAAGAATTTGTTCTTAACTGAATTGCCTAGTTAAATAAAGGTGAAAAAATAAGTATATATATATATATATATATATATATATATATATATATATACTGCTCCAAAAAATAAAGGGAACACTTAAACAACACATCCTAGATCTGAATGAAAGAAATAATCTTATTAAATACTTTTTTCTTTACATAGTTGAATGTGCTGACAACAAAATCACACAAAAATAATCAATGGAAATCCAATTTATCAACCCATGGAGGTCTGGATTTGGAGTCACACTCAAAATTAAAGTGGAAAACCACACTACAGGCTGATCCAACTTTGATGTAATGTCCTTAAAACGAGTCAAAATGAGTCTCAGTAGTGTGTGTGGCCTCCACGTGCCTGTATGACCTCCCTACAACGCCTGGGCATGCTCCTGATGAGGTGGCGGATGGTCTCCTGAGGGATCTCCTCCCAGACCTGGACTAAAGCATCCACCAACTCCTGGACAGTATGTGGTGCAATGTGGCGTTGGTGGATGGAGCGAGACATGATGTCCCAGATGTGCTCAATTGGATTCAGGTCTGGGGAACGGGCAGGCCAGTCCATAGCATCAATGCCTTCCTCTTGCAGGAACTGCTGACACACTCCAGCCACATGAGGTCTTGCATTGTCTTGCATTAGGAGGAACCCAGGGCCAACCGCACCAGCTTATGGTCTCACAAGGGGTCTGAGGATCTCATCTCAGTACCTAATGGCAGTCAGGCTACCTCTGGCGAGCACATGGAGGGCTGTGCGGCCCCCCAAAGAAATGCCACCCCACACCATGACTGACCCACCGCCAAACCGGTCATGCTGGAGGATGTTGCAGGCAGCAGAACGTTCTCCCCGGCATCTCCAGACTCTGTCATGTCTGTCACATGTGCTCAGTGTGAACCTGCTTTCATCTGTGAAGAGCACAGGGCGCCAGTGGCGAATTTGCCAATCTTGGTGTTCTCTGGCAAATGCCAAATGGCCTGCACGGTGTTGGGCTGTAAGCACAACCCCCACCTGTGGACGTCGGGCCCTCATACCACCCTCATGGAGTCTGTTTCTGACCGTTTGAGCAGACACATGCACATTTGTGGCCTGCTGGAGGTCATTTTGCAGGGCTCTGGCAGTGCTTCTCCTGCTCCTCCTTGCACAAAGGCAGAGGTAGCGGTCCTGCTGCTGGGTTGTTGCCCTCCTACGGCCTCCTCCACGTCTCCTGATGTACTGGCCTGTCTCCTGGTAGCGCTTCCATGCTCTGGACACTACGCTGACAGACACAGCAAACCTTCTTGCCACAGCTCGCATTGATGTGCCATCCTGGACTACCTGAGCCACTTGTGTGGGTTGTAGACTCCGTCTCATGCTACCACTAGAGTGAAAGCACCGCCAGCATTCAAAAGTGACCCAAACATCAGCCAGGAAGCATAGGAACTGAGAAGTGGTCTGTGGTCCCCACCTGCAGAACCACTCCTTTATTGGTGGTGTCTTGCTAATTGCCTATAATTTCCACCTGTTGTCTATTCCATTTGCACAACAGCATGTGAAATTTATTGTCAATCAGTGTTGCTTCCTAAGTGGACAGTTTGATTTCACAGAAGTGTGATTGACTTGGAGTTACATTGTGTTGTTTAAGTGTTCCCTTTATTTTTTTGAGCAGTGTATATAAATGTGAAAACGTGATTTACCTGTGTTGTATACATATTTCCACACAATGAGGTTGGAATAATACTGTGAAATTGATAATGCCATTTTAGTATAAGAATTTTTTTTAAAGACTGCCTGAAATTTCAGTCTGTTCTGGTGAGATGGAGTTTTGGCCTGTCTGGTGACCTCACCAGGCAGTAAATTTGTTAATAGACCTATAAGAAAGAGAGTTCCAAACCTTTCTGCCAATAACAGCTAGTTTTCAGTTTTTCCTTCCCACTCAGACCAGTCCCAGACTGTCCTAGCAAAAGTATTGCTTGAGAAATTTTGCTAAGATTTTTACAATTTTAATTGAAAACAATCACAGTAAGGTACTTAATTGTTACCCAGAAATGATTTGATTTTGAGATTTTAAAAAAAGAATGAAAAAGAACAGCTGTATTGTACCTTTAAATAATAAAATCCAAACATGGTGCGTTATGGAATAACTTTATTGGAGAACAAGAGTTTCAGGACAGAATCCTTTATCTGTTTGTTTCTGAAACTGTAAACAAGTGGGTTCACAAGAGGAGTTAAAATACAGTTAACAATAGATATCAAGATGAGAACATTGGGATGAATATGATATGATTTAGCACTGATGTAGACACATGAATGAGCAGTGTAGAAGGTAAGGACAACAATGAGATGAGAGGAGCAGGTGGAGAAAGCTTTTTTCCGCCCTTCAGATGTGGCAATTTTGCAAACAGATTTGATGATTTTACAATATGACCAAATTATGACAGTGAATGGAACATACATCACAAATAAAGCACATGCGAGGGCTAGATCTATCAACAGTGTTGTGTCCAAACAAGACAATGTAACAATCGGAGGATAATCACAAAACCAATACATTATCTGATTACTACAGAAAGGTAGTTGTGATGCAAGAATGACATTCAATGCTGGAAGAATTATCCCCAAAGCCCATGCTGTTGAGGCCAGGATCACACATACTTTGAATGTCATGATGCTGTTGTAGCGTAAAGGATTGCAGATAGCAACATAGCGGTCGTAGGCCATAGCACATAGGAGAAATCCCTCTGCAGTTTGGAATGTCAAATAGGTATACATCTGCAAGAAGCAACCTGCAAATGAAATGGACACATCATTCCACAAACACACTGATATCATTTTAGGTAGAACGCTGGTGGTGATCACTATATCTATGAGAGACAGATTACAGAGGAAAATATACATTGGTGTGTGAAGTTTGGAGTCGAGCAACACCAGAGTGATGATCATGGCGTTGCCGATGACAACCATGATGTATACCACCAGAAGAAAGATGGCCAAGTCTGTGTAGATCTCCTTGAGACCCAGCTCCCCTCCATGTATCAGGAAATCTGAAAACAGGCTCACGTTGAACTCCAGTGGTTGAGAAACATCTGAAAAACATCATGAGAAGAATGAGATTTTCATGCATCCACGAAGTACTGTCTAAAACACATACTGGTTTATATTTAAACAGTAAGTATATAGTCGGGCACAGTGTAACTACAAGGAATACATTGTTAAGCAGTATAGTTGTTATGACCTTATTATGAATAGGTATAACATCTGCATGCAGTATTTTCACACACACACACACACACACACACACACACACACACACACACACACACACACACACACACACACACACACACACACAGAGAGACAATACACACACACCATACACACGCATGCACTCATACAAACAGACACACACACACCATACACACACACACCATACACACACACACCATACACACGCACGCATGCACTCACACACACAGCACACACACACACACACACCATACACACACACACACCATAGACACACACACACACACACACACCACACACACACACACACACACACACACACACACACACACACACACACACACACACACACACACACACACACACACACACACACACACACACACACACACACACACATATAGTAGGACCTTTTTGAACTTCATGGGATACAGAAGTTACATCATAATAGAACGAAACAAAAGCCTAAGGATGAAATAAGAGTTTGATAGTTGTTCACTGTTCACGTTTCACCAATAGACAACACTGCAAACTCGAAAGCAAAGATTTGTATGGAATCAGCTGACAATGAAGGAGGGATATCTAGTCAGTTGCACAGTTGCACAACTTGCACAACTTAGTGCGTTCAACCAAAATGTGTCTTCCGCATGTAACCCAACCAGGCTGGATCAAAGCGGTGCGGGGGGGTTTAGAGTAAGGTTGATCCGGACAAGGGCATGGTTGTCCAAAGTTGCCACAGGTAATCATAGAGCCTCGCTAGGTTGCTAAGTGGGACGACCCTACCCTAAATCCTGACCCCTAACCCTGACCATTACACAAACCCTTACTTAACCCCAACCCTAACCCTTACCTTAACCATTTTACATTTCAATGGGGTTAGGTCAGTTGGGTCATCCAAAGCATCCCACTTAGAAAAAAACATTGATTCACACAACTGAGAATAAAATAAATAAATATGGACATGGGAGAAAGAATATCTGCAAAGGTTGAATGGATTGTGTTAGGGTTAATACATCGACTCAAATAAGGTAATAATTGTAGCTATACATTTTGTTGTCATTGCATTTTAAAAACATTTAACAGGACGTTCTAAAGAAACCAGAAAATTGTTAGCATCCTCCAATTCACCAGACACTGTTGACAATATATTTTACATTAATCAGATGGTGAGAAATTCCTATTTAAATATTGGGAAAGTAATTTTGTTTACCTGAAAGAGAAGTATGTTTATTATGGCTGCCGTTCTTCTTGTTCCTTGAACAGCTCTTGTATCATTCGATTTTTCCAATTGGAAAATTAGAAAACACAAACAATTTTCATGTCATAGAAAGCACTGGAGTTCTCACTTACTTGCCATTGAGTTGGTCATCTCACCAGACCCGCATCTCTGGGATTGAGGAAGAGCTGCATAATGTGGGAATTTATATAACAACTTCTCACCGCACTTCCTCTGTAATCCTTGTTCAGGAAGCTTTTTAATTAGACAGAAAACACAGGAGTCACTTTGGGACCTTTTTATTATGTTGTCTGGCACAAGCTCATAATTGGGACCTACAACACCAGCTCTAATTGGTTTAATCAGAACACAGAGACCCTTCAATACACTGTGGTCCAATACACTGTGATTTAATATTAAATTATATAGTATTCATGCAGTGATTAAATATACTAAGTAGAAGAACATAAGAACATCCCATGGAAAAAGTACCCTATTGTCATACTTGAGTAAAAGTAAACATACGTTAATAGAAAATGACTCAAGTAAAAATAAAGTCACCCAGTAAAAACTACTTGAGAAAAAGTCTAAAAGTACTTGGTTTTAAATATACTTAAATATCAAAATTAAATGTAATTGCAAAAATATTCTTAAGTATCAAAAGTAAAAGTATAAATCATTTCAAATTCCCTATATTAAGCAAACCAGACAGCACCATTTCCTTGTTTTTTTAATTTATGGATATCAAGGGGCAAAGTCTAAAAACACAGACATACTTTACAAATGAAGCATGTGTGTTTAGTGAGTCTGACAGATCTGAGGCAGTAGGGATGATCAGGGATGTTCTCTTGATAAGTGCGTGAATTTGACCATTTTCCTGTCCTGGTAAGCATTCAAAATGTAATGAGTACTTTTGGGTGTCGGGGAAAATGTACACTACCAGTCAAAAGTTTTAGAACAACTGCTCATTCCAGGGTTTTTCTTTATTTTTACTATTTTCTACATTGTAAAATAATAGTGAAGACATCAAAACTATGAAATAACACATATGGAATCATGTACGTAGTAATCAAAAAAGTGTAAAAATATATCTGAGATTCTTCAAATAGCCACCCTATGCCTTGATTACAGATTTGCACACACTTGGCATTCTCTCAACCAGCCTTACCTGGAATGCTTTTCCAACTCCTTTTGAAGGAGTTCCCACATATACTGAGCACTTGTTGACTGTTTTTCCTTCACTCTGCGGTCCGACTCATCCCAAACCATATCAATTTGGTTGAGGTCGGGGGATTGTGGAGGCCAGGTCATCTGATGCAGCACTCCATCACTCTCCTTCTTGGTCAAATAGCCCTCACACAGCCTGGAGGTGTGTTGGGTCATTGTCCTGTTGAAAAACATATCTAATGAATTTATCCTCTCCAGCCGGGTAACTCCGGGCCTTCCATTCCTGTGGCGGTCCTCATGAGAGCCAGTTTCATCATAGTACTTGACGGTTCTTGTGACTGCACTTGAAGAAACTTTCAAATGCTTGAAATATTCCGTATTGACTATTGACTGACCTTCATGTCTTAAAGTAATGATGGACTGTCATTCTCTTTACTTATTTGAGCTGTTCTTGCCATAATATGGACTTGGTGTTTTACCAAATAGGGCTATCTTCTGTATACTTGTGCATATTTGATATTTGTGCGTCTGTAACTTTCTCACTCATCATTATTCACGATTCATTCAGGATGATCCATAATCCTGGTACAGTAGCATCCACATTAATGTCGAAGTGTTTAGAAAAATATTATATTCTTGTTTAAAAAATAATCTGAAACACAACCAAAATAAACAGAAAATGCATCCAACAAATTTGTAGAGTCACAAGCTTGATGTAGTCATTGCGTACAATGAATATTGGAACAAATACTACTGTAAACTTTTAACTACTTTAATACACATAAGTTAATTTATCCCAGCACTTTTGGTCCCCTAAAATGTGGGGACTATGTACAAAAAGTGCTGTAATTTCAAAACGGTTCACCCAATATGGATGAAAACACGCTTAAATTAAAGCTGGCGATCTGCACTTTAACATCATAGTCATTGTATTATTTCAAATTCAAAGTGCTGGAGTACAGATCCAAAACAACAAAACATTTGTCACTGTCCCAATACTTTTGGAGCTCACTGTATGTCCCTCTTGTGATGTTATTGGTTAACAGACAGACATGAATGTCAATTGCCTGGCTCTGCTCCTGTGAGAGGGAGCAAATGAAGGACTGTAGGAACTGTTTCAGAGGGAAAAGGCCTTGGATCAGTTGAAGGCAATCTGGGATATTTCCTGCTTTTCAATGGTCATTTCAATTAGCCACAGCCAAAGTCACAATGATATCTATAAGAAATTGTGAAATATTTTATTCAATATTGTCTGTCTCCTTTGCCAGCAAAAAGGACAAATGTTTTCTGGTAACATTTAGAGTATCCTATCTTATTGCATTGACTAAATAAAATGAATGTAATTAAAAACATTATATTTTGCCTATTTTCTAGAAACGTGTATAGAGAATAGCAATAATGTCATAAGTTGATGCTTATTGTTTATTATGATTCAAATCATTTAAATGTCTACTTTTTCATAAAATGTTGTGGTTTAAAAAGAGCACATTTCTGCCCAATGCCAGTTAAAATGTCCAAAATAGCACATATTTCTATGACAGTATAATGCTTTTGCCAGAGTGTTGCACATGCTTAAAGTGGTTATGCACATTTGAGTTCACATTCAGGCTCCCGAGCTGTGAATACCTTGCTACTTTAATATCAGTTTATACACATTTTCTGTATTCCTTTTCACACGACAGTCAAACCGAGCCGAGTTGAACTGTACTGCGCTGAGCTGGTTACTCCAAAAAAAAAATATCTGATATGCTTCAGGTTGGCTCCATAGAGTGAATCAGCTACAGGTTGGCTCTATAGAGTGAATCAGCTACAGGTTGGCTCCATAGAGTGAATCAGCTACAGGTTGGCTCCATAGAGTGAATCAGCTACAGGTTGGCTCTATAGAGTGAATCAGCTACAGGTTGGCTCCATAGAGTGAATCAGCTACAGGTTGGCTCCATAGAGTGAATCAGGTACAGGTTGGCTCCATAGAGTGAATCAGCTACAGGTTGGCTCTATAGATTGAATCAGGTACAGGTTGGCTCTATAGATTGAATCAGGTACAGGTTGGCTCTATAGAGTGAATCAGCTACAGGTTGGCTCTATAGAGTGAATCAGGTACAGGTTGACTCTATAGAGTGAATCATGTACAGGTTGGCTCTATAGAGTGAATCAGGTACAGGTTGGCTCTATAGAGTGAATCAGGTATAGGTTGACTCTATAGAGTGAATCAGGTACAGGTTGACTCTATAGAGTGAATCAGGTACAGGTTGACTCTGTAGAGTGAATCAGGTACAGGTGAGTGGAATCTCTGGCCATTAAGGACAATCTCTCAATTCACCTGAAACCAGAAGTATTGCAGACCTTCAATCTTGGATTTGAGCATCTCAGATGTCCCTCTGAATTTTCAGCTAACAGACACTAGAGGTCTCTATAGAGATACCATTTTGACTGGCAATCAGGTAATGACAAGACACAGACAGCAAAGCCTGTAAAACAATGTGTGCTCATCGTCACCTTTACAGTTCCCTCATTCATACCTCCTAATATCTTACAGAACATCACCTTTAAAGGGTGATTTCACAATTTTTCTACTTCATATTCATAATCTCCAACATCAAAATGTGTAAATGGAAAGACAATTTACTCCCGAACATTGCCTGCTCATTGCCTGCACATAATTGGTTAAAAACACACTAGATGATGTCATTGGAAACACTTATCTTCCTCTATCTTTTTGACTACAAAACATAGAAAAGTGTCATTCTAACATATGTTGATGTTGGGGTGGTGCTGGAGATTATGAAAATGGAGTAGAACATTTTTTAAATACACTTTAAACATCACTTTTAAGAATGGTATGTGTTGAATTCTAATCCATTTTGTTTTAGGGTTTCAATACCAGAATAATCAACAAGCCTGTCAATATTATTTACGAAGTGCCAAACAAATATCTGTATTAAGAGTCTGTAACTTTCCGGCTGAGTATTTGTATAATTTTCTGCCGCAATGACTTTGTTTGCAAGCCGTAGATAATTGGATTCAAATTAGCAGGGACGACATGAAATAGAATGTAAGCAAGTTTTCTCAAATATGGATATTCTGAAAAGCGATGCAGTATGATGGTTAGAAACCCAGTCCACAGCATAATGAGATACAGTACCAGGTGGCTTGTACAGGTCTGCAATGCTCTGTTGTTCAGCTCTTTGCTTTTCTTGGTCCAGCAAATCACAGCAATCCTGAAATAAGTGACAGCGATGCTTCCCATTGAGGAAGTAAAGAGCAGCACAGTGAAAAATAGTCCATAAATGTTGTTGATTGAAACGTTCTCACAGGATAGCTTGAACAATGATGCATTGTCACAATAAGCATTCCGAATGATTGAACTGCAGCGGGATAGCCTCATGGTGAGACCCAGTAGGACAGACACTAACACAAGGGAAACCCCCCAAGCAGACACAGACAACATAACTAAAGTTTTGGTTGTCATTATGGACGTGTACCTTAATGGGTAACATATGGCCACATACCTGTCAAAAGCCATAATGATCAGTATCATATGTGAGGCTGATCCAAACATGTGACTGAAAAAGGCCTGAGCAACACATTGGCTGTACGTGATAAACCTCTCAGTTGAAACAATGTCAGCCATGAGGCGAGGCAACAAGACAGTGTTGCCAATCAGATCATTTACAGACAGGTTACAGAAGAGGATATACATTGGTTGGTGCAAGCTTCTCTCTGTGATGATGGCGACCAGGACTCCAATGTTAGACACAAGGAGGGCGAGATAGACAAACAGCAAGGAGAAAAAAATTGGATACATGAATGTCTGTGACAATTGAAAACCCTGGATGTGAAGGATATGGCTTGGTAATGACATGTTGTCGTCCATCCTGTTAGCAATGCAGGGCAAACCTGTAAAAAAAGGACAGAAATATAAATATAAATGATCATTTGTTATAATTGTAAATACAAGTTTTAAATGAAGATATACTACACATGCTGTTTGTATCCTCTTTTTTTCAATCTGCTGCTGTAGTCAGTCATGAGGAAAATCTGTATACAGGCAGTCCTCAAAAGCCACACTTGTACCTTGCTGAAGAGGGTATGAATCCTGCCACAGGTATCGGCCACATCCTTTTTATCTAAAACACTCCCCCATCATTTATCATCCTTCATTTTATGTCAACAATGATGAGGTAAGTCAAATGGTCACGTGATTATCAACATGTGGATTTTCATGTCATAGTCTCAAGAGCTATAGCTAGGCAACTCCTCTTGAGAAGGAAATTGTTATACATTTAAAATGTTGAAAATATTGTGTGAGCGACCACTAATGGAAGCCATCTGGCAACTAGATTTTGAATGTTAATCTGTAGCTGTTTGTTAGCCTGGTCCTGGATTTGTTCGTGCCGTCTTCACACCAAGCAGGCCAACATGGCTGGTTGGCGTGACAGTTACTCCATATAGGACTTGGATAGACAGCACAAACAGTTTTGGTACTAGACTAGCTGGTCTTTTTGTGCTGTGTAGGATCAAATCCTGATACACTATATATAACGTACGTGGACACCCCTGCAAATTAGTGGATTTGGCTATTTCAGCCACACCCATAGCTGACAGGTGTATAAAATATAGCACACAGCCTAAGATCACCATGCGCAGTGCCAAGCATCGGCTGAAGTGGTGTAAAGCTCACCGCCATTGGACTCTGGATCAGTAGAAACGCGTTCTCTGGAGTGATGAATCACGCTTCACCATCTGGCAGTCTGACGGACGATTCTGGGTTTGGCGGACGCCAGGAGAACGCTACCTGCCCCAATGCATAGTGCAATTTAAAGTTTGGTGGAGGAGGAATAATTGTCTGGGGCTGTTTTTCATGGTTCAGGCTTGGCCCCTTAGTTCCAATGAAGGGAAATATTAACGCTACAGCATACAATGACATTCTAGACAAGGCCTGGGCATTTATTTTCCATTGGGGGCCACATTAGAATATAGTTTTGCCATCGCGGGCCAGAATCATATTACAGGATTATACATGTGTATGATATATCTACTGTAAATTACGTCCAGATATGCTACATATTTTAGTTTTTTAACATGCACAGAAATAAAACCACATCCATGTCTCCTTTTGGTAGGTATTTTCATTGTTATCAACCACACGGAGGGAAAAGTACACTGTGCATTCAGCAACTCTTGTTAACGGGTATGAACAAAAACATAGGAAAGAGAGAGAGCTCAACATTACATTTAAACTACTCAATCAGTGTGAGAAGTGAAGTGGGCATTGACTAGAGCAGTGAAGTCAGGTATAGTTTCTGACATCGCTATGCGCAGGATTGCTGAGAGGTGAGAGTCATTAAGAGATGATCTGTGCATTGACTTGATATATTTCGTCACTGAAAATGTCTGTTCACATACATAGGTTGACCCAAACAGTACAAACATCTTCTGAGCATGACTCCTAATCTTTGGAAAGTTTTGCATAGAACCTCGTCAGTGATATTTGAATAGTTCTCCAATCACTGCATCAGACTGAAGATTGATAAGCTCAGTGGGAGCGTTATCCACATTGAAGGTGAAAGGAGAGGAAACCAACAGCATGTTATTTTCCAACACTTTGAAATCCTCAAAACGACGAGAAAACTCACTGTTCAAAGCACGCAGTAGCGATGTATACTAGGGAACAGACTAGTAGTGTTGGAAGGTGGGTGAGATTGTTGGCTTCTACTTGGCGGGTCAGGAGGAGTAATTGTTTTGGACTGGCCTGCACAGAGCCCTGATCTCAACTCCATTGAACATCTTTGGGATGAATTGGAACGCTGGCTGTGAGCCAGGCCTAATCGCCCAACTTCAGCGCCGACCTCACTAATGCTTTTGTGGCTGAATGGAAGAAAGTCCCCATAGCAATGTTCCAACATCTAGTGGAAAGCCTTCCCAGAAGAGCGGAGGCTGTTATAGCAGAAAACGGGGGACCAACTCCATATTAATGCCCATGATTTTGGAAGGAGATTTTCCACGAGCAGGTGTCCACATACTTTTAGTCTTGTAGTGTATTTTATGCTGATACCTCAAGTGATTTAATTGAGGCCTTCACCCTTCTCTAGGCCAGTATGTGCCTGAGATACATTGGTTACAGCATTCAGTCTTTATGGTACGTAGATATGTAACAAATAACCAAGTTATGCTGTTTAATTATCAGTAAAGTTGATGATGCAGTAAATACTCAATGTGTATAAATATCTACGTTTATGGACTACTGTCATACTCTCAACAATGACTTAGACCTATAATTTGGTGCCCTTTGTCAGTGAAATGACACCTGTCTGCAACCCTCTTTGAATTACATAATTTCACTGTTAATTGACCAAGTGGAGCAAGTGGATACATTTGATATTGACAGTGGGTCAGGTGAGAGTTACCTGACATTATAAAGTCTGTTTTCCATGGTTGGTCAAGCTGTTATAGTACAAAGACTAGAGGATCTAATGAGCGCAATGATCACTATGTACTGCAGCACTAACAAATCAGGCTAATAACAGAGGGCTAATTATCTAGAATCCCTAAACTCTAATTCCCACAAGGGAGAAGAATGATGCAATGGAGAGGAAAACACTAGTGGATGTGATAACAAATTAGTATGGCTACATTTACTGTTAAAAAATATGTGTGTGTAATCCAAACGTTTGTATCAATAAAACAGTGGTGCTCAAACTTTTGGGTCTTTTGGGCCTTTTGGGCCAAAAGATGATCTGATTGTTAGGCTGTGAGCCGAACAAATAGATAGTGTGTTTAGAAATATATAAGGTAAACAATTGCTTTCTAGGGAATTTAAACAATAGCTGTTTACACTGAACAAAAATATAAACGCAACATGTAAAGTGTTGGTTCCATGTTTCAGGAGCTGAAATGAAAGATACCAGAAATGTTCCATATGCACAAAAAGCATATGGAACAATGTTGTGCAAAAATGTATTTACATTCCTGTTAGTGAGCATTTCTCCTTTGCCAAGAAAATCCATCTACTTGACAGGTGAGGCATATCAAGAAGCTGATTAAACAGCATGATCATTAGTCAGGTGCACCTTGTGCTGGGACAATAAAAGGCCACTCTAAAATGTGCAGATTTGTCACACAATGCAATTACACAAATGTCTCAAGTTTTGATGGTGCGTGCAATTGGCATGCTGACTGCAGGAATATCCACCAGAGCTGTTGCCATAGAATTGAATGTTAATTTCTCTACCATAAGACACCTCCAACGTCATTTTAGAGAATTTGGCATCATTTCCAACCAGCCTCAATTAACGGGTGTGCCTTTTTAAAAGTAATTTTGTGGAATTTCTTTCCTTCTTAATGCGTTTGAGACAATCAGTTGTGTTGAGACAAGGTAGGGGTGGTATACAGAAGACAGTCCTATTTGGTAAAATACCAAGTCCATATTATGGCAAGAACAGCTCAAATAAGCAAGAAGAAAAGACAGTCCATTATTACTTTAAGACATGAAGGTCAGTCAATACGGAATATTTCAAGCACTTTGAAAGTTTATTCAAGTGCAGTCACAAAAACCGTCAAGTACTATGATGAAACTGGCTCTCATGAGGACCTCCACAGGAATGGAAGGCCCGGAGTTACCTCTGCTGCAGAGAATAAGTTGATTAGAGTTTACTGCACCTCAGATTGCAGATCAAATAAATGTTTAACAAATGCTTGGGCCAAGAAACAGGAGCAATGAACGTTAGAGCTGTCATCAAGGCAAAGGGTGGCTACTTTGAAGAATCTAAAATCTAAAATATATTTTGATTTGTTTAACACTTTTTTGGTTACTACATGATTCCATATGTGTTATTTCATAGTTTCGATGTCTTCAGTATTATTCAAAAATGTAGAAAATAGTAAAAAAATAAGTACAACCATTGAATTAGTAGGTGTGTCCAAACTTTTGACTGGTACTGTATATATTCCTTTTTTTTTTTTTTGCAGTGAACTTAGTCGGGGACTCAACTTACTGCAATTAAACTAAAGAGGACTGTAAAGTCAAATTCTTAACCTTCAGTTATTAAAGCAGATAGTCCTTTAGAATAATTAACAAGACCTTACATCTAGTTGCATTCATGTTTTCAATAATTCAAATATTAAGAAATCTCCTGAAAAATGTGAGTAATGTTTGCTTTGGAGCATGACTGAAGGCTTTTTATCCTCTTCTCAGGTAGAAGTTATACTTTAGTGAATATGGTTCTGTAAAAGATCAGAACATTGTCACCTGTAACATGATATCTTATCAATAATACCCTAATAAAGCAATGTTTTGTACAGTGCCTTCAGAAAGTATTCATACCCCTTCCACATTTTGTTGTGTTACAGCCTGAATTCAACATTAATTAAATAGATATTTTTCCTCACCCATCTACACACAATACCCCATAATGAGAAAGTGAAAACATGTTTTTAGAAATGTTTGCAAATCAAAATAAAATATCTAATTTACATAAGTATTCACACCGCTGAGTCAATAGTTTGTAGAAGCACATTTGACAGCAATTACAACTCTGGGAAATTCTGTATAAGTCTCTAAGCGATTTTGAAACATTTGCTCGATATACATTTTCAAAAAGTAATCTCCCAGTGTCTGGTGGAAAGCAGACTGAACCAGGTCTTCCTCTAGGATTTTGCCTGTGCTTAGCTCCATTCTGTTTATTTTTTTTCCTGAAAAACTCCCCAGTCCTTAACGATTACAAGCATACCCATAACATAATGCAAGGACGACTATGCTTGAAAATATGGTGAGTTGTACTCAGTAATGTGTTGTATTTGATTTGCCCCAAATACAACACTTTGTAAATTGGACAACAGGTTAATTGCTATGCCACATTTATTGCAGTATTACATTAGTACTTTGTTGCAAACAGGATGCATGTTTTGGAATATGTTTATTCTTTACAGGCTTCCTTCTTCTCACTCTGTCATTTAGTTTAGTATTGTGGAGTAACTACAATGTTATTTATCCATCCTCAATTGTCTTCTATCACAGCCATTAAACTCTGTAACTGTTTTAAAATCACCATTTTGCCTCATGGTGAAATCACTGAGTGGTTTCCTTCCTCCTGGCAACTGAGTTAGGAAGGACGTCTCTGTCTTTGTAGTAAATGGGTGTATTGATACACCATCCAAAGTGTAATTACATTTAGCAGGGGGGGGGGGGGGTTAGAAGGATTACTTAATCCTATCCCAGGTATTCCTTAAAGAGGTGGGGATTCAGGTGTCCCCGGAAGGTGGTGATTGACTCCGCTGTCCTGGCATTGTGAGGGAGCTTGTTCCACCATTGGGGTGCCAGAGCAGCGAACAGTTTTGACTGGGCTGAGCGGGAACTGTGCTTCCGCAGAGGTAGGGAGGCAAGCAGGCCAGGGGTGGATGAACGCAGTGCCCTTCTTTGGGTGTAGGGACTGATCAGAGCCTGAAGGTACGGAGGAGCCGTTCCCCTCACAGCTCCGTAGGCAAGCACCATGGTCCTGTAGCAGATGCGAGCTTCAACTGGAAGCCAGTGGAGTGTGCGGAGGAGCGGGGTGATGTGAGAGAACATGGGAAGTTTGAACACCAGACGGGCTGCGGCATTCTGGATGAGTTGTAGGGGCTTAATGGCACAGGCAGGGAGCCCCGCCAACAGCGAGTTGCAGTAATCCAGACGGGAGATGACAAGTGCCTGGATTAGGACCTGTGCCGCTTCCTGTGTGAGGCAGGGTCGTACTCTGCGAATGTTGTAGAGCATGTACCTACAGGATCGGGTCACCGCCTTGATGTTAGCGGAGAACGACAGGGTGTTGTCCAGGGTCACGCCAAGGCTCTTAGCACTCCGGGAGGAGGACACAATGGAGTTGTCAAACGTGCTGGCGAGATCATGGAACGGGCAGTCCTTCCCCGGGAGGAAGAGCGGCTCCGTCTTGCCGAGGTTCAGCTTGAGGTGGTGATCCGTCATCCACACTGATATGTCTGCCAGACATGCAGAGATGCGATTCGCCACCTGGTTATCAGAAGGGGGAAAGGAGAAGATTAATTGTGTGTCGTCTGCGTAGCAATGATAGGAGAGACCATGTGAGGATATGACAGAGCCAAGTGACTTGGTGAATAGCGAGAATAGGAGAGGGCCTAGAACTGAGCCCTGGGGGACACCAGTGGTGAGAGCACGTGGTGCGGAGACGGATTCTCGCCACGCCACCTGGTAGGCGCGACCTGTCAGGTAGGACGCAATCCAAGAGTGAGCCGCGCCGGAGATGCCCAACTCGGAGAGGGTGGAGAGGAGGATCTGATGGTTCACAGTATCAAAGGCAGCAGACAGGTCTAGAAGGATGAGAGCAGAGGAGAGAGAGAGTTAGCTTTAGCAGTGCGGAGAGCCTCCGTGACACAGAGAAGTGCAGTCTCAGTTGAATGACCAGTCTTGAAACCTGACTGATTTGGATCAAGAAGGTCATTCTGAGAGAGATAGCAAGAGAGCTGGCCAAGGACGGCATGCTCAAGAGTTTTGAAGAGAAAAGAAAGAAGGGATACTGGTCTGTAGTTGTTGACATCGGAGGGATTGAGTGTAGGTTTTTTGAGAAGGGGTGCAACTCTCGCTCTCTTGAAGACAGAAGGGACGTAGCCAGCGGTCAAGGATGAGTTGATGAGCGAGGTGAGGTAAGGGAGAAGGTCTCCGGAAATGGTCTGGAGAAGAGAGGAGGGGATAGGGTCAAGCGGGCAGGTTGTTGGGCGGCCGGCTGTCACAAGTCGCAAGATTTCATCTGGAGAGAGAGGGGAGAAAGAGGTCAAAGCATAGGGTAGGGCAATGTGAGCAGGACCAGCGGTATCGTTTGACTTAACAAACGAGGATCGGATGTCGTCGACCTTCTTTTCAAAATGGTTGACGAAGTCATCCGCAGAGAGGGCAGAGGGGGGGGGGGGGAGGAGGATTCAGGAGGGAGGAGAAGGTGGCAAAGAGCTTCCTAGGGTTAGAGGCAGATGCTTGGAATTTAGAGTGGTAGAAAGTGGCTTTAGCAGCAGAAACAGAGGAAGAAAATGTGGAGAGGAGGGAGTGAAAAGATGCCAGGTCCGCAGGGAGGCTAGTTTTCCTCCATTTCCGCTCGGCTGCCCGGAGCCCTGTTCTGTGAGCTCGCAATGAGTCGTCAAGCCACGGAGCAGGAGGGGAGGACCGAGCCGGCCGGGAGGATAGGGGACATAGAGAGTCAAAGGATGCAGAAAGGGAGGAGAGGAGGGTTGAGGAGGCAGAATCAGGAGATTGGTTGGAGAAGGATTGAGCAGAGGGAAGAGATGATAGGATGGAAGAGGAGAGAGTAGCGGGAGAGAGAGAGCGAAGGTTGTGACGGCGCAATACCATCTGAGTAGGGGCAGAGTGAGTAGTGTTGGAGGAGAGCGAGAGGGAAAAGGATACAAGGTAGTGGTCGGAGACTTGGAGGGGAGTTGCAGTGAGATTAGTAGAAGAACAGCATCTAGTAAAGATGAGGTCAAGCGTATTTCCTGCCTTGTGAGTAGGGTGGGACGGTGAGAGGGTGAGGTCAAAAGAGGAGAGGAGTGGAAAGAAGGAGGCAGAGAGAAATGAGTCAAAGGGAGACGTAGGGACGTTAAAGTCACCCAGAATTATGAGGGGTGAGCCATCCTCAGGAAAGGAACTTATCAAGGCATCAAGCTCATTGATGAACTCTCCAAGGGAACCTGGAGGGCGATAAATCATAAGGATGTTAAGCTTGAATGGGCTAGTGACTGTGACAGCATGGAATTCAAATGAGGAGATAGACAGATGGGTCAGGGAAGAAAGAGAGAATGTCCACTTGGGAGAGATGAGGATTCCAGTGCCACCACCCCGCTGACCAGATGCTCTCGGGGTATGCGAGAACACGTGGTCAGACGAGGAGAGAGCAGTAGGAGTAGCAGTGTTTTCTGTGGTAATCCATGTTTCCGTCAGCGCCAAGAAGTCGAGGGACTGGAGGGTAGCATAGGCTGAGATGAACTCTGCCTTGTTGGCTGCAGACCGGCAGTTCCAGAGGCTGCCGGAGGCCTGGAATTCCACGTGGGTTGTGCGTGCTGGGACCACCAGGTTAGAGTGGCAGTGGCCATGCGGTGTGAAGAATTTGTGTGGCCTGTACAGAGAGGAGAGAACAGGGATAGACAGACACATAGTTGACAGGCTACAGGAGAGGCTATGCTAATGCAAAGGAGATTGGAATGAAAATTAACTAAACAACTGGGCAAGCGAGAGAGCAGGGCCTCCCTCACTAACCATTCACTGAAACACTCAAATATACCTTTTCCAACTTCCACTTTAGAAATTATAATTGATGTAAACTACAGTGGTTTAATGTTTCCAGGAATAGGCTCAAACTTAGTTTATTCAGCTAGATAACTTGGTACAGTATTCTACCATGAAACCCACCCAGTGCACCGTGTCCTATGACGCCGTAGCTAACTAGCATGCTAGCATCCAATAACACACGGTTAGAACCAATACTTGGTTACAACAAACTACCAATGGATCATTCGTGTCTGTGTCTAGTTCCTTTCATAATGCATAAGTAATTAAACGTTGGCTAGCTAACACAAAGTCAGTCCTGCTAGCTACACAAGTGGACTACACAACTCGAAAGTTCAGAAAGTTAAGGGTACGTTGCAAAAATCTTATTGACTAAAAATGATACAGTACTGCTAGCTGGTAGAGTTGGCTAGCTAGCAGTGGCTGCGTTTACCTTTATCTTTTATCTTTGATACATAGACAACTATGTAGCTAGCTAATATTACACTAATCAAATCACTCCGTTGTAATGTATTTAGTTTCTACAGTACTGCTAGTTGGTAAAGTTGGCTAGCTAGCAGTGCCTGTGGTGTTGACGCCGTTTGGAAAATGGCGCGACCGAACGAATACAGCTGGCTAGCTAACCTTGTTAGTTCCTCAAAGTTAGTTTCTCAAAGCTACACCTACACCTTTAGCTACACCTTTATCCTTGATGCAAAGACAACTTTGTAGCTAGCTAGCTAAAATTACACTAATCAAATCGTTCCGTTGTAATGTAATGTAATTAAATGTAATTTTACCCGCGGAGCGAAGTACAGCATGACTACTCACTCCAGCATAGAGTAATAAATAACTTCACCATGCACAAAGGGATATTTAGTGTTTTATTTTTATAAATTTGTATCAATAGGTGCCCTTCTTTGTGAGGCATTGGAAAACCTCCCTGGTCTTTGTGGTTGAATCTGTATTTGAAATTCACTGACGGATCTTACAGATAATTGTATATGTGGGGTACAGAGATGAGGTAGTCATGTTAAAAATCATGTTAAACACTGTTATTGCACCAAGTGTGAGTCCATACAACTTATTATTGGACTTGTTAATAATTACAGTACTGAACTTATTTAGGCTTGTCATAACAGAGGGGTTGAATTCATATTGACTCAAAACATTTCAGCTTTTCTTAAATTTTTTACATTTCTGAAAAACATAATTCCACGTTGACATTATGGGGTATTGTGTGGAGGTCAGGGACATAACATCTACATTTAATCCATGTTAAATTCAGGCTGTAGCAACAACATGTGGAAAAAATCAAGGGCTGTGAATTTTCTCTGTTTTTATATGTTTTTAAAGACCTAATTCCCCACCAATTCGGTGGGTTTGTGAAGCACTGCTAGCAGTGGGTAAAGTGAGTCTTCCATCCCTCAGGATCCTCCAGTATTCCTCCAGTAATGAGAGGGGTGGCCTCGCCCTAACCCTTCATCAACTAACAATGACCAGAGCTCGATTCAATTCAATTAAATTAAATGTTATTGGTCACATGCACATATTTAGCAGATGTTATTGTGGGTGTAGCGAAATGCTTGTGTTTCTAGCTCCAACAGTGCAGTAGTATCTAACAATTCACAATAATACACACAACTCTAAAAGTAATTAACTACCTCCCTGTCCAATAGGGCTATCTCTCCTGGGTGGAACGATTAACCTATCCCTTTAGTCCATTCCCCAGTTCTCTACGCCACTTTGGTAAAGAGGCCCGCTTGTCCCCATTGCAATCCCATAGGTCAGTGTCCACATATTCCCTTATCCCCTCCTATTTTAATAGATACTTCATCAATGTTTCTCTCTGAGGACATTCTTACACAACAGGAAGGAAGGAGTTCTAGATATGACTAGATACAATATTCATTTTTAACATGTGATTCGATATATGTTCTGATGGAGCATCAACATGTATACTCAGGTTAGAGCATGCCTGGGCTAGAGGCATGGAGAATAAAACAAGGCAACGTTATGATAGATAGATATATTTCTCCCTTCTATTGAAATGCATTAGACATTTGAGATATCATCTACATGATTTATGTCATTCAAATATGTGCAATGTCACCTAACTATAAGGCAGAGGCCTAACTTGAACTTATGGTGCCTCGGGGGTATTTTTATCAGCATGCTTCATTAGCGAGAGGTGAAGAATCTAATAACTGTTTCTGCAGTCCCAATGGATTAATTACAACAAGATACACTCAAAAATACATTATTTAATCAACTCTCTACGGGGCTAATTAATACGTGTTTTTCACACCGAGATGAAAGTCTTTGCTAACTGATGTAATCATGGAAGTGTTATGATTAACAAAATAGCCACAATGAACTGTATTAGGCGAATGAAGGTAAACAGATTGAGTACTAGAAGGGGCTTTTATAAGATGGTAAAAGTTAAAAAGAGACATCCTCACTTGAAACAAAGAGTATTATATTTTACTTATTTTTTTATACACAAACCCATGTATTTTGTTCTATTCAGTCTTCCTCTCAACGATCTGATAGGAATCACTGCAATGCTCCCAAAGGTGCTGTCAGACTTTGTGACTGGGACAAACACAGTCTTTTATCCTCTATGTGATATTCAGGGCTTCTTGCTCCACATGTGTGGAAGTGTGGCTGTCTGTCACGTCCTGACCTGTATAAGGGGTTATTTGTTATTGTAGTTTGGTCAGGACGTGGCAGGGGTGTGTTTGTTTAGAGTGTTTCGGGGTTTGTTGGGTTATGTTCTAGTATGTCTATTTCTATGTGGTGTTTGTTGGGTTGACCTTCAATTGGAAGCAGCTGCTCCTAGTTGCTTCTAATTGGAGGTCCTATTTAAGAGGGGTGTTTTTCTATGGGATTTTGTGTGTAGTTGTTTCTTGTTTAGCTGTGTGCCTGACAAGACTGTTATCGTCGTTGTTTTTGTATACTTTTGTTTTGTTTTTCCTTCTTTCTGCCTATTAAAAAGAAGATGAGTATACACATTCCCGCTGCGTTTTGGTCTAATCCTTATGACACCCGTGACACTGTCTTTATTCTTGCGGCAATGGCCTTTGATCATTATGTTGCCATAAGGTACAATACTAGTATCACACCCAGGAATGTGCTGCTGATTATTTTACTGGTATGGGTTCTTGACTTTCTCTTGATCTTACTACTGTTCTCTCTGCAGACGAAGCTGCCCCGGTGTGGATCCACCATAATGAATGTGTTTTGTGACAACCGTTCCCTTCTTAAACTCACCTGTGGTAAAACTATACTGAATAATGTCATAGGCCTGTTTAACACAGCAGTCATGCAGATTATAAGTGTATTGTTTCCTATGTGAAGATTCTGATCACTTGCTTGGTTACAAACAACGAATAGTTTCGCCGTCCTGGAGCCTGATCTTCCTGCACCTTCGTCACTGGGGGTGTCTGCGGCGGCAGTAACTACTCCTACGATTTCGAAGTCGACAACCTTCCGTCCAAGCTCTGGATTGAGGAACCTTGGCTGCAACTAATGGGGATCCATAATAAATACAAATACCAAGAAGTCTGAACCTAGCAGTAAATGTTTGCACACGTTTGTGGCAGAGTTGGTCATATTCTTCATATTTGAGGTTGTAGGAACCTTCATCATTGTATCACAAAGATTCAAGATTGTCTCAGCTGACTTTTGGTATTTGGTATTTTATTAGGATCCCCATTAGCTGTTGCAAAAGCAGCAGCTACTCTTCATGAGGTCCACACAAAACATGAAATATGACATAATACAGAACATCAATAGGACAGAACTACATACATTTTTTAAAAAGGCACACGTAGCCTACATATCAATGCATACACACAAACTATCTAGGTCAAATTTGTAAAATATTATTTGTGAAAGATTATGGGCATGCTCATCTTTCTAGTATCTCCTCTTCTGAATCCAATTGTATATGGACTGAACGCAAGTGAAATACGAATCACCCTATTGAAAGTATTAGTCTGAACCAATTACAAATCTGGTCTATGATGATGGTTCACAGTCACAATGAGGCCAGATGTGGGGAAAAGTGTATTTTTTTCTGCACAGAACACAAAAAATCGGAATAGTTATATAATATCGGTAGTTCATCACTATATCTGTGCTTTGTATTGGTAAACAAGGCATAGTATACCGTAGCTTCAAATCATCCATCAAACTATCATTTCAACATCATGGACTGGCAGTCCCTGAATCCACTGGCTTTTCTCTCAGTTTACCTAACAAAGTGGCTGGGTCAAACTGTTGAAATTCGAGATTGTGCTTTTAAGTTGAAAGATGTATCCCTTCTCTTTTATTACTTTTAAATTAATTATATATACCCATTGGTTCTTCAAGAATACAGTATAATTTATAAATGCCTCATTAGCTTAGTTCAAGCTTTAACTCCATTGTAAACAATATAATTGTAAACAAACACTCATGCTTAAAGCTATAATTTTGATATCATGGATGGCCCGTTCTTTCATCTATAGCAGTCTATGAATTTGAGAGAGGTTACAGTTATCCAGCAACTTTGCAGCTCAGTTGATAGAACATGGTGTTTGTAATGCCATAATAGTGTTTGTAACGCCAGGGTAGTATCAAGAGAATATGAGGTGGAAAATGGAACTCCACAGGGTAGTGCTATTAGTCCTACCTTATTCATGTTGATGATTGATGACATCTTCGTGGATATCGGACAGGGTATAGGGGCAATGTCATATGCAGATGATGGTGCCATTTAGAAAAGGGGAAAGAATATTCCTTATGTAATAGAGACAATGCAAGGTGCTGGAATGCCCCTTATCATGGGGTTTCAAGTTATCTGTATCTAAATATTGCCATATGATGTGCGCTAAATGACAAAAATGATTAAGGAAGATGTCAGTGTTCAATTATATGGAGAACTGTAAGGATCTGTGTGTAGCTGGTGCAGAGGAGTCAGGCGCAGGACAACAGAGATGAGTAAATAAAAGTAACTTTACTCAAAGTCATCAAAATACAAGAGAATTACCAAGCCCACAATAAGGATCACAATACAACAAACAATCACTCACAACCAAACATGGGGAACAGAGGGTTAAATAATAAACAGGTAATTGGGTGAGTGAAACCAGGTGTGTAAGACATAGACAAAACAAATGGAAAATGAAAAGTGGATCGGCGGTGGCTAGAAGGCCGGTGACGTCGACCGCCGAACGTCGCCCGAACAAGGAGAGGGACTGACTTCTGCGGAAGTCGTGACAAGAACGAATGGAAAGGGTAACATAATTTAAGTATTTGGGGCTATGGTTTGATGAAAAGCTTACATGGATACAACATATTACTTTGAGACTAAATGTAAATCTAAGAAAATATTAAATCTTATGAGGACAATAGTTGGGCATGATTGGGGGTAGATCGGAAAGCTTTACTGAATATTTATCGTACTTTGATGAGATCGTCTGTAGATCATGGGTGCTTTGTAAATTTTTTACATCGCTGTTGCACCTTGATAGGATGCAAGCGAGGGCACTCAGGATGTGCGATGGTGCATTTAAAACTACACTGGTTGAGGCTTTACAAGTAGATACTGGGGAAATGCCAATAGCCCTTAGAAAAGTTAAGATGGCCCTGGCATACTGGGAAAGACTGAAGGGTAGTATTGCAGATCATCCTACACTGACAGTATTGGAAGACTGTTGGGATTATGAACAATATCAAAAGAGGGGGTTTGACCCAGAGATTGGAAAAAGGGTTGATGAGTATATACTATAGGGCCATCTGTGGCAATAGGAAATGTGACATTGTTATAGGGTCATCTGTGGCAATAAGAAATGTAATATTGTTATAGGGCCATCTGTGGCAATAGGAAATGTGATATTGTTATAGGGCCATCTGTGGCAATAGGAAATGTGATATTGTTATAGGGCCATCTGTGGCAATAGGAAATGTGATATTGTTATAGGGCCATCTGTGGCAATAGGAAATGTGATATTGTTATAGAGCCATCTGTGGCAATAGGAAATGTGATATTGTTATAGGGCCATCTGTGGCAATAGGAAATGTGATATTGTTATAGGGCCATCTGTGGCAATAGGAAATGTGATATTGTTATAGAGCCATCTGTGGCAATAGGAAATGTGATATTGTTATAGGGCCATCTGTGGCAATAGGAAATGTGCCACCGTGGTTTTATACTGTTGATCTTAGCCTGATTGAAGAAAATAAACAGTGGTGTGAAGAAGATAATGTAGGAACAATAGTGGATCAATATACTAGTAATCCGTTTTATTCTTGTCTTGCAGTGTGTACAGATGGTTCAAAGGATCCCATGAATAAGAAGACAGCAGCAGGTATATTTATTTCTGAGTTCAATGTTAGTCTATGCAAGAGACTAACTAAAGATGTATCTGTATATTCAACAGAAATGGTTGCGATAATTGTTGGATTGCAATGGATAGATGAGGTGCAACCAAGAAGAGTAGTAATATGTTGGGACTCTGCATCAGTGTTTTGCAGTTTAAGATCTGGAAAGTCAGAACGTGAGGAGTCATGAGTAAAAATAATGATGCTGTTGTTAGGTTAACAAGGAAATGGTATTGAAATTCACTTCTGTTGGATTTCGGCTCAAACAGGAGTGAATGGAAATTATACAGTAGATATAATAGCAAAAAGAGCAGTGAAAAAGAATATACATGTGCAGTTGGGTAGAGGGGAAATTAAAACATTGATTCAGAAAAATGGGTTAAATTGCTGGCAGAGACAATGGGATGAAAGTAGTAAGGGCAGACCGTGCTTCTATAGCCACCGTGCTTCTTTCACATGCTTTGCTTGCTGTTTGGGGTTTTAGGCTGGGTTTCTGTACAGCACTTTGAGATATCAGCTGATGTACGAAGGGCTATATAAAAATACATTTGATTGATTGATTTGAGACATGTTTATAGTACAAGGAAATCTGTACAGGAGATAGTGTCATATAATGGGAACAGAAGGGAGGAGGTTGTGTAGGATGACATTAACATATGGGATTGAATTCATCTTTAACATTGATAGGGAAACATGGTACTGGAATGTATAATGGATGTATGGTAGAGGAAAATGTTGAAGATGTATTATTATTTTGTGAAATGAATGCTGTAGAAAGGAAGAGATTGTTTCATAGGGTCAGAGGTTGGTCAGGAATGGGTGGTATTTTGGGTGGGGGTGATGGGAGTAGTGAGGTTTGTAGGGAATTACAATTTATTAGAAATTCAGGGTTAGTTAAGAGAATATAGTGGTATAGATAGGTTGAGAACGGCCTCACCCACCAGTACAGTAGGTGCCGGTGTATGCACCTGTCTGTTGGTTATGATTCGTCAAATAAAACGTAAAGAAGAAGAAGTGCATGTCAGAGCAAAAAGCAAGCCACGAGGTCAAAGGAATTGTCCGTCAAGCTCAGAGACAGGATTGTGTCAAGGCACAGATCTGGGAAAAGGTACCAAAACATTTTTGCATCATTGAATGTCCTCACGACACAGTGGCCTCCATCATTCTTAAATGGAATGAATTTGGAACCACCAAGACTTCCTAGAGCAGGCCACCCGGAAAAACTGAGCAATCGGGGGAGAAGGGCCTTGGTCAGGGAGGTGACCAATAGCCCGATGGTCACTCTGACAGACCTCTAGAGTTCCTCGGTGGAGATAGGAGAACCTTGCAGAAGGACAACCATCTCTGCAGCACTCCACCAATCAGGCCTTTATGGTAAAGTGGCCAGACGGAAGCCACTCATCAGTAAAAGGCACATGACAGCCAGCTTGGAGTTTGCCGAAAGGCGCCTAAAGGACTCAGACCTTGAGACACAAGATTCTCTGGTCTGATGGAACCAGATTGAACTCTTTGGCCTGAATGCCAAGTGTCACGTCTGGAGGAAACTCACCACCTGGTCAATACCCTCCCTACGGGGAAGCATTATTATGGTTTTTCAGCGGCAGGGACAGGGAGACCAGTCAGGATCGAGGAAAGATGAATAGAACAAAGAACAGCCAGATCCTTGATGAAAGCCTGCTCAGGACATCAGACTGGGGTGAAGGTTCACCTTCCAACAGGACAACGACCCTAAGCACACAGCCAAGACAACGCAGGAGTGGCTTTGGGACAAGTCTCTGAATGTCCCTGAGTGGCCCAGCCAGAGCCCGGACTTGAACCTGATCGAACATCTGTGCTGTGCAGCGACGCTCCCCATCCAACCTCCCCAAGTACAGGTGTGGCAAGCTTGTAGCGTCATACCCAAGAAGACTCGAGGCTGTAATCGCTGCCAAAGGTGCTTTAACAAAGTACTGAGCAAAGGGTCTGAATACTTTTTTTTATTTTTATAAATTTGCAACATTTCTCAAACCTGTTTTTGCTTTGTCATCATGGGATATTGTGTGTAGATTGATGAGGGGGAAAAAAACGATTTAATACATTTTAGAATAAGGCTGTAATGTAACAAAATGTAGAAAAAGTCAACAGGTCTGAATACTTTCCGAATGCACTGTATAAACAGTAATGAATACATCATCACAACAACCTATCACTTAGTCTTGAGTTACGTCAGAATGTGAGTGGTTTTCTGAGTGGGCATTATTTCTGCTCTAGCCAAGCTAGTTTAGAAAGATTGACACCATCATAGCAAGGTATTGTTTGCTTTTAGACAAAATGTAACAGACAGGTAAACCCTCAGCTAAGCTACACCACTCATCTGAATAACATGCCATATACCTATACACACATTGCTTTAATGCAGAGTACATGTTAAGTTAAAGACAATATATGTTTAAAATGATCAACTACAATATGATTACATTTCAATTCTAGAGTGACTGAATATAACCAATCTGATAATTCAGTTAATACGAGCCCTACAGTAAGCTAGACTGGAGCTAACTAGCTTTAGATATTTCTTTGCTAGTATTGAGTCAGATTTACATAACTTATAGTACATTAAATGTGTACATAAGATTAGCTTTTCTTCCTTTAAAGGTATTTGATGATGCCGGGCCAGAATCTTAATCAGACACTCAGTTACCACGTGCAGATTGCCAGTTTTGACATCCCTACCCCAGTGAGCTTACCCTGTGTTCACCATTGGTCTCCTGCTCTCTCTGTTCTCTGTCTTCTGTAACCTGACCATCATGCTGTTGCTCATCACACAGTGGACTCTCCACAAGCCCACACTACCCCACGTGCTTTTCAAGCCTTTCCTTGTCACATGTACGGGGGTGGTGTATTTTCCCTACTAGCAGCGATATCAATTGATAGATTTTTTGCCATTTGCAAACCACTGCAATACCCCTTGATCATGACTCCTTTTACACTATGTGTCATTTGATCAGCTGCTTGGGGCCTGGACCTGGCCATGATACTGACCCTGTTTACTCTTCAGTCCAGAGTTAAGAGGTGCAATGCTTACATACTAAATATCCAGTCCAATCCCTCTCTACTTTGCCTCTCATGTGGAGAAGATTTCACAGTTAACAACATTTCTGGCTTATCTATGAGAGTGGTTATGCAGACAAACGCTGCACCTTGGTCCGTCTCTTACAACAAACGTGACAGAATATCCCACCACACAAGGACCAAGCAGCGTGTTCATGAGATAAAGGAGTTTTGGACATGGGAGGAGATCATGGGAGGACACGAGACCCTTCCTTGGCGGGAGTCGCAGAGGACGCAGGAAGGACAGCGACGATGCCGAGGACCGCGGTCACAGAAACCCCAAGATTATTTTGGGGGGGGCACGAGGGGTGGTCGACTGAGCAGCGGGGAGTGCCAGAGCCCGCCTGGGAGTCGATGGAACAGTGTGAGGAAGGATACCGGAGAGAGGGGTTAGCTAGGAGTATGTGGCAACGCAGGCGTTTGGAGGAGCGTGTCATCAGACCGGTGAAACCTGTGCCGGCTCCACGCACCAGGCCTCCAGTGCGCTTCCCCAGTCCGGTACGTCCTGTGCCAGATCCCCACACTCGTCCTGAAGAGCCAGAGACTGTCAGGGAGGCAATGGAGAAGTTGGGAGAGACAGAGATGAGAGAGATGTTGGTCAAGTGTGTTCTGCACAACATTCGACCTGAAGATCCTGTCAGCAGTCTGGTGCGTCATGGGCCAGCTCCCTGCACCCTTCCTGAAGTGTGTGTCAACAGTCCGGTGCCACCTGTGCCGGCTCCACGCACCAAGCCTCCAGTGCGCCTCCCCAGCCCGGTACGTCCTGTGCCTGCTCCCCGCACTCGCCCTGAAGTGCGTGTTACCAGTCCGGTGCCACCTGTGCCGGCTCCACGCACCAAGCCTCCAGTGCGCCTCCCCAGCCCGGTACGTCCTGTGCCGGTTCCATGCACTAGGTCTCCAGTGCGCCTCGACAGCCTGGAACCTCCAGCAACGGTTTACAGTCCAGAGCATCCAGCGATGGTTCACAGTCCAGAGCTTCCAGCGACGGTTCACAGTCCAGAGCTTCCAGAGACGTTCACAGTCCGGAGCTTCCAGCGACGGTTCAGTCCGGAGCTTCCAACGACGGTTCACAGTCCGGAGCTTCCAGTGACGGTCAATGGCCCGGAGCCTCCAGTGACGGTCAATGGCCCGGAGCCTCCAGTGACGGTCAACGGCCCGGAGCTTCCAGTGATGGTCAATGGCCCGGAGCTTCAAGTGACGGTCAACGGTCCGGAGAGTCCAGGCACGGTGTCCAGTCCCGATCCAAGGTCGGAGCCTTCCTCTGCGCCGGTGCCCAGTCCGGGCACGGCGTCCAGTCCCGCTCCATGGCAGGAGCCTTCCTCTGTGCCTGGGCACATACCAGGCACGGCGCCCAGTCCAGCTCCATGGCAGGAGCCTTCCTCTGCGCCAGTGCCCAGTCCAGGCACGGCGTCCAGTCCCGCTCCAAGGCCGGAGCCTTCCTCTGCGCCGGTGCCCAATCCAGGCACGGCTTCCAGTCCCGCTCCAAGGCCGGAGCCTTCCTCTGTGCCGGTGCCCAGTCCAGGCACGGCGGCCAACCCAGCTCCATGGCCGGAGCCTTATTCTGCGCCGGTGCCCAGTCCAGGCACGACATCCAATCCAGCTCCATGGCTGGAGCCCTCCTCTGCACCGTTGCCCTGTCCAGGCACGGCATCCAGTACCGCTCCAAGGCCGGAGCCTTACTCTGCGCCGATGCCCAGTCCAGGCACGGCGTTCAGCCCGGCGCCAGGGCTGGATCCGGGGTCTGGGCGGGGGCTACGACCTGCACTGGAGCCACTGGTGCACGATGTCTAATATTAAAGAAGTCTCGAGGTATTGTTCGCCTGAGGTAGAGTACCTCATGATAAGCTGTAGACCACACTATCTATCAAGAGAGCTCTCATCTATATTATTTGGGTCTGGGTGAGCAAGAAAATGCTCACCCAGAAGCGGTGCTCCTAGTAGCCAGGGACTTTAATGCAGGCAAACTTAACTTCTTGGGGCTATGTGGGACGCTAGCGTGCCACCCGTGGTGCACCCTATCAACAGCAGGTGCATTTCAAGAGCGGCAAATTTGAAACCAAATAAATGTCAAAATTCAAATTTTTCAAACATACAACAATCTTACACCCTTTGAAAGATAAACATCTCCTTAATCTAACCACGTTGTCCGATTTCAAAAAGGTTTTACGGCGAAAGCATAAAGTTAGATTATGTTAGGAGAGTACATTGACAATAGCTGTGTGTAATGTTTTGTCAATTCAAAGACAGGCGTCACCAAAACCATAAAACCAGCTAAAATGATGCACTAACCTTTTACAATCTCCATCAGATGACACTCCTAGGACATTATGTTAGACAATGCATGCATTTTTAGTTCTATCAAGTTCATATTTATATCCAAAAACAGCGTTTTACTATGGCATTGATGTTGAGGAAATCGTTTCCCTCCAATAACCAGCAGTCAAGTCAGCACCACAAATTAAATAATTAAAATTAGAAAACATTGGTAAAATATTATATTGTCATTTAAAGAATTATAGATTTACATCTCTTGAACGCAATCAACTTGCCAGATTTAAAAATAACCTTACTGGGAAATCACACTTTGCAATAATCTGAGCACTGCGCCCAGAAAAATATGCTTTGCTATACAGACAAACGGCCATGTTGGAGAGATCTAAAATCGAAAATACTATGTAAATAATCCATTACCTTTGATTCTCTTCATCAGATGTCACTTCCAGGAATCCCAGGTCCATAACGAATGTAGTTTTGTTCAAAAAAGCTCATCATTTATATCCAAAAAGCTCCGTCTTGTTAGCACATGATCTAAGCCAGCCGGACTTCTCGTCATGAACGAGGGGAAAAAATATATTTACGTTCGTTCAAACATGTCAAACGTTGTATAGCATAAATCATTAGTGCCTTTTTTAACCAGAACATGAATAATATTCAAGGTGGACGAATGCATTCTCTTTTATAACGTATTGGAACGAGGGTACCCAACATGAACTCGCGCGCCAGAGTCTAATCGGCCATCAGATCTCACAGTAAAAGACTCAAAACACTTTGTAAAGGCTGGTCACATCTAGTGGAAGAAATAGGAAGTGCCAAAACATTAATCAACCCCTGTGTGTTTCAATGGCATAGGCTTAAAGGTAATTCAACACATCAGGTATCCACTTCCTGTCAGAAAATGTCTCAGGGTTTTGCCTGCCAAATGAGTTCTGTTATACTCACAGACACCATTCAAACAGTTTTAGAAACTTTAGGGTGTTTTCTATCCATATATAATAAGTATATGCATATTCTAGTTACTGGGTAGGATTAGTAACCAGATTAAATCGGGTACGTTTTTTTATCCAGCCGTGAAAATACTGCCCCCTAGCCCCAACAGGTTAAATCAGTTTGACGAACTTTTTACCAGCATGTCACATGTGCAACCAGAGGGAAAAAACTCTAGACCACCTTTACTCCACACACAGAGATGCATACAAAGCTCTCCCCTGCCCTCCATTTGGCAAATCTGACCATAATTCTATCATCCTGATGCCTGCTTACAAGCAAAAATTAAAGCAGGATGTACCAGTGACTCACTCAATACAGAAGTGGTCAGATGGCGCAGGACTGTTGTGCTAGCACAGACTGGAATATGTTCCAGGATTCATCCAATGGCATTGAGGAGTACACCACCTCAGTCATTGGCTTCATCAATAAGTGCATCGACGACGTTGTCCCCACAGTGACCGTACGTACATATCCCAACCAGAAGCCATGGATTACAGGCAACATCTGCATCGAGCTAAAGGCTAGAGCTGCCACTTTCAAGGAGCGGGACACTAATCCGGACACCTATAAGAAATCCCGCTGTGCCTTCAGACAAACCATCAAACAAGCAAAGCGTCAATACAGGATTAAGATTGAATCCTACTACACCAGCTCTGATGCTGGTCGGATGTGGCAGGGCTTGAAAACTATTACGGACTACAAAGGGAAACCCAGACGCGAGCTGCACAGTGACGTGAGTCTACCAGACGAGCTAAATGCCTTTTATGCTCGCTACGAGGCAAGCAACACTGAAGCATGCACAAGAGCACTGGTAGCCGATGTGAGCAAGGCCTTTAAACAGGTCAACATTCACAAAGCTGTGGGGCCAGATGGATTACCATGATGTATACTCAAAGCCTGCGTGAACTGGCAAGTGTCTTCACTGACATTTTCAACCTCTCCCTGACTGGGTCTGTAATACCAACATGTTTCAATCAGACCACCATAGTCCCTGTGGCCAAGGTAACCTGCCTAAATGATTACCGCCCCATGGCGCTCATGTTGGTAGCCATGAAGTGCTTTGAAAGGCTGGTCATGGCTCACATCAACAGCATCCTCCCGGATACCCTAGATCCACTTCATTTTGCATCCCGCCCCAACAGATCCACAGATGACGCAATCTCAGTCGCACTCCACACTGCCCTTTCCCACCTGGACAAAAGGAACACTTATGAGAATGCTGTTCATTGACTACAGCTTAGCGTTTAACACCATAGTGCCCACGAAGCTCATCACTAAGCTAAGGACCCTGGGACTAAACACCTCCCTCTGTACCTGGATCCTGGACTTCCTGACGGGCCGCCCCCAGGTGGTAAGAGTAGGTAACAACACATCCGCCACGCTGATCCTCAACACAGGGGGCCCTCAGGGGTGTGTGCTCAGTCCCCTCCTGTACCCACGACTGCGTGGCCAAACACGACTCCAACACCATCATTAAGTTTGCCGATGACAGAACAGTGGTAGGCCTGATTACCGACAACGATGAGACAGCCTATAGGGAGGAGGTCAGAGAACTGGCAGTGTGGTGCCAGGACAACAACCTCTCCCTCAACGTGAGCAAGACAAAGGAGTTGATCGTGGACTACAGGAAAAGGTGGGCCGAACACTCCCCTGTTAACATCAACGGGGCTGTAGTGGAGCGGGTCGAGAGTTTCAAGTTCCTTGGTGTTCACATCACCAACGATCTATCATGGTCCAAACACACCAAGACAGTCGTGAAGAGGGCACGACAAAACCTTTTCCCCCTCAGGAGAAAAGATTTGGCATGGGTCCCCAGATCCTCAAAACGTTCTACAGCTGCACCACCGGGAGCATCCTGACCGGTTGCATCACCGCCTGGCATGGCAACTGCTCGGCATCTGACCGTAAGGCGCTACAGAGGGTAGTGCGTACGGCCCAGTACATCACTGAGGCCAAGCTTCCTGCAATCCAGGACCTATATAATAAGCAGTGTCAGAGGAAAGCCCATAAAATTGTCAGAGACTCCAGTCACCCAAGTCATAGACTGTTTTCTCTGCTACCGCACGGCAAGCGGTACCGGAGCGCCGAGTCTAGGACCAAAAGGCTCCTTAACAGCTTCTACCCCCAAGCCATAAGACTGCAGAACAATTTATCAAATGGTCACTGGACTATTACATTGACCCCCCCATTTGTTTTGTACACTGCTGCTACTCGCTGTTTATTAACTATGCATAGTCAATTCAACCTTACCTACATGTACAAATGACCTCTAACCTGTACCCCCGCACACTGACTCGGTACCAGTACCCCCTGTATATAGCCTCGTTATTGTTATGTTATTGTGTTACTTTTTATTATTTTTACTTTAGTTTATTTGGTAAATATTTTCTTAACTCTTCTTGAACTGCACTGTTGGTTAAGGGCTTGTAAGAAACCATTTCACAGTAAGGTCTACACTTCTTGTATTCGGCGCATGTGACAAAGACAGTTTGATTTGATTTATTACTCCAATTATATAGGGGATGAAAACAACGGACATCAGAACAGATGGAGAGAAACAAAAAGATGGCATTCAAGTGAACATTTAATGAATGTCAGCGACGCTCTGGTTTCCTGTGTATCTCAGGGCTCATTGTTATATCTCTTTCTTTAATCATTGGGGGTAAATATAAAATGAATCGGTTTTGGGGCAACAACTTATTCTGCTGATGTGGTGTATCAATAATCTGTCATAGTAACATACCGAATATCTGTTTAATACCTTTCTTATTCTGCTGATATGGTGTATCAATAATCTGTCATAGTAGCATACCGAATATCTGTTTAATACCTTTCTTATTCTGCTGATGTGGTGTATCAATAATCTGTCATAGTAGCATACCGAATATCTGTTTAATACCTTTCTTATTCTGCTGATGTGGTGTATCAAGAACCTGTCATAGTAGCATACCGAATATCTGTTTAATACCTTTCTTATTCTGCTGATGTGGTGTATCAATAACCTGTCATAGTAGCATACCGAATATCTGTTTAATACCTTTCTTATTCTGCTGATGTGGTGTATCAATAACCTGTCATAGTAGCATACCGAATATCTGTTTAATACCTTTCTTATTCTGCTGATGTGGTGTATCAATAATCTGTCATAGTAGCATACCGAACATCTGTTTAATACCTTTCTTCCTTGACTTGTTCTGAGATTACTATTCAATCACATTTTGTAAACTGGATATGTTAGGCAGTTGCCTCTATAAAGGTTTGCTTTACTCTTTTATATTTTACTTGATATTATTAATGTATGCATAATTTTTTTTCATATAGATTGGTATATCGCAAGGTGACCTCAGTGTGGAAAATTATGTCATGTGAAAAAGTAGTCCTGCAATTTCCCAAGTCACCCAGACAGAATCACTTGGTGCTGTGTTATATTGTTCAATCAGCCAAGAAACCCTAAAAACATTATTAATAAGTGTGATTATGAATTATTCAATTGATTATGAACTGCATCAGTCTATGAAAGCCTATTTTGTCTGTGGAGTCGAGCAGACTATGAGACAGCTGTGTGTGTAATTGGTACTCTTACCCAGTCTCAATGACTTAACTAAGGCCTTTAGAAGGCTTTGTGGTTGTGTACTGTTAGGTTACACAGTCCCAGTGCAGTCAAAAACATGATTTTCCTGTGTTTTATATATATTTCCACAGGTTGGGATAATACTGTGAAATTGTGAAAATTATGATAATGCACTTTTAGTGTAAGAGCTGTTTGAAAAGACCGCCTGAAAATTGTGCCTGTTTTGGTGGGATGGCGATTTGGCCACCATCCAGTAAATTAGTTAATGACCAATAAGAAAGAGTTCCAAACCGCTCTGCCAATAACAGCTAATTTTCAGTTTTCCCATCCTCACTCAGACCACTCCCAGACAGTCCGAGCAAAATTCTTGATTGAGAAATTGCTCTTTGCCAAGATGCTATTTTATTTATTTTTGACCATTTTAATTGAAAACAATCACAATAAGGTACTTAACTGTTACCAGGAAATGATTTCACATTGAGATAAAAAAAAATAGCTGCATTGGACCTTTAAGTAAGGCCTTTGGATGGTCTTGCGGTTGTGTACTGTTAGGTTAGGAGCTGTGACTGTTAGGTGGCAGGTGTTACACAGCTGTACTTCACAACCGGGACAGCAGCACCACAGAAGCCCTATAATCACAACAAATTATTTTTGGACTCTAGGGATTGTCATGATCCGCCCACTCTCCTCTACTTTATATGAGGTGCAGTGAAGTGAGTTAGGAGCCTACCCATCTGTAAACATGCTTTTTAAGGTATTGAATTACACTTTGAGCTTAGTCTACAGATAGTCACACTGGCCTCATACACATTGGCCTGTTATAAAGGGATAGTTCACTGGCCTCATACACATTGGGATGTTCTAAAGGGATATTTCACTGGCCTCATACACATTGGCCTGTTATAAAGGGATAGTTCACTGGCCTCATACACATTGGGATGTTCTAAAGGGATAGTTTACTGGCCTCATACACATTGGCCTGTTATAAAGGGATAGTTCACTGGCCTCATACACATTGGCCTGTTATAAAGGGACAGTTCACTGGCCTCATACACATTGGCCTGTTATAAAGGGATAGTTCACTGGACTCATACACATTGGCCTGTTATAAAGGGAAAGTTCACTGGCCTCATACACATTGGCCTGTTATAAAGGGATAGTTCACTGGCCTCATACACATTGGCCTGTTATAAAGGGATAGTTCACTGGACTCATACACATTGGGCTGATATAAAGGGATAGTTCACTGGCTTCATACACATTGGCCTGTTAAAAAGGGATAGTTCACTAGACTCCTACACATTGGGCTGTTATAAAGGGATAGTTCACTGGCCTCATACACACTGGGCTATGGGTTGTTGATAACAGCTGTCTTTCAGGGTGTATCGTTGATAGTGGTTATATTTACCCTCATCCAGATCCTGCTCACCTGTGTCATGAATAAGTCGTCTGATGCCCGGAGCAAGGCCATTCAGACATGTGGTACACATCTTGTAGTGTTCTTATTCTTAGAGTTCAACGCCTGCTTTAGCCTGATATCTCATCGATTCGAGCAAGCAGCCCCTTCCTTGAGGAGGGCTTTTGGAGTATCAGTTATGGTGTTCCCTCCCATTCTCAATCCCCTCATATATGGTCTAAAAACGAAAGAAATTCGGCAAAATGTTCTGGGTTTCTACAAACGAAAGGTATCTTCAGTTAAATGAGAATAAATACTGTACATGAATCTGTATAATACACGGCATGGGCTTTAGACAGTTTTTAAGGCCTTCCCAATAAAATAAAGAAACGCTGATTTGTAAATCAGTCAAAGAAAATTAGAGTTGTGTTCCGTCTTTTTGTGCAAGACAATGACAACATTTTCTTTTTTTTTAGGTTAAAATGTGTAATGGGTTAAGATTGGTTATGGGTTGGCTACAGCATGTTGAGCAAATTGTGTGTAACTTGTTTTGTTTGTCTGTCTTCAGCATTTTAATAACAATAACAAAGACAACACAAAATAGTGGTGTGTGTGTGTGTGTGTGTGTGTGTGTGTGTGTGTGTGTGTGTGTGTGTGTGTGTGTGTGTGTGTGTGTGTGTGTGTGTGTGTGTGTGTGTGTGTGTGTGTGTGTGTGTGTGTGTGTGTGTGTCGTGTGTATGTGTGTGTGTGTGTGTGTGTGGGTGCAGCTCGCAGAATTAATACAGTAAATTTGATTGTAACAATAGGAAGACACGTCCGTTGTCCACTGTACATGGATAATTAAGTTGTATTGTATAATTGTTATGCCTGTACTTTGTCCCTGTGAGAAGGTAGGCCTAATCAGTGACAGAAAGACAAAAAATGGCCTATACAATGGCACCAGAGTAGAACAAGTCAGTCATTTCTGTTTTTGAAAGGTGAACAGTAGGTTTTTTCTAGCATAAATCATATGTGGATCCCCCTTTTTTAAATACATAAATATATGTATGTATATTTAGCCTTTACTTAGACAGATGGAAACAACAGAGGAGGAGACAGGCAAGTGGGACAACACAGGGATTGATCCCTGGTATCCAATGCAGAGCAGTATATGACTGGCCATAAGAGTTACTGCTAGACCATGGGCTCTGCACGTCAGGTAAGAGATGATCAACGAGGGGCTATGCGTTCTATGGAAAATAATGAACGATGTGGAAGGTGTGTTCCACAACATGCTATTGGAGTGGAGCTAAGCTTCCACGTCAATCATTATGTTCCAGAGAAAGCATAGCCCTTTGTTGATTATCCCTTACTTAACATGCAGAGCCTGTGGTCTAGCAGTAACTCTTACGGCCAGTCATATAAGAATCATGATTCATGCACTGTTTTGGTCATCAAAAAAATCATAATTAAGAATAATTTAACTTTAATTGGATGTTCTTGTTGTGTGGAGCCTTTCCCCTTCACTTTTGTCAGCTTACTTCTGTTTACTTACAATATGTCTTATTTCACCAAAGATGAGGAGACCGCTGTATAGTCTGTCATATCAGACTGCATTCATACATTTTGTGTTACATCTGTAGCATTCTTTAATAGCCCTTTATACTAACTGCCTATGTACAATGCATGTTGCAGAAATTACTGAAAACAATGTCACTTTTTTGCTATAAGCGTTCATAACTGGCTACGAGACTATTGTAGCAACATTAATTTACCATTTTGATACACCTGTAAACAAAGCTTGTTTTAGAAGGAGGATGGGATCCACTCAAATCATCTGGGTTCCTGGATCCATTCACAGCATTATAAGGCTGTGTTGAGACAATGACTTATTAAAGACCCAAGCACAGCTCAGCTCATTGCTACTATTGTGTCGCTTAGTTTTCATAATGCTTCAGCAAATGTACATCATACCAGGGGCGTTGGAAGACACAATGTAAGTAACCTAATTTATGTCCCTCTAACTGCCCTGAATGCCTCTGCTGATCCTACAGCTTTTGTATGCAGTTATCATGTGTCCATTAACCAGATATATACTGTTAGCACTGAGGGGGTGTGCCTTAGCAGGAAGTCCACTGTGTGCAGTTCACCCTGCACTAACATAAATAACATGCTGCTAAGCTTCCCAGTAAAGCAATGAAAACAATCAAGCATCCCAGAAAAGTGCTAAATATAGCCAACATTAACATATGTAGTCCACAATCATCTCCTTTGTCTTGATCACGTTGAGGGAGAGGTTGTTGTTCTGGCACCACACGGCCAGGTCTCTGACCTCCTCCCTATAGGCTGTCGCGTCGTTGTCGGTGATTAGGCCTACCACTATTGAGTCATCGGAAAACTTAATGATGGTGTTGGAGTCGTACCTGGCCGTGCAGTCATGAGTGAAAAGTGAGTACTGGAGGGGACTGAGCACACACCCCTGAGGGACCCCTGTGTTGAGGATCAGCGTTGTGGATGTGATGATACCTACTCTTTCCACCTGGGGGCGGCCCGTCAGGAAGTCCAGGATCCAGTTGCAGAGGGAGGTATTTAGTCCCAGGGTCCATAGCTTATTGATGAGGTTTGAGGGCACTATGATGTTGAACGCTGAGCTGTAGCCAATGAATAGCATTCTCACATAGGTGTTCCTTTTGTCCAGGTGGGAAAGGGCAGTGTGGAGTGCAATAGAGATTGCATCATCTGTGGATCTGTTAGGGCGGTATGCAAATTGGAGTGAATCTAGGGTTTCTGGATAATGTTGCCTTTCAAAGCACTTCATGGCTGCAGATGTGAGTGCTACGGGTCGGTAGTCATTTAGGAAGGTTACCTTAGTGTTCTTGGCCACAGGGAATATGAAGGTCTGCTTAAAACATGTTGGTATTACAGACTCGGACAGGGAGAGGTTTAAAATGTCACTGAAGACTCTTGCCAATTGTTCAGCGCATGCTTGCGGTACACGTCCTGGTAATCCATCTGGCCCTGCGGCATTGTGAATGTTGACCTGTTTAAAGGTCTCACTCACATCGGCTGTGGAGAGCGTGGTCACACAGTCTTCCGGAAGAGCTGGTGCTCTCATGCATGTTTCAGTGTTACTTGCCTCGAAGCGAGCACAGAAGTAGTTTAGCTCGTCTGGAAGACTCGTGCCACTGGGCAGCTCTCGGCTGTGCTTCCCTTTGTAGTTTGTAATGGTTTGCAAGCCTTGCCGCATCCGACGAGCATCAGAGCCGATTCCATCTTAGTCCTGTATTGATGCTTTGCCTGTTTGATGTGTCGTCGGAGTGCATAGCAGGATTTCTTAGAAGCTTCCAGGTTAGAGCCCCGCTTCTTGAAAGCGGCAGCTCTAGCCTTTAGCTCAGTGCGGATGTTGCCTAATCCATGGCTTCTGGTTGGGGTATGGTCACTGTGGGGACGACATCATCGATGCAATTATTGATGAAGCCAATGACTGATGTGATGTACTCCACAATGCCATTGGAGGAATCCTGGAACATTTTCCAGTCTGTGCTAGCAAAACAGTCTGTAGCTTAGCATCTGCTTCATCTTACCACTTTTTTATTGATCGAGTAACTGGTCCTTCCTGCTTTAATTTTTGCTTGTAAGCAGGAATCAGGAGGATAGAATCATGGTCAGATTTTCCAAATGGAGGGTGAGGGAGAGCTTTGTATGTGTCTCTGTGTGTGGAATAAAGGTGGTGCAGAGCTTTTTCCCCTCTGGTTGCATATTTAACATGCTGCTTGAAATTTGGTAAGATGGATTTAAGTTTCCATGCATTAAAGTCCACGGCTACTTGGAGTGCCGCCTCTGGGTGAGTGTTTTCCTGGTTGTTTATGGCAGAATACAGCTCATTGAGTGCGGTCTGTGGTGGTATGTAGACAGCTACAAAAAATACAGATAAAAACTCTCTAAGGACAGTGAGGGAAAAAAGTATTTGATCCCCTGCAGATTTTGTACGTTTGCCCACTGACAAAGAAATGATCAGTCTATAATTCTAATTGTAGGTTTATTTGAACAGTGAGAGACAGAATAACAACAAAAAAATCCTGATAAACGCATGTCAAAAATGTTATAAAATGATTTGCATTTTAATGAGGGAAATAAGTATATAACCCCTCTGCAAAACATGACTTCGTACTTGGTGGCAAAACCCTTGTTGGCAATCACAGAGGTCAGATGTTTCTTATAGTTGGCTACTAGGTTTGCCCACATCTCAGGAGGGATTTTATCCCACTCCTCTTTGCAGATCTTTTCCAAGTCATTAAAGTTTCGAGGCTGACGTTTGGCAACTCGACCCTTCAGCTGCCGCCACAGATTTTCTATGGTACTAAGGTCTGGAGACTGGCTAGGCCACTCCAGGACCTTAATGTGCTTCTTCTTGTGCCACTCCTTTGTTGCCTTGGCCGTGTGTTTTGGGTCATTGTCATGCTGGAATACCCATCCACGACCCATTTTCAATGCCCTAGCTGAGGGAAGGAGGTTCTCAACCAAGATTTGACGGTACATGGCCCCGTCCATATTCCCTTTGATGCGGTGAAGTTGTCCTGTCCCCTTAGCAGAAAAACACCCCCAAAGCATAATGTTTCCACCTCCATGTTTGACGGTGGGGATGGTGTTCCTGGGGTCATAGGCAGCATTACTCCTCCTCCAAACACGGCGAGTTGAGTTGATGCCAAAGAGCTCCATTTTGGTCTCATCTGACCACAACACTTTCACCCAGTTGTCCTCTGAATCATTCAGATGTTCATTGGCAAACTTCAGACAGGCATGTATATGTGCTTTCTTGAGCAGGGGGACCTTGCGGGCGCTGCAGGATTTCAGTCCTTCGCGGCGTAGTGTGTTACCAATTGTTTTCTTGGTGACTATGGTCCCAGCTGCATTGAGATCATTGACAAGATCCTCCCGTGTAGTTATGGGCTGATTCCTCACCGTTCTCATGATCATTGCAACTCCACGAGGTGAGATCTTGCACGGAGCCATAGGCCGAGGGAGATTGACAGGTCTTTTGTGTTTCTTCCATTTGCAATAATCGCACCAAAGGTTGTCACCTTCTCCCAAGCTGCTTGGCGATGGTCTTGTAGCCCATTCCAGCCTTGTGTAGGTCTACAATCTTGTCCCTGACATCCTTTGAGAGCTCTTTGGTCTTGGCCATGGTGGAGAGTTTGGAATCTGATTGATTGATTGCTTCTGTGGACAGGTGTCTTTTATACAGGTCACAAACTGAGATTAGGAGCACTCCCTTTAAGAGTGTGCTCCTAATCTCAGTTTGTTACCTTTATAACAGACACCTGAGAGCCAGAAATCTTTCTGATTGAGAGGGGGTCAAATACTTATTTCCCTCATTAAAATGCAAATCAATTTATAACATTTTTGACATGTGTTTTTCTGGATTTTTGTTGTTATTATTCTGTCTCTCACTGTCTCTTCAAATAAACCTACCATTCAAATTGCAGACTGATAATTTCTTTGTCAGTGGGCAAACGTACAAAATCAGCAGGGGATCAAATACTTTTTTCCCTCACTGTAGATAGTGTGGTCTACAGCTTATCATGAGATACTCTACCTCAGGCGAGCATAACCTGGAGACTTCCTTAGATATCGTGCACAAGCAGCTATTTACAAAAATACACACAAAAATACACTTGGCGTCATACACATTGGGCTGTTGTAAAGGGATAGTTCACTGGCTCCATAGTACACATTGGGCTGTTATAAAGTGATTGTTCACCCAAGTTACATATTGACAGATAACTGGCAATATATGCACGACGGATGAGAGTCAGTAACTGAAAACTTGGCTTCGCTTACCTGATCACAATTTAGTGTTAGCATAATTTAATGCAAAACAATGGGAGAACTCTGAACAATATTGCTACATCAATTCAGTCACCAATGATTTACATGTTAATATAAGGAGATGATAATATTGCAAAAGTTGTTTTTAAAATGTTAATCATTAAGTAGACTACACAGCAACATATATGTCAGGAGGTTCCTAGGTTACATCAGCTAGGACACAGACCTCTAGGACACTAAAGGGCTGTCCTTTACTGGTAATGAGGCAATAAAAGGGCCTGTCAGGGGTCTGTCACAACTGAAGGTAGCCTCCAGCTCTGGTCGTGGACTGACATCCAGGAAGAGAGAAGTAGGCATGCTTTAATTATTATACAACGGGTGGGTCTAATCCTGAAAGTTGAATGGTTAAAAGGTTATTCCAGGGATCTCGGGCATTATCACATAAGTACGGTAGATGTAATTCATGTGTTTCCATTAGGCAAAGAAAAATGTGTGTTATGTTTAACAGTTGCAAAATATATATATCTATATATGTATATATGTATTATTTTGATTTTTGTTTTGTTCATTTTAGTTGTAGAGATGAGTTCTTTCTGTCATATTTGTTGTAGTCACAACAACATCATGATCATTGCAGTAGGCAACAGTGTGCTCTTTTAATTCAGTACATTCATTGGACAAACATATGTGCTGAAGACTATATGACTATTTTTGTATTATTTCAGGTGGGCTGCTTTCCAGAAGGCAATTACAAAATCATTCTACAGTAGTTATGTATACAAACTCTACATACATGTTGAGCATGGAATCACTGGCCATAGCTCCATCAGGTGTTTACCCAGCGTTTCATTTTGGAACCCTTACGTACTGTTTCATTGTGTTTTGCAACGTGACGGTTTTATCCACCATAGCCCTGGACAGAAAGCTGCATAAACCCATGTTTATCCTACTCTTCAACATGCCTATCAATGATTTGATTGGTGCTACAGCCTTCATCCCTCAGCTGTTGGTTAGCATCCTGGCTCAGAACAGGTCCATCTCCTACCCTGCATGCTACCTCCAAGCTCTGCTCGTCCACCTGTATGGAGCTGGCTCCTTAACTATCCTGACTAGCATGGCTTATGACAGGTATATCGCAATCTGCTGTCCACTGAGGTATAACTCTATCATGAGTTCCAGTAACTTGATGAAAATCATCATTTTCATGTGGCTTTTGGTCATTACCCTGATTGTGGTTCTGCTGGCTCTGGTCACTCGCTTCAAGATCTGCAGAACAACAATAGTGGATATTTATTGTAACAATCCATCATTAGTGAGGCTCATTTGTGATGACACACGTATAAACAACTACTATGGGTTGTTGATAACAGCTGTCTTGTAACGGCTGTCTTCTGTAGAAATGGACCAAGGCGCAGCAGGTATGTGAATACTCATCTTTAATTAAAATAAAGGAGTAGAGCATCCACTTAACAATTCAAACAAAGTGACAACAGCTATAGTTCTGCAGGCTAGAAACGCAGTGCAAAAAACAACCACCCACAACCCCAAAGAAAAACACACACACCTATATAGGACTTCCAATCAAAGGCAACTATACACAGCTGCCTTCAATTGGAAGTCCCAATCATCCACCCAACATTTAACCAATACAAACATGCCACGTCCTGACCCCAAAACTAAAACACTAGCTCCATCTGCTGGTCAGGATGTGACAGTACCCCCCCCCTCAAGGTGCAGACCCCGGAATGCACCTACCAACAAAAAAAACCCAACACAAAACCCATAAACAATAACCCTAAAACAATAAGGGAGGTAAGGGAGGGTGGCTGCCGTCACCGACGGCACTGTGCTACACCCTCCCTCCCCAACCCACCTATCCAGGAGGTGGCTCAGGTGCAGGGCGTGGACCTTGCTCCACCGTCGGCGTAGCCCACTTCGGTGGCGCTGCTAACTGCGCCGGGCAGATGGGCCACTTGGGCTGACCCTGGCAGACGGACCACTCGTGCTGGGCCGGAGGACAGGAGGACCCCTCGGGCTGGACCGGGGGACAGGAGGGCCCCTCGGGCTGGGCCGGGGGACAGGACGGCCACTCTGGCTGGGCCGGGGGACAGGAGGGCCACTCGGGCTGGGCCGGGGGACAGGAGGGCCACTCGGGCTGGACCGGAGGGCAGGAGGGCCACTCGGGCTGGACCGGAGGGCAGGAGGGCCACTCGGGCTGGGCCGGAGGGCAGGAGGGCCCCTCGGGCTGGGCCGGAGGGCAGGAGGGCCCCTCGGGCTGGGCCGGAGAGCAGGAGGGCCCCTCGGGCTGGGCCGGAGAGCAGGAGGGCCCCTCGGTCTGGGCCGGAGAGCAGGAGGGCCCCTCGGGCTGGGCCGGAGGGCAGGAGGGCCACTCGGGCTGGGCCGGAGGGCAGGAGGGCCCCTCGGGCTGGGCCGGAGGGCAGGAGGGCCCCTCGGGCTGGGCCGGAGAGCAGGAGGGCCCCTCGGGCTGGGCCGGAGAGCAGGAGGGCCCCTCGGTCTGGGCCGGAGAGCAGGAGGGCCCCTCGGGCTAGGCCGGAGAGCAGGTGGGCCCCTCGGCCTGGGCCGGAGAGCAGGAGGGCCCCTCGGGCTGGGCCGGAGAGCAGGAGGGCCCCTCGGGCTGGGCCGGAGAGCAGGAGGGCCCCTCGGGCTGGGCCGGAGAGCAGGAGGGCCCCTCGGGCTGGGCCGGAGGGCAGGAGGGCCCCTCGGGCTGAGCCGGAGGGCAGGAGGGCCCCTCGGGCTGGGCCGGAGGACAGGAGGGCCACTCGGGCTGGGCCGGAGGACAGGAGGGCCACTCTGGCCGGTCCTGACAGGCAGGGCACCCTGGCAGATCCGGGCAGGCGGGCACCTCTGGCAGAACCGGGCAGTCTGGCCACCCTGGCAGTTCAGGGCAGTCTGGCCACCCTGGCAGTTCAGGGCAGTCTGGCCACCCTGGCAGTTCAGGGCAGTCTGGCCACCCTGGCAGTTCAGGGCAGTCTGGCAACTCTGGCAGTTCAGGGCAGTCTGGCCACCCTGGCAGTTCAGGGCAGTCTGGCCACCCTGGCAGTTCAGGGCAGTCTGGCCACCCTGGCAGTTCAGGGCAGTCTGGCCACCCTGGCAGTTCAGGGCAGTCTGGCCACCCTGGCAGTTCAGGGCAGTCTGGCCACTCTGGCAGTTCAGGGCAGTCTGGCCACTCTGGCAGTTCAGGGCAGTCTGGCCACTCTGGCAGTTCAGGGCAGTCTGGCCACTCTGGCAGTTCAGGGCAGTCTGGCCACTCCGGCAGTTCAGGGCAGTCTGGCCACTCCGGCAGTTCAGGGCAGTCTGGCCACTCCGGCAGTTCATGGCAGTCTGGCCACTCCGGCAGTTCAGGGCAGTCTGGCCACTCCGGCAGTTCAGGGCAGTCTGGCCACTCCGGCAGTTCAGGGCAGTCTGACCTCTCTGGCAACTGTTGACTGGCGGGCAGCTCTGACGACTGTTGACTGGCGGGCAGCTCTGACGACTGTTGACTGGCGGGCAGCTCTGACGACTGTTGACTGGCGGGCAGCTCTGACGACTGTTGACTGGCGGGCAGCTCTGACGACTGTTGACTGGCGGGCAGCTCTGACGAATGTTGACTGGCGGGCAGCTCTGGTGATGGTTGACTGGCGGGCAGCACTGACGACTGTTGACTGGCGGGCAGCTCTGGTGACTGTTGACTGGCGAGGCTGGGTTGACACACTAGACTCCTGATGCGTGGGGCTGGTATAGGACGTGCCAGCCTGGAGACACGCACCTCCATGCTAGTGCGTCTGGCGGGAAACACCGGACCGAAAGGGCGCGCTGGCGGTCTTGATTGTAGGGTTGGCATCCCCCCTTCCGGCTCGATGCTCACCTTGCCCTGGCACCTGCGGGGCGCTGGTACTGGGCGAACTGGGCTGTGCGTCCGTATAGGCGAGATGGTGCATACCTCAGCGTAACATGGCGCCCTCCACCTCGTACGCACCTCCCTGTAGTCACGGGTAGCTGGCTTACTGCTCCTCCCTGGCCTGGCCAAGCTACCCGTGTGCCCCCCCCAAAAAAAATCTTGGGGCTGCCTCTCGGGTTTCCTAGCCAACCGTGTTCCAGCGTAACGTTCCCGATGGTTCCTCTGTCCAGCTGCCTCCACTCTCCTGAGTGCCTCCACCTGTTCCCATGGGAGGCGATCCCTTCCGGCCAGGATCTCTTCCCAGGTGTAGGCTCCCTTGCCGTCCAGGACGTCCTCCCATGTCCATTCCTCCCTTTTTCTCTCCTGTGGCTTCCTCCTCTTCTGCTGCTTGGTCCTTTGGTGGGTGGTTCTGTAACGGCTGTCTTCTGTAGAAATGGACCAAGGCGCAGCAGGTATGTGAATACTCATCTTTAATTAAAATAAAGGAGTAGAGCATCCACTTAACAATTCAAACAAAGTGACAACAGCTATAGTTCTGCAGGCTAGAAACGCAGTGCAAAAAACAACCACCCACAACCCCAAAGAAAAACACACACACCTATATAGGACTTCCAATCAAAGGCAACTATACACACCTGCCTTCAATTGGAAGTCCCAATCATCCACCCAACATTTAACCAATACAAACATGCCACGTCCTGACCCCAAAACTAAAACACTAGCTCCATCTGCTGGTCAGGACGTGACATGTCTTTCAGGGTGTATCGTTGATAGTGGTTATATTTACCTATATCAAGATCCTGCTCACCTGTGTCATGAATAAGTCGTCTGATGCCCGGAGCAAGGCCATTCAGACATGTGGTACACATCTTGTAGTGTTCTTATTCTTAGAGTTCAACGCCTGCTTTAGCCTGATAGCTCATCGATTCGAGCAAGCAGCCCCTTCCTTGAGGAGGGCTTTTGGAGTATCAGTTATGGTGTTCCCTCCCATTCTCAATCCCCTCATATATGGTCTAAAAACGAAAGAAATTCGGCAAAATGTTCTGGGTTTCTACAAACGAAAGGTATCTTCAGTTAAATGAGAATAAATACTGTACATGAATCTGTATAATACACGGCATGGGCTTTAGACAGTTTTTAAGGCCTTCCCAATAAAATAAAGAAATGCTCCTTTGTAAATCAGTCAAAGAAAATTAGAGTTGTGTTCCGTCTTTTTGTGCAAGACAATGACAACATCTTCTTTTTTTTTAGGTTAAAATGTGTAATGGGTTAAGATCGGTTATGGGTGTGTGTGTGTCTGTGTGTGTGTGTGTGTGTGTGTGTGTGTGTGTGTGTGTGTGTGTGTGTGTGTGTGTGTGTGTGTGTGTGTGTGTGTGTGTGTGTGTGTGTGTGTGTGTGTGTGTGTGTGTGTGTGTGTCTTGTGTATGTGTGTGTGTGTGTGTGTGTGTGTGTGTGTGTGTGTGTGTGTGTGTGTGTGTGTGTGTGTGTGCAGCTCGTAGAATTAATACAGTACATTTGATTGTAACAATAGCAAAAGACACGTCAGTTGTCCACTGTACATGGATAATTAAGTTGTATTGTATAATTGTTATGCCTGTACTTTGTCCCTGTGAGAAGGTAGGCCTATCAGTGACAGAAAGACCAAAAATGGTCTATACAATGGCACCAGAGTATAACAAGTCAGTCATTTCTGTTTTTGGAAGGTGTACAGTAGGTTTTTTGTAGCATAAATAATTTGTGGATCCCCCTTTTTTAAATCAAGGAATCTGAATTGGACCAATGGATAACCAAAACCAATAAGCCATTTAGAACACCCCGGGGTGTCAAGAAATCACTCACTTGCTTTGAAACGGACATGGTAAATGATATAACAACCATTGTTGGGTTCCATTCATTTTGGGCCCTATGAAGCTAATGTTAATCAGTGACTGATTTAGCTGGAACAAACTAAATAACCCTACAAATACACTTAAAAAACGGTATGGGGCAACGAACAACAGACAATGTAAGTAGAAGATCATCTTTTGAATAAACTAGTAAGGACGTTTCAGGCTTGTCAAGGTTTCACAACAAAAGGTAAATCATGCTGTCAATGGGAAGATCTCAATTGCCTACTCCTGTTGTTCTCTCTCCTCGTCTCCTTCTCAAAATCCATTGGATGTGAAAGCCAGAGGTCCCTTCCCTTCTGACCTTCTCCTCCAATGGGTTTTGAGAAGGAGACGAGGAGAGAGGAGAGAGGACACGAGAAGTATGAGACCTTCCCTAAGACATCAAACTATGAGAGACATTTAAAGCAATTTGATGACTCCTATGACGAAGGCCATCCTGTGATATCTTTGATCATGGTTATAACAGTCTGTGTTGAAGAATGACTCCACATTTTAAGATGCATAGGCACCACCTAATTTCATATTATTTGGTGCCTATCTTTCCTATTTCATCGGGATTACAGTATAAAGATCGATCAACACCACAGATGGCGTGAGACATGGACTCATCTTGAAATTAGACTTTAATTGATCTGTGAAAATGTGTCTACACACTGAATATCGCTCTGTTCCACTATTGTTTCACTTCACTGATTCAGTCTGGAAATTCTCCAGTCGAGGCACTTGATCAGCATCCTCTCAGAAACTATGGGCGGGTTTAGCCCACATGGCTTCTGCTGATTGGTTGAAGATCATTTTGCGTAGCACCCTTCATCAGAGGACAGATTAATTTCAGTGCCATACAGGTTGAATCAACTACATAAAAAAGTACTACAAAGGATGCAAATACAAAACCAAACTGAGAATGAATGTGTCAGGAAAAGAGTGGTGGAAAGTGTGGTTTACAAATTGAAAAAAATATTCACATAATGTTTTTGATATTTTATGAGAAAAGTGGTATTCCAGCCGACAGTTTTCAAACACAAAACCAATGTAAAAATTAAAATACTGTATATGGAGGAAATTGTATTTGCTAATTAAACATATTAAATGTTAAATATTTGTTTTTGTGGTAAGTCAGGTAACTTCAGGTAAACACAATCACATAAATTGACATCAATGAATAAAAATGGTATATATATACACTGCTCAAAAAAATAAAGGGAACACTAAAATAACACATCCTAGATCTGAATGAATGAAATAATCTTATTAAATACTTTTTTCTTTACATAGTTGAATGTGCTGACAACAAAAATACTCAATGGAAATCCAATTTATCAGCATTTACATTTTAGTCATTTAACAGACGCTCTTATCCAGAGCAACTTACAGTAGTGAATGCATACATTTCATACATTTTTTTCTGTGCTGGCCCCCCATGGGAATCGAACCCAGGTGTTGCAAACACCATGCTCTACCAAATGAGCTACAGGGAAGGCTGTTGGTTAATTCTCAAATATAAAAATCTAAAAATGGCATACAAAGAACAGCATACATAAGAAGAAATTAATAGCATAAGATCGTAGATTCATTTTAGACTACACAAGCTAACAAACAATTACAATGACAAAGTCACAATAATCACAAGAATGGCTTAAGATCAAAGTCTATGTTGAGACCGAAGGGTGCAAGGGTCTTTAAGTTAAAGATCAAGGCAGCCTTTCGTTTTAACAATAAATGATCAAGGTCACCCCCTCTCCTAGGGTGGGTGACATGTTCGATGCCAATATAAAGCAGAGACGAAATCGAGTGGTTTGCTTCCAAAAAGTGGGCCGCATCATGGATAGCCAGTCTTTGTATTTGTATCAACCCATGGAGGTCTGGATTTGGAGTCACACTCAAAATTAAAGTGGAAAACCACACTACAGGCTGATCCAACTTTGATGTAATGTCCTTAATAAAACAAGTCAAAATGAGGCTCAGTAGTGTGTGTGGCCTCCACGTGCCTGTATGACCTCCCTACAATGCCTGGGCATGCTCCTGATGAGGTGGCGGATGGTCTCCTGAGGGATCTCCTCCCAGACCTGGACTAAAGCATCCGCCAACTCCTAGACAGTCTGTGGTGCAACGTGGCGTTGTTAGATGGAGCGAGATATGAGGTCCCAGATGTGCTCAATTGGATTCAGGTCTGGGGAACGGGTAGGCCAGTCCATAGCATCAATGCCTTCCTCTTGCAGGAACTGCTGACACACTCCAGCCACATGAGGTCTAGCATTGTCTTGCATTAGGAGGAACCCAGGGCCAACCACACCAGCATATGGTCTCACAAGGAGTCTGAGGATCTCATCTCGGTACCTAATGGCAGTCAGGCTACCCCTGGCGAGCACATGGAGGGCTGTGCGGCCCCCCAAAGAAATGCCACCCCACACCATGACTGACCCACCGCCAAACCGGTCATGCTGGAGGATGTTGCAGGCAGCAGAACGTTCTCCACGGCATCTCCAGACTCTGTCACGTCTGTCACATGTGCTCAGTGTGAACCTGCTTTCATCTGTGAAGAGCACAGGGCGCCAGTGGCGAATTTGCCAATCTTGGTGTTCTCTGGCAAATGCCAAACGCCCTGCACGGTGTTGGGCTGTAAGCACAACCCCCACCTGTGGACATCGGGCCCTCATACCACCCTCATGGAGTCTGTTTCTGACCGTTTGAGCAGACACATGCACATTTGTGGCCTGCTGGAGGTCATTTTGCAGGGCTCTGGCAGTGCTCCTCCTGCTCCTCCTTGCACAAAGGCGGAGGTAGCGGTCCTGCTGCTGGGTTGTTGCCCTCCTACGGCCTCCTCCACGTTTCCTGATGTACTGGCCTGTCTCCTGGTAGCGCCTCCATGCTCTGGACTCTACGCTGACAGACACAGCAAACCTTCTTGCCACAGCTCGCATTGATGTGCAATCCTGGATGAGCTGCACTACCTGAGCCACTTGTGTGGGTTGTAGACTCCGTCTCATGCTACCACTAGAGTGAAATCACCGCCAGCATTCAAAAGTGACCAAAACATCAGCCAGGAAGCATAGGAACTGAGAAGTGGTCTGTGGTCACCACCTGAAGAACCACTCCTTTATTGGGGGTGTCTTGCTAATTGCCTATAATTTCCACCTGTTGTGAAATTTGTGAAATTTATTGTCAATCAGTGTTGCTTCCTAAGTGGACAGTTTGATTTCACAGAAGTGTGATTGACTTGGAGTTACATTGTGTTGTTTAAGTGTTCCCTTTATTTTTTTGAGCAGTGTATATATATGTATGTAAATTTAGCCTTTACTTAAACAGGTGGAAACAACAGAGGAGGAGACAGGCAAGTGGGACAACACAGGGATTGATCCCTGGTCTCCAATGCTGTAACACTTTGGGCTTCGTGGGTGTAGAGTCAGGCACAGGAAGCATGAAAATGTTTGGTACAATATGTAATTTAATAAGTACTGAAAACCGAGGAAATATGTCCAAACACAACAGGGTGAAACAATAACCCCGAAGTCCAAAATACATGTACCACAAAACATACAAAGTGACGACACGTAACAAGCCCACACACAGAACAGGTGGAGAGGCGGGCTTAAATAATAAAACAAATTACTAATGGGAAACAGGTGTAACTCATAAAGAAATAACTAACAGAAAAACTAAAAAGGGATCGATGGCAGCTAGTAGGCCGGTGACGACGACCGCCGAGCGCCACCCAAACAGGGAGAGGAACCGCCCTCGGCAGTAGTCGTGACAGTACCCCCCCCCTCCCGACGGAGCCGCGCGCCGACACCGGCCTCGAGTTCGACCCGGAGGACGAGGCACAGGGCGATGGAAATCAACTAACAATGATGGATCCAGTATGTCCCCCACTAGGACCCAGCACCTCTCCTCCGGACCGTACCCCTCCCAGTCAACGAGGTACTGCAGGCCCCCCACCTGGCGTCTTGAGTCCAGAATGGAGTGCTGGGCCCCCCTCGATGTCCAGAGGGGGCGGAGGGACCTCCGGCATCTCACCGTCTTGTAGGGGACCAGCTACCACCGGCCTGAGGAGAGACACATGAAACGAGGGGTTAATACGATAATAAGAAGGGAGTTTTAATCTATAACACACCTCTTCTATTCTCCTCAGGACTTTGAAGGGCCCTACACGCTGCGGACCCAGCTTCCGGCAGGGCAAGCGGAGGGGCAGGTTTCGGGTCGAGAGCCAGACCCTGTCTCCCGGTGCGAATATGGGAGCCTCACTGCGGAGGCGGTCAGCGCTCCTCTTTTGCCTTTCTCCTGCTTGTTTAAGGGATTCCTCCACAGCTCTCCAGGTGTCCTTGGAGCGCTGTACCTAATCCTCCACCTCAGGAGCCTCGGTCTGACTCTGATGCCGTGGTGCCAGGACCGGCTGGTAGCCTAACACACACTGGAAAGGCGACATGTTAGTGGATGAGTGGCGAAGTGAATTTTGCGCCACCTCAGCCCAGGGTAAATACCTCGACCACTCACCTGGCCAGTCCTGGCAGTACGACCGCAGAAACCTACCCACCTCCTGGTTCACTTTCTCCACCTGCCCATTGCTCTCGGGGTGATAACCGGAGGTCAAGCTAACTGAGACCCACAGACGCTCCATAAACGCCCTCCATACATGGGACGTGAACTGGGGACCCCGATCAGAGACGATGTCCTCCGGCACCCCGTAATGCCGGAAGACATGGGTGAATAGAGCCTCCGCAGTCTGTAGGGCCGTAGGGAGACCGGGCAACGGGTGGAGACGGCAGGACTTAGAAAACCGATCCACAACTACCAGAACCGTGGTATTCCCCTGAGACGGGGGAAGATCGGTAAGAAAGTCCACCGACAGTGAGACCACGGCCGTTGTGGAACGGGGAGGGGTTGTAACTTCCCTCTAGGAAGGTGCCTAGGAGCCTTGCTCTGGGCGCATACCGAACAGGAAGAGACATAAAACCTCACGTCCTTAGCCAAGGTGGGCCACCAGTACTTCCCCCTAAGGCCTTGCACTGTCCTCTCCACCACAGGATGACCCGACGAAGGTGGTGTATGAGCCCATCGAATCAATCGATCACGAACACCAAGCGGAACGTATTTAAAACCGGTAGGACAATTTGAAGGTGCAGGCTCCATTTACAACGCCCACTCAATGTCCGCGTCCACCTCCCATACTACTGCTTTTTTGAAGAACTCACATTTCTCAACCTTGACGTATAGATCATGCTTCAGCAGTCTACCAAGCACTTTGCGCACTAGAGACACATGCTCGGCGCGTGTGGAGGAGTAAATAAGGATATCATCGATATACACAATCACTCCCTGCCCGTGCAGGTCCCTAAGAATCTCATCCACAAAAGATTGAAAGACGGCTGGAGCATTCTTCAACCCATACAGCATGACGAGGTACTCATAGTGGCCCGATGTGGTACTAAATGCGGTTTTCCACTCGTCTCCCTTCCGAATACGCACCAGATTATAAGCGCTCCTGAGATCCAGTTTCATGAAAAAACGCGCTCCGTTAAATGATTCCACTGCGGTAGCAATGAGAGGTAGCGGGTAACTGAACCCCACTGTGGTAGAATTGAGACCTCTGTAATCAATGCACAGACGCAAACCTCCCCCCTTTTTTTCACAAAAAAGAAACTCGAGGAGACAGGTGAAATGGAGGGCTAAATGTACCCTTGCCCCAGAGCTTCCGTGACATATGTCTCCATAGCCAACGTCTCCTCCTGGGACAATGGGTACACGTGACTCTTAGGAAGCGCAGCGTTATCCTGGAGGTCTATCGCACAATCCCCCGGTCGATGAGGTCGTAATTTAGTCGCCTTCTTTTTACAGAAGGCGAGAGCCAATTCTGCATACTCAGGGGGAATGCGCACAGTGGAAACCTGGTCTGAACTCTCCACCGACGTGGCACCGATGGAAACACCTAGACATCTATCTGAACACTCCTCTGACCATCCCTGGAGAATCCCCTGTTTCCACAAAATCTTAGGATTGTGACTAGCTAACCACGGCACCCCCAGCACCACTGGAAACGCAGGTGAGTTGATAATAAAGAAACTAATTCGTTCCTTATGATTCCCCTGCGTTACCATGTCCAGTGGCACTGTGGTCTCCCTGATCAGCCCTGACCCTAATGGTCGGCTATCTAAGGATTGCACAGGGAAAGGGGAATCTAACGGTACCAGCGGAATTCCCAACTTAAGGGCTAGTCCGCTATCCATAAAGTTACCAGCTACGCCTGAATCGACTAGCGCCTTATGCTGGGAAAAGGGAGCAAAATCAAGGAAAAAAATTAAGACAAAAACGTGACCAACAGAGGATTCTGGGTGAATGTGGTGCTGACTCACCTGGGATGAACGATGAGTGTTCTGCCTGCCCTCTCAACTCCCAGAGGGACCCCCCCAGCACCGGTCGGCCGTGTGTCCTCGTCGACCACAATTGGTGCAGGAGGGGCGCCATCCTCCGGTTCCCCTTGATGCAGTTCCTCCGAGCTCCATAGGAATGGGTGCAGGCAGGCTAGGAGCTGGAACTGACAGGACCCTCTCTGAACGCCCGCGGGTAGCCAGCAGATTGTCCAGTCGTATAGACATGTCGATCAGTTCATCTAGGGAGAGTGTAGTGTCCCGACACGCTAGCTCCCTGCGGACGTCCTCCCTGAGGTTACACCGGTAGTGATCTATTAGGGCCCTGTCGTTCCACCCAGCTCCAGCCGCCAAAGTCCGGAATTCTAGGGCAAAATCTTGCGCACTCCTCATCTCCTGCCTAAGGTGAAACAGTCGTTCACCCGCCGCTCTTCCTTCCGGGGGATGATCGAAGACGGCCCTGAAACGGCGGGTGAACTCAGGGTAGTTGTTTCGTGCGGAATCGGGTCCATTCCACACAGCGTTGGCCCACAAAAATGCTCGGGCCGTCAAGCAGGAGATGAGGAGGCTCACGCTCTCCTCCCCCGAGGGAGTCGGCCTCACGGTCGCCAGGTATAATTCAAGTTGTAATAGGAATCCCTGGCACCTTGCCGCTGCTCCATCATACTCCCTCGAAGGCGTAAGACGTAGTGCCCCAGATCCAGACGGGGAAGGGAGTGGAGGAGGTGAGCTCGTCGGGTGAACCGGAGGTGAAGGGAGACCACTCCTCTCCCATCGATCCATTCTCTCCATCATCTGGTCCATGGCTGACCCAATCCGATGGAGAACAGTGGTGTTATGGAGGACCCGTTCCTCCATCGATGGTAGAGGGGTGGTGGCTGCTTCTGCTGACTCCATTTCTATGGTGCGGGCTTCTGTAACACTTTGGGCTTCGTGGGTGTAGAGTCATGCGCAGGAAGCAGGAAAATGTTTGGTACAATATGTAATTTAATAAGTACTGAAAACCGAGGAAATATGTCCAAACACAACAGGGCGAAACAATAACCCCGAAGTCCAAAATACATGTACCACAAAACATACAAAGTGACGACACGTAACAAGCCCGCACACAGAAGAGGTGGAGAGGCGGGCTTAAATAATAAAACAAATTACTAATGGGAAAAAGGTGTAACTCATAAAGACATAACTAACAAAAAAACAAAAAAGAGATTGATGGCAGCTAGTAGGCCGGTGACGACGACCGCCGAGGGCCACCCGAACAGGGAGAGGAACCGCCCTCGGCAGTAGTCGTGACAAATGCAGAGCAGTATATGACTGGCCGTAAGAGTTACTGCTAAACCACGGGCTCTGCACGTCAGGTAAGAGATAATCAACGAGGGGCTATGCGTTCTATGGAAAATAATGAACGATGTGGAAGGTGTGTTCCACGTCATGCTGTTGGAGTGGAGCTAAGCTTCCACGTCAATCATTATGTTCCAGAGAAAGCATAGCCCTTTGTTGATTATCCCTTACTTAACATGCAGAGCCTGTGGTCTAGCAGTAACTCTTACGGCCAGTCATATAAGAATCATGATTCATGCACTGTTTTGGTCATCAAAAAAATCATAATTAAGAATAATTTAACTTTAATTGGATGTTCTTGTTGTGTGGAGCCTTTCCCCTTCACTTTTGTCAGCTTACTTCTGTTTACTTACAATATGTCTTATTTCACCAAAGATGAGGGGACCGCTGTATAGTCTGTCATATCAGACTGCATTCATACATTTTTTGTTACTGCTGTAGCATTCTTTAATAGCACTTAATATAAACTGCCTATGTGCAATGCATGTTGCAGAAATTACTGAAAACAATGTAACTTTATTGCTATAAGCGTTCATAACTGGCTACGAGACTATTGTAGCAACATTAATTTACCATTTTGATACACCTGTAAACAAAGCTTGTTTTAGAAGGAGGATGGGATCCACTCAAATCATCTGGGTTCCTGGATCCATTCACAGCATTATAAGGCTGTGTTGAGTTCACCCTGCACTAACATAAATAACATGCTGCTAAGCTTCCCAGTAAAGCAATGAAAACAATCAAGCATCCCAGAAAAGTGCTAAATATAGCCAACATTAACATATGTAGTCCACAATCATCTCCTTTGTCTTGATCATGTTGAGGGAGAGGTTGTTGTTCTGGCACCACACGGCCAGGTCTCTGACCTCCTCCCTATAGGCTGTCTCGTCATTGTCGGTGATTAGGCCTACCACTATTGAGTCATTGGCAAACTTAATGATGGTGTTGGAGTCGTGCCTGGCCGTGCAGTCATGAGTGAAAAGTGAGTAATGGAGGGGACTGAGCACACACCCCTGAGGGACCCCTGTGTTGAGGATCAGCGTGGCAGATGTGATGATACCTACTCTTTCCACCTGGGGGCGGCCCGTCAGGAAGTCCAGGATCCAGTTGCAGAGGGAGGTATTTAGTCCCAGGGTCCATAGCTTATTGATGAGGTTTGAGGGCACTATGATGTTGAACACTGAGCTGTAGCCAATGAATAGCATTCTCACATAGGTGTTCCTTTTGTCCAGTTGGGAAAGGGCAGTGTGGAGTGCAATAGAGATTGCATCATCTGTGGATCTGTTAGGGCGGTATGCAAATTGGAGTGAGTCTAGGGTTTCTGGATAATGTTGCCTTTCAAAGCACTTCATGGCTGCAGATGTGAGTGCTACTGGTCGGAAGTCATTTAGGAAGGTTACCTTAGTGTTCTTGGCCACAGGGATTATGAAGGTCTGCTTAACCTCTCTAGGGTAGGTGGCACCAAATCGTCCCACCTACACAACAGCCAGTCTAATCCCGTGGCGCGATATTCAAATACCTTAAAAATGCTATTACTTCAATTTCTCAAACATATAACTATTTCTACACCATTTTAAAGACAAGACTCTCCTTTATCTAACCACACTGTCCGATTTCAAAAAGGCTTTACAACGAAAGCAAAACATTAGATTATGTCAGCAGAGTACCCAGCCAGAAATAATCAGACACCCATTTTTCAAGCTAGCATATAATGTCACATAAACCCAAACCACAGCTAAATGCAGCACTAACATTTGATGATCTTCATCAGATGACAACCCTAGGACATTATGTTATACAATACATGCATGTTTTGTTCAATCAAGTTCATATTTACATCAAAAAACAGCTTTTTACATTAGCATGTGATGTTCAGAACTAGCATACCCCCCGAAAACTTCCGGGGAATTTACTAACAATTTACTAAATTACTCACGATAAACGTTCACAAAAAGCATAACAATTATTTTAAGAATTATAGATACAGAACTCCTCTATGCACTCGATATGTCCGATTTTAAAATAGCTTTTTGGTGAAAGCACATTTTGCAATATTCTAAGTACATAGCCCAGCCATCACGGACTAGCTATTTAGACACCCAGCAAGTTTAGCCTTCACCAAAATCAGATTTACAATAATAAAAATGTTATTACCTTTGCTGTTCTTCATCAGAATGCACTCCCAGGACTTCTACTTCAATAACAAATGTTGGTTTGGTCCCAAATAATCCATCGTTATATCCAAACAGCGGCGTTTTGTTCGTGCGTTCTAGACACTATCCGAAATGGTAAATCAGGGTTACGAGCATGGCGCATTTCGTGACAAAAAAATTCTAAATATTCCATTACCGTACTTCGAAGCATGTCAACCGCTGTTTAAAATCAATTTTTATGCAATTTATCTCGTAAAAAAAGCGATAATATTCCGACCGGGAATCTGCGTTTCGGTAAATAGAGGAAAAAAAAGAAAGACGGGGGCGACCAGTGCACGCGCCTAAGCCCACTGTCCCCTGATCGGCCACTTGACAAAGGCGATAATGTGTTTCAGCCTGGGGCTGGAATGACGACATTCAGCTTTTTCCCGGGCTCTGAGAGCCTATGGGAGCCGTGGGAAGTGTCACGTTACCGCAGAGATCCTTTGTTTTGGAAAGAGATGTCAAAGAAAGCCAATAAATGGTCAGACAGGCCACTTCCTGTTCAGAATCTTCTCAGGTTTTTGCCTGCCATATGAGTTCTGTTATACTCACAGACACCATTCAAACAGTTTTAGAAACTTTAGGGTGTTTTCTATCCATATCTAATAAGTATATGCATATTCTAGTTACTGGGTAGGAGTAGTAACCAGATTAAATCGGGTACGTTTTTTTATCCGGCGGTGTAAATACTGCCCCCTAGCCCTAAGAGGTTAAAACATGTTGGTATTACAGACTCGGACAGGGAGAGGATGAAAATGTTAGTGAAGACACTTGCCAATTGTTCAGCGCATGCTCGCGGTACACGTCCTGGTAATCCATCTGGCCCTGCGGCGTTGTTAATGTTGACCTGTTTAACCTCTTACTTCTAGACGTTCCGCTAGCGGAACACCTGCTCCAATAGCCAATGATGGGCGTGGCGCGAATGACAAATTCCTCAAAAATACAAAAACTTCAATTTTTCAAACATATGACTATTTTACACCATTTTAAAGACAAGACTCTCCTTTATCTAACCACACTGTCCGATTTCAAAAAGGCTTTACAACGAAAGCAAAACATTAGATTATGTCAGCAGAGTACCCAGCCAGAAATAATCAGACACCCATTTTTCAAGCTAGCATATAATGTCACAAAAACCAAGAAGACAGCTAAATGCAGCACTAACCTTTGATGATCTTCATCAGATGACACACCTAGGACATTATGTTATACAATACATGCATGTTTTGTTTAATCAAGTTCATATTTATATCAAAAACCAGCTTTTTACATTACTAGCATACCCACCGCAAACTTCCGGTGAATTTACTAAATTACTCACGATAAACGTTCACAAAAAACATAACAATTATTTTAAGAATTATAGATACAGAACTCCTTTATGCAATCGCAGTGTCAGATTTTAAAATAGCTTTTCGGTGAAAGCACATATTGCAATATTCTGAGTAGATAGCCCGGCCATCATGGCTAACTAATTTGACACCCACCAAGTTTGGCCCTCACCAAACTCAGATTTACTATAAGAAAAATTGGATTACCTTTGCTGTTCTTTGTCAGAATGCACTCCCAGGAATTCTACTTCAACAACAAATGTTGGTTTGGTTCGATATAATCCATAGTTATATCCAAATAGCTCCGTTTTGTTCGTGCGTTCAAGTCACTATTCGAAGGGTGACGTGCCGACGCATTTCGTGACAAAAAAATGCAAAATATTCCATTACCGTACTTCGAAGCATGTCAAACGCTGTTTAAAATCAATTTTAATGCTATTTTTCTCGTAAAATAGCGATAATATTCCAACCGGGCGACATTGTATTTGTTCAAACACTGAAAGAAAAAAATGGAGTCGTCTCGTGCATGCGCGCTCCAGTGTCATTGTTCTCAGAAGGACCACTCACAAAAACCCCTGCTGTTTTTCGCCCAGAGACTGGAGAGCTCTCATTCCACTTTCTGGCGCCTTCTGAGAGCCAATGAAAGCCTTAGAAAATGTCACGTTACAGCAGAGATGCTGTATTTTTGATAGACATGCCCTAGAAGGAGAACAAATAGTCAGACGGCACTTCCTGTATAGAATCTTCTCAGGTTATGGCCTGCCATATGAGTTCTGTTATACTCACAGACACCATTCGAACAGTTTTAGAAACTTTAGAGTGTTTTCTATCCAAATCTACTAATTATATGCATATTCTAGTTTCTGGGTAGGAGCAGTAACCAGATTAAATCCGGTACTTTTTTTATCCGGCCGTGAAAATACTGCCCCCTATCCCAAACAGGTTAATGTGTTTCTTCTTGTGCCACTCCTTTGTTGCCTTGGCCGTGTGTTTTGGGTCATTGTCATGCTGGAATACCCATCCACGACCCATTTTCAATGCCCTGGCTGAGGGAAGGAGGTTCTCACCCAAGATTTGACGGTACATGGCACCGTCCATCGTCCCTTTGATGCGGTGAAGTTGTCCTGTCCCCTTAGCAGAAAAACACCGCCAAAGCATAATGTTTCCACCTCCATGTTTGATGGTGGGGATGGTGTTCTTGGGGTCATAGGCAGCATTACTCCTCCTCCAAACATGGCGAGTTGAGTTGATGCCAAAGAGCTCCATTTTGGTCTCATCTGACCACAACACTTTCACCCAGTTGTCTTCTGAATCATTCAGATGTTCATTGGTAAACTTCAGACGGGCATGTATATGTGCTTTCTTGAGCAGGGGGACCTTGCGGGCGCTGCAGGATTTCAGTCCTTCGCGGCGTAGTGTGTTACCAATTGTTTTCTTGGTGACTATAGTCCCAGCTGCATTGAGATCATTGACAAGATCCTCCCGTGTAGTTCTGGGCTGATTCCTCACCGTTCTCATGATCATTGCAACTCCACAAGGTGAGATCTTGCACGGAGCCATAGGCCGAGGGAGATTGACAGGTCTTTTGTGTTTCTTCCACTTGCAATAATCGCACCAAAGGTTGTCACCTTCTCACCAAGCTGCTTGGCGATGGTCTTGTAGCCCATTCCAGCCTTGTGTAGGTCAACAATCTTGTCCCTGACATCCTTGGAGAGCTCTTTGGTCTTGGCCATGGTGGAGAGTTTGGAATCTGATTGATTGATTGCTTCTGTGGACAGGTGTCTTTTATACAGGTAACAAGCTGAGATTAGGAGCACTCCCTTTAAGAGTGTGCTCCTAATCTCAGTTTGTTACCTTTATAAAAGACACCTGAGAGCCAGAAATCTTTCTGATTGAGAGGGGGTCAAAAACTTATTTCCCTCATTAAAATGCAAATCAATTTATAACATTTTTGACATGCGTTTTTCTGGATTTTTGTTGTTATTATTCTGTCTCTCACTGTTCAAATAAACCTACCATTAAAATTACAGACTGATCATTTCTTTGTCAGTGGGCAAACGTACAAAATCAGCAGGGGATCAAATACTTTTTTCCCCTCACTGTAGATAGTGTGGTCTACAGCTTATCATGAGATACTCTACCTCAGGCGAGCATAACCTGGAGACTTCCTTAGATATCGTGCACAAGCAGCTATTTACAAAAATACACACAAAAATTTCACTTTGCGTCAATCACATTGGGCTGTTGTAAAGTGACAGTTCACTGGCCCCATAATACTCATTGGGCTGTTATAAAGTGATTGTTCACCCAAGTTACACATTGACAGATGACTGGCAATATATGGACAACGGATGAGAGTCAGCAACTGAAAACGTGGCTTCGTTTACTTGATCACAATTTAGTGTTAGCATAATTGAATGCAAAACAATGGGAGAACGCTGAACAGTATTGCTACATCAACTCAGTCACCAATGAATTACATGTTAATATAAGGAGATGATAATATTGCAAAAGTTGTTTTTAAAATGTTAATCATTAAGTAGACTACAAAGCAACACATATGTCAGGAGGTTCCTAGGTTACATCAGCTAGGTGACAGACCTCTAGGACACTAAAGGGCTGTCCTTTACTGGTAATGAGGCAATAAAAGGGCCTGTCAGGGGTCTGTCACAACTGAAGGTAGCCTCCAGCTCTGGTCGTGGACTGACATCCAGGAAGAGAGAAGTAGGCATGCTTTAATTATTATACAACGGGTGGGTCTAATCCTGAAAGTTGAATGGTTAAAAGGTTATTCCAGGGATCTCGGGCATTATCACATAAGTACGGTAGATGTAATTCATGTGTTTCCATTAGGCAAAGAAAAATGTGTGTTATGTTTAACAGTTGCAAAATATATATATCTATATATGTATATATGTATTATTTTGATTTTTGTTTTGTTCATTTTAGTTGTAGAGATGAGTTCTTTCTGTCATATTTGTTGTAGTCACAACAACATCATGATCATTGCAGTAGGCAACAGTGTGCTCTTTTAATTCAGTACATTCATTGGACAAACATATGTGCTGAAGACTATATGACTATTTTTGTATTATTTCAGGTGGGCTGCTTTCCAGAAGGCAATTACAAAATCATTCTACAGTAGTTATGTATACAAACTCTACATACATGTTGAGCATGGACTCACTGGCCATTGCTCCATCAGGTGTTTACCCAGCGTTTCTTTTTGGAACCCTTACGTACTGTTTCATTGTGTTTTGCAACGTGACGGTTTTATCCACCATAGCCCTGGACAGAAAGCTGCATAAACCCATGTTTATCCTACTCTTCAACATGCCTATCAATGATTTGATTGGTGCTACAGCCTTCTTCCCTCAGCTGTTGGTGAGCATCCTGGCTCAGAACAGGTCCATCTCCTACCCTGCATGCTACCTCCAAGCTCTGCTCGTCCACCTGTATGGAGCTGGCTCCTTAACTATCCTGACTAGCATGGCTTATGACAGGTATATCGCAATCTGCTGTCCACTGAGGTATAACTCCATCATGAGTTCCAGTAACTTGATGAAAATCATCATTTTCATGTGGCTTTTGGTCATTACCCTGATTGTGGTTCTGCTGGCTCTGGTCACTCGCTTCAAGATCTGCAGAACAACAATAGTGGATATATATTGTAACAATCCATCATTAGTGAGGCTCATTTGTGATGACACACGTATAAACAACTACTATGGGTTGTTGATAACAGCTGTCTTTCAGGGTGTATCGTTGATAGTGGTTATATTTACCTATATCCAGATCCTGCTCACCTGTGTCATGAATAAGTCGTCTGATGCCCGGAGCAAGGCCATTCAGACATGTGGTACACATCTTGTAGTGTTCATATTCTTAGAGTTCAACGCCTGCTTTAGCCTGATATCTCATCGATTCGAGCAAGCAGCCCCTTCCTTGAGGAGGGCTTTTGGAGTATCAGTTATGGTGTTCCCTCCCATTCTCAATCCCCTCATATATGGTCTAAAAACGAAAGAAATTCGGCAAAATGTTCTGGGTTTCTACAAACGAAAGGTATCTTCAGTTAAATGAGAATAAATACTGTACATGAATCTGTATAATACACGGCATGGGCTTTAGACAGTTTTTAAGGCCTTCCCAATAAAATAAAGAAATGCTCCTTTGTAAATCAGTCAAAAAAAATTAGAGTTGTGTTCCGTCTTTTTGTGCAAGACAATGACAACATTTTCTTTTTTTTTTAGGTTAAAATGTGTAATGGGTTAAGATCGGTTATGGGTGTGTGTGTGTGTGTGTGTGTGTGTGTGTGTGTGTGTGTGTGTGTGTGTGTGTGTGTGTGTGTGTGTGTGTGTGTGTGTGTGTGTGTGTGTGTCTTGTGTATGTGTGTGTGTGTGTGTGTGTGTGTGTGTGTGTGTGTGTGTGCAGCTCGTAGAATTAATACAGTACATTTGATTGTAACAATAGCAAAAGACACGTCAGTTGTCCACTGTACATGGATAATTAAGTTGTATTGTATAATTGTTATGCCTGTACTTTGTCCCTGTGAGAAGGTAGGCCTATCAGTGACAGAAAGACCAAAAATGGTCTATACAATGGCACCAGAGTATAACAAGTCAGTCATTTCTGTTTTTGGAAGGTGTACAGTAGGTTTTTTGTAGCATAAATAATTAGTCTATCCCCCTTTTTTAAATCAAGGAATCTGAATTGGACCAATGGATAACCAAAACCAATAAGCCATTTAGAACACCCCGGGGTGTCAAGAAATCACTCACTTGCTTTGAAACGGACATGGTAAATGATATAACAACCATTGTTGGGTTCCATTCATTTTGGGCCCTATGAAGCTAATGTTAATCAGTGACTGATTTAGCTGGAACAAACTAAATAACCCTACAAATACACTTAAAAAACGGTATGGGGCAACGAACAACAGACAATGTAAGTAGAAGATCATCTTTTGAATAAACTAGTAAGGACGTTTCAGGCTTGTCAAGGTTTCACAACAAAAGGTAAATCATGCTGTCAATGGGAAGATCTCAATTGCCTACTCCTGTTGTTCTCTCTCCTCGTCTCCTTCTCAAAATCCATTGGATGTGAAAGCCAGAGGTCCCTTCCCTTCGGACCTTCTCCTCCAATGGGTTTTGAGAAGGAGACGAGGAGAGAGGAGAGAGGACACGAGAAGTATGAGACCTTCCCTAAGACATCAAACTATGAGAGACATTTAAAGCAATTTGATGACTCCTATGACGAAGGCCATCCTGTGATATCTTTGATCATGGTTATAACAGTCTGTGTTGAAGAATGACTCCACATTTTAAGATGCATAGGCACCACCTAATTTCATATTATTTGGTGCCTATCTTTCCTATTTCATCGGGATTACAGTATAAAGATCGATCAACACCACAGATGGCGTGAGACATGGACTCATCTTGAAATTAGACTTTAATTGATCTGTGAAAATGTGTCTACACACTGAATATCGCTCTGTTCCACTATTGTTTCACTTCACTGATTCAGTCTGGAAATTCTCCAGTCGAGGCACTTGATCAGCATCCTCTCAGAAACTATGGGCGGGTTTAGCCCACATGGCTTCTGCTGATTGGTTGAAGATCATTTTGCGTAGCACCCTTCATCAGAGGACAGATTAATTTCAGTGCCATACAGGTTGAATCAACTACATAAAAAAGTACTACAAAGGATGCAAATACAAAACCAAACTGAGAATGAATGTGTCAGGAAAAGAGTGGTGGAAAGTGTGGTTTACAAATTGAAAAAAATATTCACATAATGTTTTTGATATTTTATGAGAAAAGTGGTATTCCAGCCGACAGTTTTCAAACACAAAACCAATGTAAAAATTAAAATACTGTATATGGAGGAAATTGTATTTGCTAATTAAACATATTAAATGTTAAATATTTGTTTTTGTGGTAAGTCAGGTAACTTCAGGTAAACACAATCACATAAATTGACATCAATGAATAAAAATGGTATATATATACACTGCTCAAAAAAATAAATGGAACACTAAAATAACACATCCTAGATCTGAATGAATGAAATAATCTTATTAAATACTTTTTTCTTTACATAGTTGAATGTGCTGACAACAAAAATACTCAATGGAAATCCAATTTATCAGCATTTACATTTTAGTCATTTAACAGATGCTCTTATCCAGAGCAACTTACAGTAGTGAATGCATACATTTCATACATTTTTTTTCTGTGCTGGCCCCCCATGGGAATCGAACCCAGAACCCTGGTGTTGCAAACACCATGCTCTACCAAATGAGCTACAGGGAAGGCTGTTGGTTAATTCTCAAATATAAAAATATAAAAATGGCATACAAAGAACAGCATACATAAGAACAAATGAATAGCATACGATCGTAGATTCATTTTAGACTACACAAGCTAACAAACAATTACAATGACAAAGTCACAATAATCACAAGAATGGCTTAAGATCAAAGTCTATGTTGAGACCGAAGGGTGCAAGGGTCTTTAAGTTAAAGATCAAGGCAGCCTTTCGTTTTAACAATAAATGATCAAGGTCACCCCCTCTCCTAGGGTGGGTGACATGTTCGATGCCAATATAAAGCAGAGACGAAATCGAGTGGTTTGCTTCCAAAAAGTGGGCCGCATCATGGATAGCCAGTCTTTGTATTTGTATCAACCCATGGAGGTCTGGATTTGGAGTCACACTCAAAATTAAAGTGGAAAACCACACTACAGGCTGATCCAACTTTGATGTAATGTCCTTAATAAAACAAGTCAAAATGAGGCTCAGTAGTGTGTGTGGCCTCCACGTGCCTGTATGACCTCCCTACAATGCCTGGGCATGCTCCTGATGAGGTGGCGGATGGTCTCCTGAGGGATCTCCTCCCAGACCTGGACTAAAGCATCCGCCAACTCCTAGACAGTCTGTGGTGCAACGTGGCGTTGTTAGATGGAGCGAGACATGAGGTCCCAGATGTGCTCAATTGGATTCAGGTCTGGGGAACGGGTAGGCCAGTCCATAGCATCAATGCCTTCCTCTTGCAGGAACTGCTGACACACTCCAGCCACATGAGGTCTAGCATTGTCTTGCATTAGGAGGAACCCAGGGCCAACCACACCAGCATATGGTCTCACAAGGAGTCTGAGGATCTCATCTCGGTACCTAATGGCAGTCAGGCTACCCCTGGCGAGCACATGGAGGGCTGTGCGGCCCCCCAAAGAAATGCCACCCCACACCATGACTGACCCACCGCCAAACCGGTCATGCTGGAGGATGTTGCAGGCAGCAGAACGTTCTCCACGGCGTCTCCAGACTCTGTCACGTCTGTCACATGTGCTCAGTGTGAACCTGCTTTCATCTGTGAAGAGCACAGGGCGCCAGTGGCGAATTTGCCAATCTTGGTGTTCTCTGGCAAATGCCAAACGCCCTGCACGGTGTTGGGCTGTAAGCACAACCCCCACCTGTGGACATCGGGCCCTCATACCACCCTCATGGAGTCTGTTTCTGACCGTTTGAGCAGACACATGCACATTTGTGGCCTGCTGGAGGTCATTTTGCAGGGCTCTGGCAGTGCTCCTCCTGCTCCTCCTTGCACAAAGGCGGAGGTAGCGGTCCTGCTGCTGGGTTGTTGCCCTCCTACGGCCTCCTCCACGTTTCCTGATGTACTGGCCTGTCTCCTGGTAGCGCCTCCATGCTCTGGACTCTACGCTGACAGACACAGCAAACCTTCTTGCCACAGCTCGCATTGATGTGCAATCCTGGATGAGCTGCACTACCTGAGCCACTTGTGTGGGTTGTAGACTCCGTCTCATGCTACCACTAGAGTGAAATCACCGCCAGCATTCAAAAGTGACCAAAACATCAGCCAGGAAGCATAGGAACTGAGAAGTGGTCTGTGGTCACCACCTGAAGAACCACTCCTTTATTGGGGGTGTCTTGCTAATTGCCTATAATTTCCACCTGTTGTGAAATTTGTGAAATTTATTGTCAATCAGTGTTGCTTCCTAAGTGGACAGTTTGATTTCACAGAAGTGTGATTGACTTGGAGTTACATTGTGTTGTTTAAGTGTTCCCTTTATTTTTTTGAGCAGTGTATATATATGTATGTAAATTTAGCCTTTACTTAAACAGGTGGAAACAACAGAGGAGGAGACAGGCAAGTGGGACAACACAGGGATTGATCCCTGGTCTCCAATGCTGTAACACTTTGGGCTTCGTGGGTGTAGAGTCAGGCACAGGAAGCATGAAAATGTTTGGTACAATATGTAATTTAATAAGTACTGAAAACCGAGGAAATATGTCCAAACACAACAGGGTGAAACAATAACCCCGAAGTCCAAAATACATGTACCACAAAACATACAAAGTGACGACACGTAACAAGCCCACACACAGAACAGGTGGAGAGGCGGGCTTAAATAATAAAACAAATTACTAATGGGAAACAGGTGTAACTCATAAAGAAATAACTAACAGAAAAACTAAAACGGGATCGATGGCAGCTAGTAGGCCGGTGACGACGACCGCCGAGCGCCACCCAAACAGGGAGAGGAACCGCCCTCGGCAGCAGTCGTGACAGTACCCCCCCCCCCTCCCGACGGAGCCGCGCGCCGACACCGGCCTCGAGTTCGACCCGGAGGACGAGGCACAGGGCGATGGAAATCAACTAACAATGATGGATCCAGTATGTCCCCCACTAGGACCCAGCACCTCTCCTCCGGACCGTACCCCTCCCAGTCCACGAGGTACTGCAGGCCCCCCACCTGGCGTCTTGAGTCCAGAATGAAGCGCTGGGCCCCCCTCGATGTCCAGAGGGGGCGGAGGGACCTCCGGCATCTCACCGTCTTGTAGGGGACCAGCTACCACCGGCCTGAGGAGAGACACATGAAACGAGGGGTTAATACGATAATAAGAAGGGAGTTTTAATCTATAACACACCTCTTCTATTCTCCTCAGGACTTTGAAGGGCTCTACACGCTGCGGACCCAGCTTCCGGCAGGGCAAGCGGAGGGGCAGGATTCGGGTCGAGAGCCAGACCCTGTCTCCCGGTGCGAATATGGGAGCCTCACTGCGGAGGCGGTCAGCGCTCCTCTTTTGCCTTTCTCCTGCTTGTTTAAGGGATTCCTCCACAGCTCTCCAGGTGTCCTTGGAGCGCTGTACCTAATCCTCCACCTCAGGAGCCTCGGTCTGACTCTGATGCCGTGGTGCCAGGACCGGCTGGTAGCCTAACACACACTGGAAAGGCGACATGTTAGTGGATGAGTGGCGGAGTGAATTTTGCGCCACCTCAGCCCAGGGTAAATACCTCGACCACTCACCTGGCCAGTCCTGGCAGTACGACCGCAGAAACCTACCCACCTCCTGGTTCACTTTCTCCACCTGCCCATTGCTCTCGGGGTGATAACCGGAGGTCAAGCTAACTGAGACCCACAGACGCTCCATAAACGCCCTCCATACATGGGACGTGAACTGGGGACACCGATCAGAGACGATGTCCTCCGGCACCCCGTAATGCCGGAAGACATGGGTGAATAGAGCCTCCGCAGTCTGTAGGGCCGTAGGGAGACCGGGCAACGGGTGGAGACGGCAGGACTTAGAAAACCGATCCACAACTACCAGAACCGTGGTATTCCCCTGAGACGGGGGAAGATCGGTAAGAAAGTCCACCGACAGTGAGACCACGGCCGTTGTGGAACGGGGAGGGGTTGTAACTTCCCTCTAGGAAGGTGCCTAGGAGCCTTGCTCTGGGCGCATACCGAACAGGAAGAGACATAAAACCTCACGTCCTTAGCCAAGGTGGGCCACCAGTACTTCCCCCTAAGGCCTTGCACTGTCCTCTCCACCACAGGATGACCCGACGAAGGTAGTGTATGAGCCCATCGAATCAATCGATCACGAACACCAAGCGGAACGTATTTAAAACCGGTAGGACAATTTGAAGGTGCAGGCTCCATTTACAACGCCCACTCAATGTCCGCGTCCACCTCCCATACTACTGCTTTTTTGAAGAACTCACATTTCTCAACCTTGACGTATAGATCATGCTTCAGCAGTCTACCAAGCACTTTGCGCACTAGAGACACATGCTCGGCGCGTGTGGAGGAGTAAATAAGGATATCATCGATATACACAATCACTCCCTGCCCGTGCAGGTCCCTAAGAATCTCATCCACAAAAGATTGAAAGACGGCTGGAGCATTCTTCAACCCATACAGCATGACGAGGTACTCATAGTGGCCCGATGTGGTACTAAATGCGGTTTTCCACTCGTCTCCCTTCCGAATACGCATCAGATTATAAGCGCTCCTGAGATCCAGTTTCATGAAAAAACGCGCTCCGTTAAATGATTCCACTGCGGTAGCAATGAGAGGTAGCGGGTAACTGAACCCCACTGTGGTAGAATTGAGACCTCTGTAATCAATGCACAGACGCAAACCTCCCCCCTTTTTTTCACAAAAAAGAAACTCGAGGAGACAGGTGAAATGGAGGGCTAAATGTACCCTTGCCCCAGAGCTTCCGTGACATATAGCCAACGTCTCCTCCTGGGACAATGGGTACACGTGACTCTTAGGAAGCGCAGCGTTATCCTGGAGGTCTATCGCACAATCCCCCGGTCGATGAGGTCGTAATTTAGTCGCCTTCTTTTTACAGAAGGCGAGAGCCAATTCGGCATACTCAGGGGGAATGCGCACAGTGGAAACCTGGTCTGAACTCTCCACCGACGTGGCACCGATGGAAACACCTAGACATCTATCTGAACACTCCTCTGACCATCCCTGGAGAATCCCCTGTTTCCACAAAATCTTAGGATTGTGACTAGCTAACCACGGCACCCCCAGCACCACTGGAAACGCAGGTGAGTTGATAATAAAGAAACTAATTCGTTCCTTATGATTCCCCTGCGTTACCATGTCCAGTGGCACTGTGGTCTCCCTGATCAGCCCTGACCCTAATGGTCGGCTATCTAAGGAGTGCACGGGGAAAGGGGAATCTAACGGTACCAGCGGAATTCCCAACTTAAGGGCTAGTCCGCTATCCATAAAGTTACCAGCTACGCCTGAATCGACTAGCGCCTTATGCTGGGAAAAGGGAGCAAAATCAAGGAAAAAAATTAAGACAAAAACGTGACCAACAGAGGATTCTGGGTGAATGTGGTGCTGACTCACCTGGGATGAACGATGAGTGTTCTGCCTGCCCTCTCAACTCCCAGAGGGACCCCCCCAGCACCGGTCGGCCGTGTGTCCTCGTCGACCACAATTGGTGCAGGAGGGGCGCCATCCTCCGGTTCCCCTTGATGCAGTTCCTCCGAGCTCCATAGGAATGGGTGCAGGCAGGCTAGGAGCTGGAACTGACAGGACCCTCTCTGAACGCCCGCGGGTAGCCAGCAGATTGTCCAGTCGTATAGACATGTCGATCAGTTCATCTAGGGAGAGTGTAGTGTCCCGACACGCTAGCTCCCTGCGGACGTCCTCCCTGAGGTTACACCGGTAGTGATCTATTAGGGCCCTGTCGTTCCACCCAGCTCCAGCCGCCAAAGTCCGGAATTCTAGGGCAAAATCTTGCGCGCTCCTCATCTCCTGCCTAAGGTGAAACAGTCGTTCACCCGCCGCTCTTCCTTCCGGGGGATGATCGAAGACGGCCCTGAAACGGCGGGTGAACTCAGGGTAGTTGTTTCGTGCGGAATCGGGTCCATTCCACACAGCGTTGGCCCACAAAAATGCTCGGGCCGTCAAGCAGGAGATGAGGAGGCTCACGCTCTCCTCCCCCGAGGGAGTCGGCCTCACGGTCGCCAGGTATAATTCAAGTTGTAATAGGAATCCCTGGCACCTTGCCGCTGCTCCATCATACTCCCTCGAAGGCGTAAGACGTAGTGCCCCAGATCCAGACGGGGAAGGGAGTGGAGGAGGTGAGCTCGTCGGGTGAACCGGAGGTGAAGGGAGACCACTCCTCTCCCATCGATCCATTCTCTCCATCATCTGGTCCATGGCTGACCCAATCCGATGGAGAACAGTGGTGTTATGGAGGACCCGTTCCTCCATCGATGGTAGAGGGGTGGTGGCTGCTTCTGCTGACTCCATTTCTATGGTGCGGGCTTCTGTAACACTTTGGGCTTCGTGGGTGTAGAGTCATGCGCAGGAAGCAGGAAAATGTTTGGTACAATATGTAATTTAATAAGTACTGAAAACCGAGGAAATATGTCCAAACACAACAGGGCGAAACAATAACCCCGAAGTCCAAAATACATGTACCACAAAACATACAAAGTGACGACACGTAACAAGCCCGCACACAGAAGAGGTGGAGAGGCGGGCTTAAATAATAAAACAAATTACTAATGGGAAAAAGGTGTAACTCATAAAGACATAACTAACAAAAAAACAAAAAAGAGATTGATGGCAGCTAGTAGGCCGGTGACGACGACCGCCGAGGGCCACCCGAACAGGGAGAGGAACCGCCCTCGGCAGTAGTCGTGACAAATGCAGAGCAGTATATGACTGGCCGTAAGAGTTACTGCTAAACCACGGGCTCTGCACGTCAGGTAAGAGATAATCAACGAGGGGCTATGCGTTCTATGGAAAATAATGAACGATGTGGAAGGTGTGTTCCACGTCATGCTGTTGGAGTGGAGCTAAGCTTCCACGTCAATCATTATGTTCCAGAGAAAGCATAGCCCTTTGTTGATTATCCCTTACTTAACATGCAGAGCCTGTGGTCTAGCAGTAACTCTTACGGCCAGTCATATAAGAATCATGATTCATGCACTGTTTTGGTCATCAAAAAAATCATAATTAAGAATAATTTAACTTTAATTGGATGTTCTTGTTGTGTGGAGCCTTTCCCCTTCACTTTTGTCAGCTTACTTCTGTTTACTTACAATATGTCTTATTTCACCAAAGATGAGGGGACCGCTGTATAGTCTGTCATATCAGACTGCATTCATACATTTTTTGTTACTGCTGTAGCATTCTTTAATAGCACTTAATATAAACTGCCTATGTGCAATGCATGTTGCAGAAATTACTGAAAACAATGTAACTTTATTGCTATAAGCGTTCATAACTGGCTACGAGACTATTGTAGCAACATTAATTTACCATTTTGATACACCTGTAAACAAAGCTTGTTTTAGAAGGAGGATGGGATCCACTCAAATCATCTGGGTTCCTGGATCCATTCACAGCATTATAAGGCTGTGTTGAGTTCACCCTGCACTAACATAAATAACATGCTGCTAAGCTTCCCAGTAAAGCAATGAAAACAATCAAGCATCCCAGAAAAGTGCTAAATATAGCCAACATTAACATATGTAGTCCACAATCATCTCCTTTGTCTTGATCATGTTGAGGGAGAGGTTGTTGTTCTGGCACCACACGGCCAGGTCTCTGACCTCCTCCCTATAGGCTGTCTCGTCATTGTCGGTGATTAGGCCTACCACTATTGAGTCATTGGCAAACTTAATGATGGTGTTGGAGTCGTGCCTGGCCGTGCAGTCATGAGTGAAAAGTGAGTAATGGAGGGGACTGAGCACACACCCCTGAGGGACCCCTGTGTTGAGGATCAGCGTGGCAGATGTGATGATACCTACTCTTTCCACCTGGGGGCGGCCCGTCAGGAAGTCCAGGATCCAGTTGCAGAGGGAGGTATTTAGTCCCAGGGTCCATAGCTTATTGATGAGGTTTGAGGGCACTATGATGTTGAACACTGAGCTGTAGCCAATGAATAGCATTCTCACATAGGTGTTCCTTTTGTCCAGTTGGGAAAGGGCAGTGTGGAGTGCAATAGAGATTGCATCATCTGTGGATCTGTTAGGGCGGTATGCAAATTGGAGTGAGTCTAGGGTTTCTGGATAATGTTGCCTTTCAAAGCACTTCATGGCTGCAGATGTGAGTGCTACTGGTCGGAAGTCATTTAGGAAGGTTACCTTAGTGTTCTTGGCCACAGGGATTATGAAGGTCTGCTTAACCTCTCTAGGGTAGGTGGCACCAAATCGTCCCACCTACACAACAGCCAGTCTAATCCCGTGGCGCGATATTCAAATACCTTAACCTGTTGGGTCTAGGGGGCAGCATTTGCACGTCTGGATAAAAAAAATGTACCCGATTTAATCTGGTTACTAATCCTACCCAGTAACTAGAATATGCATATACTTATTATATATGGATAGAAAACACTCTAAAGTTTCCAAAACTGTTTGAATGGTGTCTGTGAGTATAACAGAACTCATTTGGCAGGCAAAACCCTGAGACATTTTCTGACAGGAAGTGGATACCTGATGTGTTGTATTGACTTTAAACCTCTCCCATTGAAAAACACAGGGGTTTAGGAATATTTTGGCACTTCCTATTGCTTCCACTAGATGTCACCAGCCTTTACAAAGTGTTTTGAGTCTTCTGGAGGGAGATCTGACCGAACAAGAGCCATGGAACGGTGATGTCCCATTAGACACCTGGCGCGCTACTTCATGTTGGGTACCCTCGTTCCAATACGTTATAAAAGGCTATGCATTCGTCCACCTTGAATATTATTCATGTTCTGGTTAAAAAAGGCCCTAATGATTTATGCTATACAACGTTTGACATGTTTGAACGAACGGAAATATATTTTTTCCCCTCGTTCATGACGAGAAGTCCGGCTGGCTTACATCATGTGCTAACGAGACGGAGATTTTTGGACATAAATGATGAGCTTTTTTGAACAAAACTACATTCGTTATGGACCTGTGATACCTGGAAGTGACATCTGATGAAGAGAATCAAAGGTAATGGATTATTTACATAGTATTTTCGATTTTAGATCTCCCCAACATGACGTCTAGTCTGTATCGCAACGCGTATTTTTCTGGGCACAGTGCTCAGATTATTGCAAAGTGTGATTTCCCAGTAAGGTTATTTTTAAATCTGGCAAGTTGATTGCGTTCAAAAGATGTAAATCTATAATTCTTTAAATGACAATATAATATTTTACCAATGTTTTCTAATTTTAATTATTTAATTTCTGACGCTGACTTGACTGCCGGTTATTGGAGGGAAACGATTTCCTCAACATCAATGCCATAGTAAAACGCTGTTTTTGTATATAAATATGAACTTGATAGAACTAAAAATGCATGCATTGTCTAACATAATGTCCTAGGAGTGTCATCTGATGGAGATTGTAAAAGGTTAGTGTATCATTTTAGCTGGTTTTATGGTTTTGGTGACCCTGTCTTTGACTTGACAAAACATTACACACAACTCTTGTAAATGTACTGTCCTAACATACTCTAAATTTATGCTTTCGCCGTAAAACCTTTTTGAAATCGTAAAACGTGGTTAGATTAAGGAGATGTTTATCTTTCAAATGGTGTAAAATAGTTGTATTTTTGAAAAATTTGAATTTTGACATTTATTTGGATTCAAATTTGCCGCTCTTGAAATGCACCTGCTGTTGATGGAGTGCACCACAGGTGGCACGCTAGCGTCCCACCTAGCCCCAAGAGGTTAAAAATGCTATTACTTCAATTTCTCAAACATATAACTATTTCTACACCATTTTAAAGACAAGACTCTCCTTTATCTAACCACACTGTCCGATTTCAAAAAGGCTTTACAACGAAAGCAAAACATTAGATTATGTCAGCAGAGTACCCAGCCAGAAATAATCAGACACCCATTTTTCAAGCTAGCATATAATGTCACATAAACCCAAACCACAGCTAAATGCAGCACTAACATTTGATGATCTTCATCAGATGACAACCCTAGGACATTATGTTATACAATACATGCATGTTTTGTTCAATCAAGTTCATATTTACATCAAAAAACAGCTTTTTACATTAGCATGTGATGTTCAGAACTAGCATACCCCCCGAAAACTTCCGGGGAATTTACTAACAATTTACTAAATTACTCACGATAAACGTTCACAAAAAGCATAACAATTATTTTAAGAATTATAGATACAGAACTCCTCTATGCACTCGATATGTCCGTTTTTAAAATAGCTTTTTGGTGAAAGCACATTTTGCAATATTCTAAGTACATAGCCCAGCCATCACGGACTAGCTATTTAGACACCCAGCAAGTTTAGCCTTCACCAAAATCAGATTTACAATAATAAAAATGTTATTACCTTTGCTGTTCTTCATCAGAATGCACTCCCAGGACTTCTACTTCAATAACAAATGTTGGTTTGGTCCCAAATAATCCATCGTTATATCCAAACAGCGGCGTTTTGTTCGTGCGTTCTAGACACTATCCGAAATGGTAAATCAGGGTTACGAGCATGGCGCATTTCGTGACAAAAAAATTCTAAATATTCCATTACCGTACTTCGAAGCATGTCAACCGCTGTTTAAAATCAATTTTTATGCAATTTATCTCGTAAAAAAAGCGATAATATTCCGACCGGGAATCTGCGTTTCGGTAAATAGAGGAAAAAAAAGAAAGACGGGGGCGACCAGTGCACGCGCCTAAGCCCACTGTCCCCTGATCGGCCACTTGACAAAGGCGATAATGTGTTTCAGCCTGGGGCTGGAATGACGACATTCAGCTTTTTCCCGGGCTCTGAGAGCCTATGGGAGCCGTGGGAAGTGTCACGTTACCGCAGAGATCCTTTGTTTTGGAAAGAGATGTCAAAGAAAGCCAATAAATGGTCAGACAGGCCACTTCCTGTTCAGAATCTTCTCAGGTTTTTGCCTGCCATATGAGTTCTGTTATACTCACAGACACCATTCAAACAGTTTTAGAAACTTTAGGGTGTTTTCTATCCATATCTAATAAGTATATGCATATTCTAGTTACTGGGTAGGAGTAGTAACCAGATTAAATCGGGTACGTTTTTTTATCCGGCGGTGTAAATACTGCCCCCTAGCCCTAAGAGGTTAAAACATGTTGGTATTACAGACTCGGACAGGGAGAGGATGAAAATGTTAGTGAAGACACTTGCCAATTGTTCAGCGCATGCTCGCAGTACACGTCCTGGTAATCCATCTGGCCCTGCGGCGTTGTTAATGTTGACCTGTTTAACCTCTTACTTCTAGACGTTCCGCTAGCGGAACACCTGCTCCAATAGCCAATGATGGGCGTGGCGCGAATGACAAATTCCTCAAAAATACAAAAACTTCAATTTTTCAAACATATGACTATTTTACACCATTTTAAAGACAAGACTCTCCTTTATCTAACCACACTGTCCGATTTCAAAAAGGCTTTACAACGAAAGCAAAACATTAGATTATGTCAGCAGAGTACCCAGCCAGAAATAATCAGACACCCATTTTTCAAGCTAGCATATAATGTCACAAAAACCAAGAAGACAGCTAAATGCAGCACTAACCTTTGATGATCTTCATCAGATGACACACCTAGGACATTATGTTATACAATACATGCATGTTTTGTTTAATCAAGTTCATATTTATATCAAAAACCAGCTTTTTACATTACTAGCATACCCACCGCAAACTTCCGGTGAATTTACTAAATTACTCACGATAAACGTTCACAAAAAACATAACAATTATTTTAAGAATTATAGATACAGAACTCCTTTATGCAATCGCAGTGTCAGATTTTAAAATAGCTTTTCGGTGAAAGCACATATTGCAATATTCTGAGTAGATAGCCCGGCCATCATGGCTAACTAATTTGACACCCACCAAGTTTGGCCCTCACCAAACTCAGATTTACTATAAGAAAAATTGGATTACCTTTGCTGTTCTTTGTCAGAATGCACTCCCAGGACTTCTACTTCAACAACAAATGTTGGTTTGGTTCGATATAATCCATAGTTATATCCAAATAGCTCCGTTTTGTTCGTGCGTTCAAGTCACTATTCGAAGGGTGACGTGCCGACGCATTTCGTGACAAAAAAATGCAAAATATTCCATTACCGTACTTCGAAGCATGTCAAACGCTGTTTAAAATCAATTTTAATGCTATTTTTCTCGTAAAATAGCGATAATATTCCAACCGGGCGACATTGTATTTGTTCAAACACTGAAAGAAAAAAATGGAGTCGTCTCGTGCATGCGCGCTCCAGTGTCATTGTTCTCAGAAGGACCACTCACAAAAACCCCTGCTGTTTTTCGCCCAGAGACTGGAGAGCTCTCATTCCACTTTCTGGCGCCTTCTGAGAGCCAATGAAAGCCTTAGAAAATGTCACGTTACAGCAGAGATGCTGTATTTTTGATAGACATGCCCTAGAAGGAGAACAAATAGTCAGACGGCACTTCCTGTATAGAATCTTCTCAGGTTATGGCCTGCCATATGAGTTCTGTTATACTCACAGACACCATTCGAACAGTTTTAGAAACTTTAGAGTGTTTTCTATCCAAATCTACTAATTATATGCATATTCTAGTTTCTGGGTAGGAGCAGTAACCAGATTAAATCCGGTACTTTTTTTATCCGGCCGTGAAAATACTGCCCCCTATCCCAAACAGGTTCATGTGTTTCTTCTTGTGCCACTCCTTTGTTGCCTTGGCCGTGTGTTTTGGGTCATTGTCATGCTGGAATACCCATCCACGACCCATTTTCAATGCCCTGGCTGAGGGAAGGAGGTTCTCACCCAAGATTTGACGGTACATGGCACCGTCCATCGTCCCTTTGATGCGGTGAAGTTGTCCTGTCCCCTTAGCAGAAAAACACCGCCAAAGCATAATGTTTCCACCTCCATGTTTGATGGTGGGGATGGTGTTCTTGGGGTCATAGGCAGCATTACTCCTCCTCCAAACATGGCGAGTTGAGTTGATGCCAAAGAGCTCCATTTTGGTCTCATCTGACCACAACACTTTCACCCAGTTGTCTTCTGAATCATTCAGATGTTCATTGGTAAACTTCAGACGGGCATGTATATGTGCTTTCTTGAGCAGGGGGACCTTGCGGGCGCTGCAGGATTTCAGTCCTTCGCGGCGTAGTGTGTTACCAATTGTTTTCTTGGTGACTATAGTCCCAGCTGCATTGAGATCATTGACAAGATCCTCCCGTGTAGTTCTGGGCTGATTCCTCACCGTTCTCATGATCATTGCAACTCCACAAGGTGAGATCTTGCACGGAGCCATAGGCCGAGGGAGATTGACAGGTCTTTTGTGTTTCTTCCACTTGCAATAATCGCACCAAAGGTTGTCACCTTCTCACCAAGCTGCTTGGCGATGGTCTTGTAGCCCATTCCAGCCTTGTGTAGGTCAACAATCTTGTCCCTGACATCCTTGGAGAGCTCTTTGGTCTTGGCCATGGTGGAGAGTTTGGAATCTGATTGATTGATTGCTTCTGTGGACAGGTGTCTTTTATACAGGTAACAAGCTGAGATTAGGAGCACTCCCTTTAAGAGTGTGCTCCTAATCTCAGTTTGTTACCTTTATAAAAGACACCTGAGAGCCAGAAATCTTTCTGATTGAGAGGGGGTCAAAAACTTATTTCCCTCATTAAAATGCAAATCAATTTATAACATTTTTGACATGCGTTTTTCTGGATTTTTGTTGTTATTATTCTGTCTCTCACTGTTCAAATAAACCTACCATTAAAATTACAGACTGATCATTTCTTTGTCAGTGGGCAAACGTACAAAATCAGCAGGGGATCAAATACTTTTTTCCCTCACTGTAGATAGTGTGGTCTACAGCTTATCATGAGATACTCTACCTCAGGCGAGCATAACCTGGAGACTTCCTTAGATATCGTGCACAAGCAGCTATTTACAAAAATACACACAAAAATTTCACTTTGCGTCAATCACATTGGGCTGTTGTAAAGTGACAGTTCACTGGCCCCATAATACTCATTGGGCTGTTATAAAGTGATTGTTCACTCAAGTTACACATTGACAGATGACTGGCAATATATGGACAACGGATGAGAGTCAGCAACTGAAAACGTGGCTTCGTTTACTTGATCACAATTTAGTGTTAGCATAATTGAATGCAAAACAATGGGAGAACGCTGAACAGTATTGCTACATCAACTCAGTCACCAATGAATTACATGTTAATATAAGGAGATGATAATATTGCAAAAGTTGTTTTTAAAATGTTAATCATTAAGTAGACTACAAAGCAACACATATGTCAGGAGGTTCCTAGGTTACATCAGCTAGGTGACAGACCTCTAGGACACTAAAGGGCTGTCCTTTACTGGTAATGAGGCAATAAAAGGGCCTGTCAGGGGTCTGTCACAACTGAAGGTAGCCTCCAGCTCTGGTCGTGGACTGACATCCAGGAAGAGAGAAGTAGGCATGCTTTAATTATTATACAACGGGTGGGTCTAATCCTGAAAGTTGAATGGTTAAAAGGTTATTCCAGGGATCTCGGGCATTATCACATAAGTACGGTAGATGTAATTCATGTGTTTCCATTAGGCAAAGAAAAATGTGTGTTATGTTTAACAGTTGCAAAATATATATATCTATATATGTATATATGTATTATTTTGATTTTTGTTTTGTTCATTTTAGTTGTAGAGATGAGTTCTTTCTGTCATATTTGTTGTAGTCACAACAACATCATGATCATTGCAGTAGGCAACAGTGTGCTCTTTTAATTCAGTACATTCATTGGACAAACATATGTGCTGAAGACTATATGACTATTTTTGTATTATTTCAGGTGGGCTGCTTTCCAGAAGGCAATTACAAAATCATTCTACAGTAGTTATGTATACAAACTCTACATACATGTTGAGCATGGACTCACTGGCCATTGCTCCATCAGGTGTTTACCCAGCGTTTCTTTTTGGAACCCTTACGTACTGTTTCATTGTGTTTTGCAACGTGACGGTTTTATCCACCATAGCCCTGGACAGAAAGCTGCATAAACCCATGTTTATCCTACTCTTCAACATGCCTATCAATGATTTGATTGGTGCTACAGCCTTCTTCCCTCAGCTGTTGGTGAGCATCCTGGCTCAGAACAGGTCCATCTCCTACCCTGCATGCTACCTCCAAGCTCTGCTCGTCCACCTGTATGGAGCTGGCTCCTTAACTATCCTGACTAGCATGGCTTATGACAGGTATATCGCAATCTGCTGTCCACTGAGGTATAACTCCATCATGAGTTCCAGTAACTTGATGAAAATCATCATTTTCATGTGGCTTTTGGTCATTACCCTGATTGTGGTTCTGCTGGCTCTGGTCACTCGCTTCAAGATCTGCAGAACAACAATAGTGGATATATATTGTAACAATCCATCATTAGTGAGGCTCATTTGTGATGACACACGTATAAACAACTACTATGGGTTGTTGATAACAGCTGTCTTTCAGGGTGTATCGTTGATAGTGGTTATATTTACCTATATCCAGATCCTGCTCACCTGTGTCATGAATAAGTCGTCTGATGCCCGGAGCAAGGCCATTCAGACATGTGGTACACATCTTGTAGTGTTCATATTCTTAGAGTTCAACGCCTGCTTTAGCCTGATATCTCATCGATTCGAGCAAGCAGCCCCTTCCTTGAGGAGGGCTTTTGGAGTATCAGTTATGGTGTTCCCTCCCATTCTCAATCCCCTCATATATGGTCTAAAAACGAAAGAAATTCGGCAAAATGTTCTGGGTTTCTACAAACGAAAGGTATCTTCAGTTAAATGAGAATAAATACTGTACATGAATCTGTATAATACACGGCATGGGCTTTAGACAGTTTTTAAGGCCTTCCCAATAAAATAAAGAAATGCTCCTTTGTAAATCAGTCAAAAAAAATTAGAGTTGTGTTCCGTCTTTTTGTGCAAGACAATGACAACATTTTCTTTTTTTTTTAGGTTAAAATGTGTAATGGGTTAAGATCGGTTATGGGGTGTGTGTGTGTGTGTGTGTGTGTGTGTGTGTGTGTGTGTGTGTGTGTGTGTGTGTGTGTGTGTGTGTGTGTGTGTGTGTGTGTGTGTGTGTTCTTGTGTATGTGTGTGTGTGTGTGTGTGTGTGTGTGTGTGTGTGTGTGCAGCTCGTAGAATTAATACAGTACATTTGATTGTAACAATAGCAAAAGACACGTCAGTTGTCCACTGTACATGGATAATTAAGTTGTATTGTATAATTGTTATGCCTGTACTTTGTCCCTGTGAGAAGGTAGGCCTATCAGTGACAGAAAGACCAAAAATGGTCTATACAATGGCACCAGAGTATAACAAGTCAGTCATTTCTGTTTTTGGAAGGTGTACAGTAGGTTTTTTGTAGCATAAATAATTAGTCTATCCCCCTTTTTTAAATCAAGGAATCTGAATTGGACCAATGGATAACCAAAACCAATAAGCCATTTAGAACACCCCGGGGTGTCAAGAAATCACTCACTTGCTTTGAAACGGACATGGTAAATGATATAACAACCATTGTTGGGTTCCATTCATTTTGGGCCCTATGAAGCTAATGTTAATCAGTGACTGATTTAGCTGGAACAAACTAAATAACCCTACAAATACACTTAAAAAACGGTATGGGGCAACGAACAACAGACAATGTAAGTAGAAGATCATCTTTTGAATAAACTAGTAAGGACGTTTCAGGCTTGTCAAGGTTTCACAACAAAAGGTAAATCATGCTGTCAATGGGAAGATCTCAATTGCCTACTCCTGTTGTTCTCTCTCCTCGTCTCCTTCTCAAAATCCATTGGATGTGAAAGCCAGAGGTCCCTTCCCTTCTGACCTTCTCCTCCAATGGGTTTTGAGAAGGAGACGAGGAGAGAGGAGAGAGGACACGAGAAGTATGAGACCTTCCCTAAGACATCAAACTATGAGAGACATTTAAAGCAATTTGATGACTCCTATGACGAAGGCCATCCTGTGATATCTTTGATCATGGTTATAACAGTCTGTGTTGAAGAATGACTCCACATTTTAAGATGCATAGGCACCACCTAATTTCATATTATTTGGTGCCTATCTTTCCTATTTCATCGGGATTACAGTATAAAGATCGATCAACACCACAGATGGCGTGAGACATGGACTCATCTTGAAATTAGACTTTAATTGATCTGTGAAAATGTGTCTACACACTGAATATCGCTCTGTTCCACTATTGTTTCACTTCACTGATTCAGTCTGGAAATTCTCCAGTCGAGGCACTTGATCAGCATCCTCTCAGAAACTATGGGCGGGTTTAGCCCACATGGCTTCTGCTGATTGGTTGAAGATCATTTTGCGTAGCACCCTTCATCAGAGGACAGATTCATTTCAGTGCCATACAGGTTGAATCAACTACATAAAAAAGTACTACAAAGGATGCAAATACAAAACCAAACTGAGAATGAATGTGTCAGGAAAAGAGTGGTGGAAAGTGTGGTTTACAAATTGAAAAAAATATTCACATAATGTTTTTGATATTTTATGAGAAAAGTGGTATTCCAGCCGACAGTTTTCAAACACAAAACCAATGTAAAAATTAAAATACTGTATATGGAGGAAATTGTATTTGCTAATTAAACATATTAAATGTTAAATATTTGTTTTTGTGGTAAGTCAGGTAACTTCAGGTAAACACAATCACATAAATTGACATCAATGAATAAAAATGGTATATATATACACTGCTCAAAAAAATAAATGGAACACTAAAATAACACATCCTAGATCTGAATGAATGAAATAATCTTATTAAATACTTTTTTCTTTACATAGTTGAATGTGCTGACAACAAAAATACTCAATGGAAATCCAATTTATCAGCATTTACATTTTAGTCATTTAACAGACGCTCTTATCCAGAGCAACTTACAGTAGTGAATGCATACATTTCATACATTTTTTTTCTGTGCTGGCCCCCCATGGGTATCGAACCCAGAACCCTGGTGTTGCAAACACCATGCTCTACCAAATGAGCTACAGGGAAGGCTGTTGGTTAATTCTCAAATATAAAAATATAAAAATGGCATACAAAGAACAGCATACATAAGAACAAATGAATAGCATACGATCGTAGATTCATTTTAGACTACACAAGCTAACAAACAATTACAATGACAAAGTCACAATAATCACAAGAATGGCTTAAGATCAAAGTCTATGTTGAGACCGAAGGGTGCAAGGGTCTTTAAGTTAAAGATCAAGGCAGCCTTTCGTTTTAACAATAAATGATCAAGGTCACCCCCTCTCCTAGGGAGGGTGACATGTTCGATGCCAATATAAAGCAGAGACGAAATCGAGTGGTTTGCTTCCAAAAAGTGGGCCGCATCATGGATAGCCAGTCTTTGTATTTGTATCAACCCATGGAGGTCTGGATTTGGAGTCACACTCAAAATTAAAGTGGAAAACCACACTACAGGCTGATCCAACTTTGATGTAATGTCCTTAATAAAACAAGTCAAAATGAGGCTCAGTAGTGTGTGTGGCCTCCACGTGCCTGTATGACCTCCCTACAATGCCTGGGCATGCTCCTGATGAGGTGGCGGATGGTCTCCTGAGGGATCTCCTCCCAGACCTGGACTAAAGCATCCGCCAACTCCTAGACAGTCTGTGGTGCAACGTGGCGTTGTTAGATGGAGCGAGACATGAGGTCCCAGATGTGCTCAATTGGATTCAGGTCTGGGGAACGGGTAGGCCAGTCCATAGCATCAATGCCTTCCTCTTGCAGGAACTGCTGACACACTCCAGCCACATGAGGTCTAGCATTGTCTTGCATTAGGAGGAACCCAGGGCCAACCACACCAGCATATGGTCTCACAAGGAGTCTGAGGATCTCATCTCGGTACCTAATGGCAGTCAGGCTACCCCTGGCGAGCACATGGAGGGCTGTGCGGCCCCCCAAAGAAATGCCACCCCACACCATGACTGACCCACCGCCAAACCGGTCATGCTGGAGGATGTTGCAGGCAGCAGAACGTTCTCCACGGCGTCTCCAGACTCTGTCACGTCTGTCACATGTGCTCAGTGTGAACCTGCTTTCATCTGTGAAGAGCACAGGGCGCCAGTGGCGAATTTGCCAATCTTGGTGTTCTCTGGCAAATGCCAAACGCCCTGCACGGTGTTGGGCTGTAAGCACAACCCCCACCTGTGGACATCGGGCCCTCATACCACCCTCATGGAGTCTGTTTCTGACCGTTTGAGCAGACACATGCACATTTGTGGCCTGCTGGAGGTCATTTTGCAGGGCTCTGGCAGTGCTCCTCCTGCTCCTCCTTGCACAAAGGCGGAGGTAGCGGTCCTGCTGCTGGGTTGTTGCCCTCCTACGGCCTCCTCCACGTTTCCTGATGTACTGGCCTGTCTCCTGGTAGCGCCTCCATGCTCTGGACTCTACGCTGACAGACACAGCAAACCTTCTTGCCACAGCTCGCATTGATGTGCAATCCTGGATGAGCTGCACTACCTGAGCCACTTGTGTGGGTTGTAGACTCCGTCTCATGCTACCACTAGAGTGAAATCACCGCCAGCATTCAAAAGTGACCAAAACATCAGCCAGGAAGCATAGGAACTGAGAAGTGGTCTGTGGTCACCACCTGAAGAACCACTCCTTTATTGGGGGTGTCTTGCTAATTGCCTATAATTTCCACCTGTTGTGAAATTTGTGAAATTTATTGTCAATCAGTGTTGCTTCCTAAGTGGACAGTTTGATTTCACAGAAGTGTGATTGACTTGGAGTTACATTGTGTTGTTTAAGTGTTCCCTTTATTTTTTTGAGCAGTGTATATATATGTATGTAAATTTAGCCTTTACTTAAACAGGTGGAAACAACAGAGGAGGAGACAGGCAAGTGGGACAACACAGGGATTGATCCCTGGTCTCCAATGCTGTAACACTTTGGGCTTCGTGGGTGTAGAGTCAGGCACAGGAAGCATGAAAATGTTTGGTACAATATGTAATTTAATAAGTACTGAAAACCGAGGAAATATGTCCAAACACAACAGGGTGAAACAATAACCCCGAAGTCCAAAATACATGTACCACAAAACATACAAAGTGACGGCACGTAACAAGCCCACACACAGAACAGGTGGAGAGGCGGGCTTAAATAATAAAACAAATTACTAATGGGAAACAGGTGTAACTCATAAAGAAATAACTAACAGAAAAACTAAAAAGGGATCGATGGCAGCTAGTAGGCCGGTGACGACGACCGCCGAGCGCCACCCAAACAGGGAGAGGAACCGCCCTCGGCAGTAGTCGTGACAGTACCCCCCCCCTCCCGACGGAGCCGCGCGCCGACACCGGCCTCGAGTTCGACCCGGAGGACGAGGCACAGGGCGATGGAAATCAACTAACAATGATGGATCCAGTATGTCCCCCACTAGGACCCAGCACCTCTCCTCCGGACCGTACCCCTCCCAGTCCACGAGGTACTGCAGGCCCCCCACCTGGCGTCCTGAGTCCAGAATGGAGCGCTGGGCCCCCCTCGATGTCCAGAGGGGGCGGAGGGACCTCCGGCATCTCACCGTCTTGTAGGGGACCAGCTACCACCGGCCTGAGGAGAGACACATGAAACGAGGGGTTAATACGATAATAAGAAGGGAGTTTTAATCTATAACACACCTCTTCTATTCTCCTCAGGACTTTGAAGGGCCCTACACGCTGCGGACCCAGCTTCCGGCAGGGCAAGCGGAGGGGCAGGTTTCGGGTCGAGAGCCAGACCCTGTCTCCCGGTGCGAATATGGGAGCCTCACTGCGGAGGCGGTCAGCGCTCCTCTTTTGCCTTTCTCCTGCTTGTTTAAGGGATTCCTCCACAGCTCTCCAGGTGTCCTTGGAGCGCTGTACCTAATCCTCCACCTCAGGAGCCTCGGTCTGACTCTGATGCCGTGGTGCCAGGACCGGCTGGTAGCCTAACACACACTGGAAAGGCGACATGTTAGTGGATGAGTGGCGGAGTGAATTTTGCGCCACCTCAGCCCAGGGTAAATACCTCGACCACTCACCTGGCCAGTCCTGGCAGTACGACCGCAGAAACCTACCCACCTCCTGGTTCACTTTCTCCACCTGCCCATTGCTCTCGGGGTGATAACCGGAGGTCAAGCTAACTGAGACCCACAGACGCTCCATAAACGCCCTCCATACATGGGACGTGAACTGGGGACCCCGATCAGAGACGATGTCCTCCGGCACCCCGTAATGCCGGAAGACATGGGTGAATAGAGCCTCCGCAGTCTGTAGGGCCGTAGGGAGACCGGGCAACGGGTGGAGACGGCAGGACTTAGAAAACCGATCCACAACTACCAGAACCGTGGTATTCCCCTGAGACGGGGGAAGATCGGTAAGAAAGTCCACCGACAGTGAGACCACGGCCGTTGTGGAACGGGGAGGGGTTGTAACTTCCCTCTAGGAAGGTGCCTAGGAGCCTTGCTCTGGGCGCATACCGAACAGGAAGAGACATAAAACCTCACGTCCTTAGCCAAGGTGGGCCACCAGTACTTCCCCCTAAGGCCTTGCACTGTCCTCTCCACCACAGGATGACCCGACGAAGGTGGTGTATGAGCCCATCGAATCAATCGATCACGAACACCAAGCGGAACGTATTTAAAACCGGTAGGACAATTTGAAGGTGCAGGCTCCATTTACAACGCCCACTCAATGTCCGCGTCCACCTCCCATACTACTGCTTTTTTGAAGAACTCACATTTCTCAACCTTGACGTATAGATCATGCTTCAGCAGTCTACCAAGCACTTTGCGCACTAGAGACACATGCTCGGCGCGTGTGGAGGAGTAAATAAGGATATCATCGATATACACAATCACTCCCTGCCCGTGCAGGTCCCTAAGAATCTCATCCACAAAAGATTGAAAGACGGCTGGAGCATTCTTCAACCCATACAGCATGACGAGGTACTCATAGTGGCCCGATGTGGTACTAAATGCGGTTTTCCACTCGTCTCCCTTCCGAATACGCACCAGATTATAAGCGCTCCTGAGATCCAGTTTCATGAAAAAACGCGCTCCGTTAAATGATTCCACTGCGGTAGCAATGAGAGGTAACGGGTAACTGAACCCCACTGTGGTAGAATTGAGACCTCTGTAATCAATGCACAGACGCAAACCTCCCCCCTTTTTTTCACAAAAAAGAAACTCGAGGAGACAGGTGAAATGGAGGGCTAAATGTACCCTTGCCCCAGAGCTTCCGTGACATATAGCCAACGTCTCCTCCTGGGACAATGGGTACACGTGACTCTTAGGAAGCGCAGCGTTATCCTGGAGGTCTATCGCACAATCCCCCGGTCGATGAGGTCGTAATTTAGTCGCCTTCTTTTTACAGAAGGCGAGAGCCAATTCGGCATACTCAGGGGGAATGCGCACAGTGGAAACCTGGTCTGAACTCTCCACCGACGTGGCACCGATGGAAACACCTAGACATCTATCTGAACACTCCTCTGACCATCCCTGGAGAATCCCCTGTTTCCACAAAATCTTAGGATTGTGACTAGCTAACCACGGCACCCCCAGCACCACTGGAAACGCAGGTGAGTTGATAATAAAGAAACTAATTCGTTCCTTATGATTCCCCTGCGTTACCATGTCCAGTGGCACTGTGGTCTCCCTGATCAGCCCTGACCCTAATGGTCGGCTATCTAAGGAGTGCACGGGGAAAGGGGAATCTAACGGTACCAGCGGAATTCCCAACTTAAGGGCTAGTCCGCTATCCATAAAGTTACCAGCTACGCCTGAATCGACTAGCGCCTTATGCTGGGAAAAGGGAGCAAAATCAAGGAAAAAAATTAAGACAAAAACGTGACCAACAGAGGATTCTGGGTGAATGTGGTGCTGACTCACCTGGGATGAACGATGAGTGTTCTGCCTGCCCTCTCAACTCCCAGAGGGACCCCCCCAGCACCGGTCGGCCGTGTGTCCTCGTCGACCACAATTGGTGCAGGAGGGGCGCCATCCTCCGGTTCCCCTTGATGCAGTTCCTCCGAGCTCCATAGGAATGGGTGCAGGCAGGCTAGGAGCTGGCACTGACAGGACCCTCTCTGAACGCCCGCGGGTAGCCAGCAGATTGTCCAGTCGTATAGACATGTCGATCAGTTCATCTAGGGAGAGTGTAGTGTCCCGACATGCTAGCTCCCTGCGGACGTCCTCCCTGAGGTTACACCGGTAGTGATCTATTAGGGCCCTGTCGTTCCACCCAGCTCCAGCCGCCAAAGTCCGGAATTCTAGGGCAAAATCTTGCGCGCTCCTCATCTCCTGCCTAAGGTGAAACAGTCGTTCACCCGCCGCTCTTCCTTCCGGGGGATGATCGAAGACGGCCCTGAAACGGCGGGTGAACTCAGGGTAGTTGTTTCGTGCGGAATCGGGTCCATTCCACACAGCGTTGGCCCACAAAAATGCTCGGGCCGTCAAGCAGGAGATGAGGAGGCTCACGCTCTCCTCCCCCGAGGGAGTCGGCCTCACGGTCGCCAGGTATAATTCAAGTTGTAATAGGAATCCCTGGCACCTTGCCGCTGCTCCATCATACTCCCTCGAAGGCGTAAGACGTAGTGCCCCAGATCCAGACGGGGAAGGGAGTGGAGGAGGTGAGCTCGTCGGGTGAACCGGAGGTGAAGGGAGACCACTCCTCTCCCATCGATCCATTCTCTCCATCATCTGGTCCATGGCTGACCCAATCCGATGGAGAACAGTGGTGTTATGGAGGACCCGTTCCTCCATCGATGGTAGAGGGGTGGTGGCTGCTTCTGCTGACTCCATTTCTATGGTGCGGGCTTCTGTAACACTTTGGGCTTCGTGGGTGTAGAGTCATGCGCAGGAAGCAGGAAAATGTTTGGTACAATATGTAATTTAATAAGTACTGAAAACCGAGGAAATATGTCCAAACACAACAGGGCGAAACAATAACCCCGAAGTCCAAAATACATGTACCACAAAACATACAAAGTGACGACACGTAACAAGCCCGCACACAGAAGAGGTGGAGAGGCGGGCTTAAATAATAAAACAAATTACTAATGGGAAAAAGGTGTAACTCATAAAGACATAACTAACAAAAAAACAAAAAAGAGATTGATGGCAGCTAGTAGGCCGGTGACGACGACCGCCGAGGGCCACCCGAACAGGGAGAGGAACCGCCCTCGGCAGTAGTCGTGACAAATGCAGAGCAGTATATGACTGGCCGTAAGAGTTACTGCTAAACCACGGGCTCTGCACGTCAGGTAAGAGATAATCAACGAGGGGCTATGCGTTCTATGGAAAATAATGAACGATGTGGAAGGTGTGTTCCACGTCATGCTGTTGGAGTGGAGCTAAGCTTCCACGTCAATCATTATGTTCCAGAGAAAGCATAGCCCTTTGTTGATTATCCCTTACTTAACATGCAGAGCCTGTGGTCTAGCAGTAACTCTTACGGCCAGTCATATAAGAATCATGATTCATGCACTGTTTTGGTCATCAAAAAAATCATAATTAAGAATAATTTAACTTTAATTGGATGTTCTTGTTGTGTGGAGCCTTTCCCCTTCACTTTTGTCAGCTTACTTCTGTTTACTTACAATATGTCTTATTTCACCAAAGATGAGGGGACCGCTGTATAGTCTGTCATATCAGACTGCATTCATACATTTTTTGTTACTGCTGTAGCATTCTTTAATAGCACTTAATATAAACTGCCTATGTGCAATGCATGTTGCAGAAATTACTGAAAACAATGTAACTTTATTGCTATAAGCGTTCATAACTGGCTACGAGACTATTGTAGCAACATTAATTTACCATTTTGATACACCTGTAAACAAAGCTTGTTTTAGAAGGAGGATGGGATCCACTCAAATCATCTGGGTTCCTGGATCCATTCACAGCATTATAAGGCTGTGTTGAGTTCACCCTGCACTAACATAAATAACATGCTGCTAAGCTTCCCAGTAAAGCAATGAAAACAATCAAGCATCCCAGAAAAGTGCTAAATATAGCCAACATTAACATATGTAGTCCACAATCATCTCCTTTGTCTTGATCATGTTGAGGGAGAGGTTGTTGTTCTGGCACCACACGGCCAGGTCTCTGACCTCCTCCCTATAGGCTGTCTCGTCATTGTCGGTGATTAGGCCTACCACTATTGAGTCATTGGCAAACTTAATGATGGTGTTGGAGTCGTGCCTGGCCGTGCAGTCATGAGTGAAAAGTGAGTAATGGAGGGGACTGAGCACACACCCCTGAGGGACCCCTGTGTTGAGGATCAGCGTGGCAGATGTGATGATACCTACTCTTTCCACCTGGGGGCGGCCCGTCAGGAAGTCCAGGATCCAGTTGCAGAGGGAGGTATTTAGTCCCAGGGTCCATAGCTTATTGATGAGGTTTGAGGGCACTATGATGTTGAACACTGAGCTGTAGCCAATGAATAGCATTCTCACATAGGTGTTCCTTTTGTCCAGTTGGGAAAGGGCAGTGTGGAGTGCAATAGAGATTGCATCATCTGTGGATCTGTTAGGGCGGTATGCAAATTGGAGTGAGTCTAGGGTTTCTGGATAATGTTGCCTTTCAAAGCACTTCGTGGCTGCAGATGTGAGTGCTACTGGTCGGAAGTCATTTAGGAAGGTTACCTTAGTGTTCTTGGCCACAGGGATTATGAAGGTCTGCTTAACCTCTCTAGGGTAGGTGGCACCAAATCGTCCCACCTACACATCAGCCAGTCTAATCCCGTGGCGCGATATTCAAATACCTTAAAAATGCTATTACTTCAATTTCTCAAACATATAACTATTTCTACACCATTTTAAAGACAAGACTCTCCTTTATCTAACCACACTGTCCGATTTCAAAAAGGCTTTACAACGAAAGCAAAACATTAGATTATGTCAGCAGAGTACCCAGCCAGAAATAATCAGACACCCATTTTTCAAGCTAGCATATAATGTCACATAAACCCAAACCACAGCTAAATGCAGCACTAACATTTGATGATCTTCATCTGATGACAACCCTAGGACATTATGTTATACAATACATGCATGTTTTGTTCAATCAAGTTCATATTTACATCAAAAAACAGCTTTTTACATTAGCATGTGATGTTCAGAACTAGCATACCCCCCGAAAACTTCCGGGGAATTTACTAACAATTTACTAAATTACTCACGATAAACGTTCACAAAAAGCATAACAATTATTTTAAGAATTATAGATACAGAACTCCTCTATGCACTCGATATGTCCGATTTTAAAATAGCTTTTTGGTGAAAGCACATTTTGCAATATTCTAAGTACATAGCCCAGCCATCACGGACTAGCTATTTAGACACCCAGCAAGTTTAGCCTTCACCAAAATCAGATTTACAATAATAAAAATGTTATTACCTTTGCTGTTCTTCATCAGAATGCACTCCCAGGACTTCTACTTCAATAACAAATGTTGGTTTGGTCCCAAATAATCCATCGTTATATCCAAACAGCGGCGTTTTGTTCGTGCGTTCTAGACACTATCCGAAATGGTAAATCAGGGTTACGAGCATGGCGCATTTCGTGACAAAAAAATTCTAAATATTCCATTACCGTACTTCGAAGCATGTCAACCGCTGTTTAAAATCAATTTTTATGCAATTTATCTCGTAAAAAAGCGATAATATTCCGACCGGGAACCTGCGTTTCGGTAAATAGAGGAAAAAAAAGAAAGACGGGGGCGACCAGTGCACGCGCCTAAGCCCACTGTCCCCTGATCGGCCACTTGACAAAGGCGATAATGTGTTTCAGCCTGGGGCTGGAATGACGACATTCAGCTTTTTCCCGGGCTCTGAGAGCCTATGGGAGCCGTGGGAAGTGTCACGTTACCGCAGAGATCCTTTGTTTTGGAAAGAGATGTCAAAGAAAGCCAATAAATGGTCAGACAGGCCACTTCCTGTTCAGAATCTTCTCAGGTTTTTGCCTGCCATATGAGTTCTGTTATACTCACAGACACCATTCAAACAGTTTTAGAAACTTTAGGGTGTTTTCTATCCATATCTAATAAGTATATGCATATTCTAGTTACTGGGTAGGAGTAGTAACCAGATTAAATCGGGTACGTTTTTTTATCCGGCGGTGTAAATACTGCCCCCTAGCCCTAAGAGGTTAAAACATGTTGGTATTACAGACTCGGACAAGGAGAGGATGAAAATGTTAGTGAAGACACTTGCCAATTGTTCAGCGCATGCTCGCGGTACACGTCCTGGTAATCCATCTGGCCCTGCGGCGTTGTTAATGTTGACCTGTTTAACCTCTTACTTCTAGACGTTCCGCTAGCGGAACACCTGCTCCAATAGCCAATGATGGGCGTGGCGCGAATGACAAATTCCTCAAAAATACAAAAACTTCCATTTTTCAAACATATGACTATTTTACACCATTTTAAAGACAAGACTCTCCTTTATCTAACCACACTGTCCGATTTCAAAAAGGCTTTACAACGAAAGCAAAACATTAGATTATGTCAGCAGAGTACCCAGCCAGAAATAATCAGACACCCATTTTTCAAGCTAGCATATAATGTCACAAAAACCAAGAAGACAGCTAAATGCAGCACTAACCTTTGATGATCTTCATCAGATGACACACCTAGGACATTATGTTATACAATACATGCATGTTTTGTTTAATCAAGTTCATATTTATATCAAAAACCAGCTTTTTACATTACTAGCATACCCACCGCAAACTTCCGGTGAATTTACTAAATTACTCACGATAAACGTTCACAAAAAACATAACAATTATTTTAAGAATTATAGATACAGAACTCCTTTATGCAATCGCAGTGTCAGATTTTAAAATAGCTTTTCGGTGAAAGCACATATTGCAATATTCTGAGTAGATAGCCCGGCCATCATGGCTAACTAATTTGACACCCACCAAGTTTGGCCCTCACCAAACTCAGATTTACTATAAGAAAAATTGGATTACCTTTGCTGTTCTTTGTCAGAATGCACTCCCAGGACTTCTACTTCAACAACAAATGTTGGTTTGGTTCGAAATAATCCATAGTTATATCCAAATAGCTCCGTTTTGTTCGTGCGTTCAAGTCACAATTCGAAGGGTGACGTGCCGACGCATTTCGTGACAAAAAAATTCAAAATATTCCATTACCGTACTTCGAAGCATGTCAAACGCTGTTTAAAATCAATTTTAATGCTATTTTTCTCGTAAAATAGCGATAATATTCCAACCGGGCGACGTTGTATTTGTTCAAACACTGAAAGAAAAAAATGGAGTCGTCTCGTGCATGCGCGCTCCAGTGTCATTGTTCTCAGAAGGACCACTCACAAAAACCCCTGCTGTTTTTCGCCCAGAGACTGGAGAGCTCTCATTCCACTTTCTGGCGCCTTCTGAGAGCCAATGAAAGCCTTAGAAAATGTCACGTTACAGCAGAGATGCTGTATTTTTGATAGACATGCCCTAGAAGGAGAACAAATAGTCAGACGGCACTTCCTGTATAGAATCTTCTCAGGTTATGGCCTGCCATATGAGTTCTGTTATACTCACAGACACCATTCGAACAGTTTTAGAAACTTTAGAGTGTTTTCTATCCAAATCTACTAATTATATGCATATTCTAGTTTCTGGGTAGGAGCAGTAACCAGATTAAATCCGGTACTTTTTTTATCCGGCCGTGAAAATACTGCCCCCTATCCCAAACAGGTTAATGTGTTTCTTCTTGTGCCACTCCTTTGTTGCCTTGGCCGTGTGTTTTGGGTCATTGTCATGCTGGAATACCCATCCACGACCCATTTTCAATGCCCTGGCTGAGGGAAGGAGGTTCTCACCCAAGATTTGACGGTACATGGCACCGTCCATCGTCCCTTTGATGCGGTGAAGTTGTCCTGTCCCCTTAGCAGAAAAACACCGCCAAAGCATAATGTTTCCACCTCCATGTTTGATGGTGGGGATGGTGTTCTTGGGGTCATAGGCAGCATTACTCCTCCTCCAAACATGGCGAGTTGAGTTGATGCCAAAGAGCTCCATTTTGGTCTCATCTGACCACAACACTTTCACCCAGTTGTCTTCTGAATCATTCAGATGTTCATTGGTAAACTTCAGACGGGCATGTATATGTGCTTTCTTGAGCAGGGGGACCTTGCGGGCGCTGCAGGATTTCAGTCCTTCGCGGCGTAGTGTGTTACCAATTGTTTTCTTGGTGACTATAGTCCCAGCTGCATTGAGATCATTGACAAGATCCTCCCATGTAGTTCTGGGCTGATTCCTCACCGTTCTCATGATCATTGCAACTCCACAAGGTGAGATCTTGCACGGAGCCATAGGCCGAGGGAGATTGACAGGTCTTTTGTGTTTCTTCCACTTGCAATAATCGCACCAAAGGTTGTCACCTTCTCACCAAGCTGCTTGGCGATGGTCTTGTAGCCCATTCCAGCCTTGTGTAGGTTAACAATCTTGTCCCTGACATCCTTGGAGAGCTCTTTGGTCTTGGCCATGGTGGAGAGTTTGGAATCTGATTGATTGATTGCTTCTGTGGACAGGTGTCTTTTATACAGGTAACAAGCTGAGATTAGGAGCACTCCCTTTAAGAGTGTGCTCCTAATCTCAGTTTGTTACCTTTATAAAAGACACCTGAGAGCCAGAAATCTTTCTGATTGAGAGGGGGTCAAAAACTTATTTCCCTCATTAAAATGCAAATCAATTTATAACATTTTTGACATGCGTTTTTCTGGATTTTTGTTGTTATTATTCTGTCTCTCACTGTTCAAATAAACCTACCATTAAAATTACAGACTGATCATTTCTTTGTCAGTGGGCAAACGTACAAAATCAGCAGGGGATCAAATACTTTTTTCCCTCACTGTAGATAGTGTGGTCTACAGCTTATCATGAGATACTCTACCTCAGGCGAGCATAACCTGGAGACTTCCTTAGATATCGTGCACAAGCAGCTATTTACAAAAATACACACAAAAATTTCACTTTGCGTCAATCACATTGGGCTGTTGTAAAGTGACAGTTCACTGGCCCCATAATACTCATTGGGCTGTTATAAAGTGATTGTTCACCCAAGTTACACATTGACAGATAACTGGCAATATATGGACAACGGATGAGAGTCAGCAACTGAAAACGTGGCTTCGTTTACTTGATCACAATTTAGTGTTAGCATAATTGAATGCAAAACAATGGGAGAACGCTGAACAGTATTGCTACATCAACTCAGTCACCAATGAATTACATGTTAATGTAAGGAGATGATAATATTGCAAAAGTTGTTTTTAAAATGTTAATCATTAAGTAGACTACAAAGCAACACATATGTCAGGAGGTTCCTAGGTTACATCAGCTAGGTGACAGACCTCTAGGACACTAAAGGGCTGTCCTTTACTGGTAATGAGGCAATAAAAGGGCCTGTCAGGGGTCTGTCACAACTGAAGGTAGCCTCCAGCTCTGGTCGTGGACTGACATCCAGGAAGAGAGAAGTAGGCATGCTTTAATTATTATACAACGGGTGGGTCTAATCCTGAAAGTTGAATGGTTAAAAGGTTATTCCAGGGATCTCGGGCATTATCACATAAGTACGGTAGATGTAATTCATGTGTTTCCATTAGGCAAAGAAAAATGTGTGTTATGTTTAACAGTTGCAAAATATATATATCTATATATGTATATATGTATTATTTTGATTTTTGTTTTGTTCATTTTAGTTGTAGAGATGAGTTCTTTCTGTCATATTTGTTGTAGTCACAACAACATCATGATCATTGCAGTAGGCAACAGTGTGCTCTTTTAATTCAGTACATTCATTGGACAAACATATGTGCTGAAGACTATATGACTATTTTTGTATTATTTCAGGTGGGCTGCTTTCCAGAAGGCAATTACAAAATCATTCTACAGTAGTTATGTATACAAACTCTACATACATGTTGAGCATGGACTCACTGGCCATTGCTCCATCAGGTGTTTACCCAGCGTTTCTTTTTGGAACCCTTACGTACTGTTTCATTGTGTTTTGCAACGTGACGGTTTTATCCACCATAGCCCTGGACAGAAAGCTGCATAAACCCATGTTTATCCTACTCTTCAACATGCCTATCAATGATTTGATTGGTGCTACAGCCTTCTTCCCTCAGCTGTTGGTGAGCATCCTGGCTCAGAACAGGTCCATCTCCTACCCTGCATGCTACCTCCAAGCTCTGCTCGTCCACCTGTATGGAGCTGGCTCCTTAACTATCCTGACTAGCATGGCTTATGACAGGTATATCGCAATCTGCTGTCCACTGAGGTATAACTCCATCATGAGTTCCAGTAACTTGATGAAAATCATCATTTTCATGTGGCTTTTGGTCATTACCCTGATTGTGGTTCTGCTGGCTCTGGTCACTCGCTTCAAGATCTGCAGAACAACAATAGTGGATATATATTGTAACAATCCATCATTAGTGAGGCTCATTTGTGATGACACACGTATAAACAACTACTATGGGTTGTTGATAACAGCTGTCTTTCAGGGTGTATCGTTGATAGTGGTTATATTTACCTATATCCAGATCCTGCTCACCTGTGTCATGAATAAGTCGTCTGATGCCCGGAGCAAGGCCATTCAGACATGTGGTACACATCTTGTAGTGTTCATATTCTTAGAGTTCAACGCCTGCTTTAGCCTGATATCTCATCGATTCGAGCAAGCAGCCCCTTCCTTGAGGAGGGCTTTTGGAGTATCAGTTATGGTGTTCCCTCCCATTCTCAATCCCCTCATATATGGTCTAAAAACGAAAGAAATTCGGCAAAATGTTCTGGGTTTCTACAAACGAAAGGTATCTTCAGTTAAATGAGAATAAATACTGTACATGAATCTGTATAATACACGGCATGGGCTTTAGACAGTTTTTAAGGCCTTCCCAATAAAATAAAGAAATGCTCCTTTGTAAATCAGTCAAAGAAAATTAGAGTTGTGTTCCGTCGTTTTGTGCAAGACAATGACAACATTTTCTTTTTTTTTTAGGTTAAAATGTGTAATGGGTTAAGATCGGTTATGGGTGTGTGTGTGTGTGTGTGTGTGTGTGTGTGTGTGTGTGTGTGTGTATGTGTGTGTGTGTGTGTGTGTGTGTGTGTGTGTGTGTGTGTGTGTGTGTGTGTGTGTGTGTGTGTGTGTGTGTGTGTGTGTGTGTGTGTGTGTGTGTTCTTGTGTAGTGTGTGTGTGTGTGTGTGTGTGTGTGTGTGTGTGTGTGTGTGCAGCTCGTAGAATTAATACAGTACATTTGATTGTAACAATAGCAAAAGACACGTCAGTTGTCCACTGTACATGGATAATTAAGTTGTATTGTATAATTGTTATGCCTGTACTTTGTCCCTGTGAGAAGGTAGGCCTATCAGTGACAGAAAGACCAAAAATGGTCTATACAATGGCACCAGAGTATAACAAGTCAGTCATTTCTGTTTTTGGAAGGTGTACAGTAGGTTTTTTGTAGCATAAATAATTAGTCTATCCCCCTTTTTTAAATCAAGGAATCTGAATTGGACCAATGGATAACCAAAACCAATAAGCCATTTAGAACACCCCGGGGTGTCAAGAAATCACTCACTTGCTTTGAAACGGACATGGTAAATGATATAACAACCATTGTTGGGTTCCATTCATTTTGGGCCCTATGAAGCTAATGTTAATCAGTGACTGATTTAGCTGGAACAAACTAAATAACCCTACAAATACACTTAAAAAACGGTATGGGGCAACGAACAACAGACAATGTAAGTAGAAGATCATCTTTTGAATAAACTAGTAAGGACGTTTCAGGCTTGTCAAGGTTTCACAACAAAAGGTAAATCATGCTGTCAATGGGAAGATCTCAATTGCCTACTCCTGTTGTTCTCTCTCCTCGTCTCCTTCTCAAAATCCATTGGATGTGAAAGCCAGAGGTCCCTTCCCTTCTGACCTTCTCCTCCAATGGGTTTTGAGAAGGAGACGAGGAGAGAGGAGAGAGGACACGAGAAGTATGAGACCTTCCCTAAGACATCAAACTATGAGAGACATTTAAAGCAATTTGATGACTCCTATGACGAAGGCCATCCTGTGATATCTTTGATCATGGTTATAACAGTCTGTGTTGAAGAATGACTCCACATTTTAAGATGCATAGGCACCACCTAATTTCATATTATTTGGTGCCTATCTTTCCTATTTCATCGGGATTACAGTATAAAGATCGATCAACACCACAGATGGCGTGAGACATGGACTCATCTTGAAATTAGACTTTAATTGATCTGTGAAAATGTGTCTACACACTGAATATCGCTCTGTTCCACTATTGTTTCACTTCACTGATTCAGTCTGGAAATTCTCCAGTCGAGGCACTTGATCAGCATCCTCTCAGAAACTATGGGCGGGTTTAGCCCACATGGCTTCTGCTGATTGGTTGAAGATCATTTTGCGTAGCACCCTTCATCAGAGGACAGATTCATTTCAGTGCCATACAGGTTGAATCAACTACATAAAAAAGTACTACAAAGGATGCAAATACAAAACCAAACTGAGAATGAATGTGTCAGGAAAAGAGTGGTGGAAAGTGTGGTTTACAAATTGAAAAAAATATTCACATAATGTTTTTGATATTTTATGAGAAAAGTGGTATTCCAGCCGACAGTTTTCAAACACAAAACCAATGTAAAAATTAAAATACTGTATATGGAGGAAATTGTATTTGCTAATTAAACATATTAAATGTTAAATATTTGTTTTTGTGGTAAGTCAGGTAACTTCAGGTAAACACAATCACATAAATTGACATCAATGAATAAAAATGGTATATATATACACTGCTCAAAAAAATAAAGGGAACACATAAATAACACATCCTAGATCTGAATGAATGAAATAATCTTATTAAATACTTTTTTCTTTACATAGTTGAATGTGCTGACAACAAAAATACTCAATGGAAATCCAATTTATCAGCATTTACATTTTAGTCATTTAACAGAGGCTCTTATCCAGAGCAACTTACAGTAGTGAATGCATACATTTCATACATTTTTTTTCTGTGCTGGCCCCCCATGGGAATCGAACCCAGAACCATGGTGTTGCAAACACCATGCTCTACCAAATGAGCTACAGGGAAGGCTGTTGGTTAATTCTCAAATATAAAAATATAAAAATGGCATACAAAGAACAGCATACATAAGAACAAATGAATAGCATACGATCGTAGATTCATTTTAGACTACACAAGCTAACAAACAATTACAATGACAAAGTCACAATAATCACAAGAATGGCTTAAGATCAAAGTCTATGTTGAGACCGAAGGGTGCAAGGGTCTTTAAGTTAAAGATCAAGGCAGCCTTTCGTTTTAACAATAAATGATCAAGGTCACCCCCTCTCCTAGGGAGGGTGACATGTTCGATGCCAATATAAAGCAGAGACGAAATCGAGTGGTTTGCTTCCAAAAAGTGGGCCGCATCATGGATAGCCAGTCTTTGTATTTGTATCAACCCATGGAGGTCTGGATTTGGAGTCACACTCAAAATTAAAGTGGAAAACCACACTACAGGCTGATCCAACTTTGATGTAATGTCCTTAATAAAACAAGTCAAAATGAGGCTCAGTAGTGTGTGTGGCCTGTATGACCTCCCTACAATGCCTGGGCATGCTCCTGATGAGGTGGCGGATGGTCTCCTGAGGGATCTCCTCCCAGACCTGGACTAAAGCATCCGCCAACTCCTAGACAGTCTGTGGTGCAACGTGGCGTTGTTAGATGGAGCGAGACATGAGGTCCCAGATGTGCTCAATTGGATTCAGGTCTGGGGAACGGGTAGGCCAGTCCATAGCATCAATGCCTTCCTCTTGCAGGAACTGCTGACACACTCCAGCCACATGAGGTCTAGCATTGTCTTGCATTAGGAGGAACCCAGGGCCAACCACACCAGCATATGGTCTCACAAGGAGTCTGAGGATCTCATCTCGGTACCTAATGGCAGTCAGGCTACCCCTGGCGAGCACATGGAGGGCTGTGCGGCCCCCCCAAAGAAATGCCACCCCACACCATGACTGACCCACCGCCAAACCGGTCATGCTGGAGGATGTTGCAGGCAGCAGAACGTTCTCCACGGCGTCTCCAGACTCTGTCACGTCTGTCACATGTGCTCAGTGTGAACCTGCTTTCATCTGTGAAGAGCACAGGGCGCCAGTGGCGAATTTGCCAATCTTGGTGTTCTCTGGCAAATGCCAAACGCCCTGCACGGTGTTGGGCTGTAAGCACAACCCCCACCTGTGGACATCGGGCCCTCATACCACCCTCATGGAGTCTGTTTCTGACCGTTTGAGCAGACACATGCACATTTGTGGCCTGCTGGAGGTCATTTTGCAGGGCTCTGGCAGTGCTCCTCCTGCTCCTCCTTGCACAAAGGCGGAGGTAGCGGTCCTGCTGCTGGGTTGTTGCCCTCCTACGGCCTCCTCCACGTTTCCTGATGTACTGGCCTGTCTCCTGGTAGCGCCTCCATGCTCTGGACTCTACGCTGACAGACACAGCAAACCTTCTTGCCACAGCTCGCATTGATGTGCAATCCTGGATGAGCTGCACTACCTGAGCCACTTGTGTGGGTTGTAGACTCCGTCTCATGCTACCACTAGAGTGAAATCACCGCCAGCATTCAAAAGTGACCAAAACATCAGCCAGGAAGCATAGGAACTGAGAAGTGGTCTGTGGTCACCACCTGAAGAACCACTCCTTTATTGGGGGTGTCTTGCTAATTGCCTATAATTTCCACCTGTTGTGAAATTTGTGAAATTTATTGTCAATCAGTGTTGCTTCCTAAGTGGACAGTTTGATTTCACAGAAGTGTGATTGACTTGGAGTTACATTGTGTTGTTTAAGTGTTCCCTTTATTTTTTTGAGCAGTGTATATATATGTATGTAAATTTAGCCTTTACTTAAACAGGTGGAAACAACAGAGGAGGAGACAGGCAAGTGGGACAACACAGGGATTGATCCCTGGTCTCCAATGCTGTAACACTTTGGGCTTCGTGGGTGTAGAGTCAGGCACAGGAAGCATGAAAATGTTTGGTACAATATGTAATTTAATAAGTACTGAAAACCGAGGAAATATGTCCAAACACAACAGGGTGAAACAATAACCCCGAAGTCCAAAATACATGTACCACAAAACATACAAAGTGACGACACGTAACAAGCCCACACACAGAACAGGTGGAGAGGCGGGCTTAAATAATAAAACAAATTACTAATGGGAAACAGGTGTAACTCATAAAGAAATAACTAACAGAAAAACTAAAAAGGGATCGATGGCAGCTAGTAGGCCGGTGACGACGACCGCCGAGCGCCACCCAAACAGGGAGAGGAACCGCCCTCGGCAGTAGTCGTGACAGTACCCCCCCCTCCCGACGGAGCCGCGCGCCGACACCGGCCTCGAGTTCGACCCGGAGGACGAGGCACAGGGCGATGGAAATCAACTAACAATGATGGATCCAGTATGTCCCCCACTAGGACCCAGCACCTCTCCTCCGGACCGTACCCCTCCCAGTCCACGAGGTACTGCAGGCCCCCCACCTGGCATCTTGAGTCCAGAATGGAGCGTACTGTGTACGCTGGGCCCCCCTCGATGTCCAGAGGGGGCGGAGGGACCTCCGGCATCTCACCGTCTTGTAGGGGACCAGCTACCACCGGCCTGAGGAGAGACACATGAAACGAGGGGTTAATACGATAATAAGAAGGGAGTTTTAATCTATAACACACCTCTTCAAATCTCCTCAGGACTTTGAAGGGCCCTACACGCTGCGGACCCAGCTTCCGGCAGGGCAAGCGGAGGGGCAGGTTTCGGGTCGAGAGCCAGACCCTGTCTCCCGGTGCGAATATGGGAGCCTCACTGCGGAGGCGGTCAGCGCTCCTCTTTTGCCTTTCTCCTGCTTGTTTAAGGGATTCCTCCACAGCTCTCCAGGTGTCCTTGGAGCGCTGTACCTAATCCTCCACCTCAGGAGCCTCGGTCTGACTCTGATGCCGTGGTGCCAGGACCGGCTGGTAGCCTAACACACACTGGAAAGGCGACATGTTAGTGGATGAGTGGCGGAGTGAATTTTGCGCCACCTCAGCCCAGGGTAAATACCTCGACCACTCACCTGGCCAGTCCTGGCAGTACGACCGCAGAAACCTACCCACCTCCTGGTTCACTTTCTCCACCTGCCCATTGCTCTCGGGGTGATAACCGGAGGTCAAGCTAACTGAGACCCACAGACGCTCCATAAACGCCCTCCATACATGGGACGTGAACTGGGGACCCCGATCAGAGACTATGTCCTCCGGCACCCCGTAATGCCGGAAGACATGGGTGAATAGAGCCTCCGCAGTCTGTAGGGCCGTAGGGAGACCGGGCAACGGGTGGAGACGGCAGGACTTAGAAAACCGATCCACAACTACCAGAACCGTGGTATTCCCCTGAGACGGGGGAAGATCGGTAAGAAAGTCCACCGACAGTGAGACCACGGCCGTTGTGGAACGGGGAGGGGTTGTAACTTCCCTCTAGGAAGGTGCCTAGGAGCCTTGCTCTGGGCGCATACCGAACAGGAAGAGACATAAAACCTCACGTCCTTAGCCAAGGTGGGCCACCAGTACTTCCCCCTAAGGCCTTGCACTGTCCTCTCCACCACAGGATGACCCGACGAAGGTAGTGTATGAGCCCATCGAATCAATCGATCACGAACACCAAGCGGAACGTATTTAAAACCGGTAGGACAATTTGAAGGTGCAGGCTCCATTTACAACGCCCACTCAATGTCCGCGTCCACCTCCCATACTACTGCTTTTTTGAAGAACTCACATTTCTCAACCTTGACGTATAGATCATGCTTCAGCAGTCTACCAAGCACTTTGCGCACTAGAGACACATGCTCGGCGCGTGTGGAGGAGTAAATAAGGATATCATCGATATACACAATCACTCCCTGCCCGTGCAGGTCCCTAAGAATCTCATCCACAAAAGATTGAAAGACGGCTGGAGCATTCTTCAACCCATACAGCATGACGAGGTACTCATAGTGGCCCGATGTGGTACTAAATGCGGTTTTCCACTCGTCTCCCTTCCGAATACGCACCAGATTATAAGCGCTCCTGAGATCCAGTTTCATGAAAAAACGCGCTCCGTTAAATGATTCCACTGCGGTAGCAATGAGAGGTAGCGGGTAACTGAACCCCACTGTGGTAGAATTGAGACCTCTGTAATCAATGCACAGACGCAAACCTCCCCCCTTTTTTTCACAAAAAAGAAACTCGAGGAGACAGGTGAAATGGAGGGCTAAATGTACCCTTGCCCCAGAGCTTCCGTGACATATGTCTCCATAGCCAACGTCTCCTCCTGGAACAATGGGTACACGTGACTCTTAGGAAGCGCAGCGTTATCCTGGAGGTCTATCGCACAATCCCCCGGTCGATGAGGTCGTAATTTAGTCGCCTTCTTTTTACAGAAGGCGAGAGCCAATTCGGCATACTCAGGGGGAATGCGCACAGTGGAAACCTGGTCTGAACTCTCCACCGACGTGGCACCGATGGAAACACCTAGACATCTATCTGAACACTCCTCTGACCATCCCTGGAGAATCCCCTGTTTCCACAAAATCTTAGGATTGTGACTAGCTAACCACGGCACCCCCAGCACCACTGGAAACGCAGGTGAGTTGATAATAAAGAAACTAATTCGTTCCTTATGATTCCCCTGCGTTACCATGTCCAGTGGCACTGTGGTCTCCCTGATCAGCCCTGACCCTAATGGTCGGCTATCTAAGGAGTGCACGGGGAAAGGGGAATCTAACGGTACCAGCGGAATTCCCAACTTAAGGGCTAGTCCGCTATCCATAAAGTTACCAGCTACGCCTGAATCGACTAGCGCCTTATGCTGGGAAAAGGGAGCAAAATCAAGGAAAAAAATTAAGACAAAAACGTGACCAACAGAGGATTCTGGGTGAATGTGGTGCTGACTCACCTGGGATGAACGATGAGTGTTCTGCCTGCCCTCTCAACTCCCAGAGGGACCCCCCCAGCACCGGTCGGCCGTGTGTCCTCGTCGACCACAATTGGTGCAGGAGGGGCGCCATCCTCCGGTTCCCCTTGATGCAGTTCCTCCGAGCTCCATAGGAATGGGTGCAGGCAGGCTAGGAGCTGGAACTGACAGGACCCTCTCTGAATGCCCGCGGGTAGCCAGCAGATTGTCCAGTCGTATAGACATGTCGATCAGTTCATCTAGGGAGAGTGTAGTGTCCCGACACGCTAGCTCCCTGCGGACGTCCTCCCTGAGGTTACACCGGTAGTGATCTATTAGGGCCCTGTCGTTCCACCCAGCTCCAGCCGCCAAAGTCCGGAATTCTAGGGCAAAATCTTGCGCGCTCCTCATCTCCTGCCTAAGGTGAAACAGTCGTTCACCCGCCGCTCTTCCTTCCGGGGGATGATCGAAGACGGCCCTGAAACGGCGGGTGAACTCAGGGTAGTTGTTTCGTGCGGAATCGGGTCCATTCCACACAGCGTTGGCCCACAAAAATGCTCGGGCCGTCAAGCAGGAGATGAGGAGGCTCACGCTCTCCTCCCCCGAGGGAGTCGGCCTCACGGTCGCCAGGTATAATTCAAGTTGTAATAGGAATCCCTGGCACCTTGCCGCTGCTCCATCATACTCCCTCGAAGGCGTAAGACGTAGTGCCCCAGATCCAGACGGGGAAGGGAGTGGAGGAGGTGAGCTCGTCGGGTGAACCGGAGGTGAAGGGAGACCACTCCTCTCCCATCGATCCATTCTCTCCATCATCTGGTCCATGGCTGACCCAATCCGATGGAGAACAGTGGTGTTATGGAGGACCCGTTCCTCCATCGATGGTAGAGGGGTGGTGGCTGCTTCTGCTGACTCCATTTCTATGGTGCGGGCTTCTGTAACACTTTGGGCTTCGTGGGTGTAGAGTCATGCGCAGGAAGCAGGAAAATGTTTGGTACAATATGTAATTTAATAAGTACTGAAAACCGAGGAAATATGTCCAAACACAACAGGGCGAAACAATAACCCCGAAGTCCAAAATACATGTACCACAAAACATACAAAGTGACGACACGTAACAAGCCCGCACACAGAAGAGGTGGAGAGGCGGGCTTAAATAATAAAACAAATTACTAATGGGAAAAAGGTGTAACTCATAAAGACATAACTAACAAAAAAACAAAAAAGAGATTGATGGCAGCTAGTAGGCCGGTGACGACGACCGCCGAGGGCCACCCGAACAGGGAGAGGAACCGCCCTCGGCAGTAGTCGTGACAAATGCAGAGCAGTATATGACTGGCCGTAAGAGTTACTGCTAAACCACGGGCTCTGCACGTCAGGTAAGAGATAATCAACGAGGGGCTATGCGTTCTATGGAAAATAATGAACGATGTGGAAGGTGTGTTCCACGTCATGCTGTTGGAGTGGAGCTAAGCTTCCACGTCAATCATTATGTTCCAGAGAAAGCATAGCCCTTTGTTGATTATCCCTTACTTAACATGCAGAGCCTGTGGTCTAGCAGTAACTCTTACGGCCAGTCATATAAGAATCATGATTCATGCACTGTTTTGGTCATCAAAAAAATCATAATTAAGAATAATTTAACTTTAATTGGATGTTCTTGTTGTGTGGAGCCTTTCCCCTTCACTTTTGTCAGCTTACTTCTGTTTACTTACAATATGTCTTATTTCACCAAAGATGAGGGGACCGCTGTATAGTCTGTCATATCAGACTGCATTCATACATTTTTTGTTACTGCTGTAGCATTCTTTAATAGCACTTAATATAAACTGCCTATGTGCAATGCATGTTGCAGAAATTACTGAAAACAATGTAACTTTATTGCTATAAGCGTTCATAACTGGCTACGAGACTATTGTAGCAACATTAATTTACCATTTTGATACACCTGTAAACAAAGCTTGTTTTAGAAGGAGGATGGGATCCACTCAAATCATCTGGGTTCCTGGATCCATTCACAGCATTATAAGGCTGTGTTGAGTTCACCCTGCACTAACATAAATAACATGCTGCTAAGCTTCCCAGTAAAGCAATGAAAACAATCAAGCATCCCAGAAAAGTGCTAAATATAGCCAACATTAACATATGTAGTCCACAATCATCTCCTTTGTCTTGATCATGTTGAGGGAGAGGTTGTTGTTCTGGCACCACACGGCCAGGTCTCTGACCTCCTCCCTATAGGCTGTCTCGTCATTGTCGGTGATTAGGCCTACCACTATTGAGTCATTGGCAAACTTAATGATGGTGTTGGAGTCGTGCCTGGCCGTGCAGTCATGAGTGAAAAGTGAGTAATGGAGGGGACTGAGCACACACCCCTGAGGGACCCCTGTGTTGAGGATCAGCGTGGCAGATGTGATGATACCTACTCTTTCCACCTGGGGGCGGCCCGTCAGGAAGTCCAGGATCCAGTTGCAGAGGGAGGTATTTAGTCCCAGGGTCCATAGCTTATTGATGAGGTTTGAGGGCACTATGATGTTGAACACTGAGCTGTAGCCAATGAATAGCATTCTCACATAGGTGTTCCTTTTGTCCAGTTGGGAAAGGGCAGTGTGGAGTGCAATAGAGATTGCATCATCTGTGGATCTGTTAGGGCGGTATGCAAATTGGAGTGAGTCTAGGGTTTCTGGATAATGTTGCCTTTCAAAGCACTTCGTGGCTGCAGATGTGAGTGCTACTGGTCGGAAGTCATTTAGGAAGGTTACCTTAGTGTTCTTGGCCACAGGGATTATGAAGGTCTGCTTAACCTCTCTAGGGTAGGTGGCACCAAATTGTCCCACCTACACAACAGCCAGTCTAATCCCGTGGCGCGATATTCAAATACCTTAAAAATGCTATTACTTCAATTTCTCAAACATATAACTATTTCTACACCATTTTAAAGACAAGACTCTCCTTTATCTAACCACACTGTCCGATTTCAAAAAGGCTTTACAACGAAAGCAAAACATTAGATTATGTCAGCAGAGTACCAAGCCAGAAATAATCAGACACCCATTTTTCAAGCTAGCATATAATGTCACAAAAACCCAGAAGACAGCTAAATGCAACACTAACCTTTGATGATCTTCATCAGATGACAACCCTAGGACATTATGTTATACAATACATGCATGTTTTGTTCAATCAAGTTCATATTTATATCAAAAACCAGCTTTTTACATTAGCATGTGACGTTCAGAACTAGCATACCCCCCGCAAACTTCCGGGGAATTCGCTAACATTTTACTAAATTACTCACGATAAACGTTCACAAAAAGCATAACAATTATTTTAAGAATTATAGATACAGACCTCCTCTATGCACTCGATATGTCCGATTTTAAAATAGCTTTTTGGTGAAAGCACATTTTGCCCAGGCATCACGGGCTAGCTATTTAGACACCCGGCAAGTTTAGCACTCACCAATATCAGCTTTACTATTATAAAAGTTTCATTACCTTTTGTTGTCTTCGTCAGAATGCACTCCCAGGACTGCTACTTCAATAACAAATGTTTGTTTGGTCCAAAATAATCCATCGTTATATCCGAATAGCGGCGTTTTGTTCGTGCGTCCCAGACACTATCTGAAATGGTAAATCAGGGTCGCGCGCATGGCGCAATTCGTGACAAAAAAACTCTAAATATTCCATTACCGTACTTCGAAGCATGTCAACCGCTGTTTAAAATCCATTTTTATGCCATTTTTCTCATAAAAAAGCGATAATATTCCGACCGGGAATCTCCTTTTAGCTAAACTGAGGAAAGTAAACAAAGCTTTCGGTCGACGCGGGCACGAGCCTGAGTCTCACAGTACTGTAACCAGCCACTACCCAAACGCGCTACTTTTTTTCAGCCAGAGCCTGCAAAGCCACGATTCAGCTTTTTACCGCCTTCTGAGACCCTATGGCAGCCGTAGGAAGTGTCACGGGACAGCTAAGATCCTCACTCTTCAATAAACAGAGACAAGAAGAACGACACCTTGTCAGACAGGCCACTTCCTGCCTGAAACCTTGTCAGGTTTTTGCCTGCCAATTGAGTTCTGTTATACTCACAGACACCATTCAAACAGTTTTAGAAACTTTGGAGTGTTTTCTATCCATATGTAATAAGTATATGCATATTCTAGTTACTGGGTAGGAGTGGTAACCAGATTAAATCGGGTATGTTTTTTATCCAGCCGTGAAAATACTGCCCCCTAGCCATAACAGGTTAATACACTTATTGATAAAGCCAGTGACTGATGTGGTGTATTCCTCAATGTCATCGGAAGAATCCCGGAACATGTTCCAGTCTGTGATAGCAAAACAGTCCTGTAGTTTAGCGTCTGCTTCATCTGACCATTTTTTTATAGACCGAGTCACTGGTGCATCCTGCTTTAATTTTTGCTTGTAAGCAGGAATCAGGAGGATAGAGTTGTGGTCGGATTTACCAAATGGAGGGCGAGGGAGAGCTTTGTACGCGTATCTGTGTGTGGAGTACAGGTGATCTAGAATTTTTTTCTCTCTGGTTGCACATTTAATAGTTGATAGAGATTCGTAGAGATTAGTTGATAGAGATTTGGTAGAACTGATTTAAGTTTCCCTGCATTAAAGTCTCCGGCCACTAGGAGCGCCTCCTCTGGGTGAGTGGTTTCTTGTTTGCTTATTTCCTTATACAGTTGGCTGAGTGCGGTCTTAGTGCCGGCATCTGTCTGTGGTGGTAAATAAACAGCCACAAAAAGTATAGCTGAGAACTCTCTAGGCAAGTTGTCACGACTTCCGCCGAAGTCGGCCCCTCTCCTTGTTCGGGCGGCGTTCGGCGGTCGACGTCACCGGCTTTCTAGTCACCACCGATCCATGTTTCCCTTTTCGTTTTGTTTTGTCTTGATTACACACACCTGCTTTCAATTCCCTTATTATGTTCCTTATTTAACCCTCTGGCTTACCTTTCTGTTTTGTCTGTGATTGTTCGTTGTCAGTGGTTGTTGGAGGTGTTTTCTCCTCACACTGTTGTTTTGCTGTTGGAGCTTGAGTTTTTTGAGTAAACTAGACTGTTTTCACTCAAACCTGTGTCCTGCGCCTGACTCTGCTACGTCTCCAAACCAAAAGCGTTACACAAGCAGTGTGGCCTGCAATTTATCACAATAAACTCTACTTCAGGCGAGCAAAATCTAGAGACTTCCTTAGATTCCGTGCACCAGCTGTTGTTTACAAATATGCACAGACCGCCCCCCCCCCATCCATGTCATCATTCAGCCACGATTCCGTGAAACATAGGATATTACAGTTTTTGATGTCCCGTTGGTAGGATATTCGTGATTGTACCTCGTTTAGTTTATTGTCCAATGATTGTGAGTTGGCAAGTAATATTGACGGTAATGGCAGCTTTCCTAGTTGCCTTCTTCGGGTCCGGATGAGGCATCCCGCTCTTCTTCCTCTGCATCACTTCCTTTTGCGAATAATTGGGATGTCTGCCCTGTGGGGTGTTTGGAGAAATCGTGTGAGTCCTGCTTGCTACTGTGTTGTTGAAAAAATCTTTGTCTAGTCCGAGGTGAGTGATCGCTGTCCTGATATCTGGAAGCTCTTTTCTGCCGTAAGATACGGTTGCAGAAACATTATGTACAAAATAATTGACAAATATCGCGAAAAAACCCACATAATAGCACAATTGGATAGGAGACTTTAAAACGGCGGCCATCTCCTCCGGCGCCATTTTTCACATCTTCATAACTGTAAATGTATCACTTGTATTCCAAAACCATTAAGCCATTTAGAACACACCGGGGTGTCAAGAAATCACTCACTTGATTTCTAACGGACATGGGAAATGATATAACAACCATTGTTGGGTGCCATTCATTTTGGGCCCTATGAAGCTAATGTTAATCAGAGACTGATTTAGTTGGAACAAACTAAATAACCCTACAAATACACTTAAAAAATGGTATGGGGCAACCAACAACAGACAATGTAAGTAGATCATATTTTGAATAAACTAGTAAGGAGGTTTCAGGCCTGTACTTTTTGTGGATTGTCAAGGTTTCACAAGAAAATGTAAATCATGCTGTCTATGGGAAGCTTTCAATTGCATACTCCTCTTGTTCTCTCTCCTCGTCTCCTTCTCAAAACCCATTGGATAAGAAAGCCAGAGGTCCCTCCCCTCTGACCTTCACCTCCAATGGGTTTGAGAAAGAGATGAGGAGAGCGGAGAGAGGAAGAAAGAAATATGCAATTGAGACCTTCCCTAAGACATCAAACTATGAGAGACATTTAAAGCAATTTGATGATTCCTATGACGAATGCCATCATGTGATATCTTTGATCATGGTTATAACAGTCTGAGTTGAAGAATGACTCCACATTTTAAAATGCATAGGCACCACCTCATTTCATATTATTTGGTGCCTATCTTTCCTATTTCATCGCGATTACAGTATAAAGATCGATCAACACCACAGATGGCGTGAGACATGGACTCATCTTGACATTAGACTTTTATTGATCTGTGAAAATGTGTCTGAAATTGATGAAATTATTTCCAATATCCATCTTCAACATTGGTCTGATTTGGTAAAAGAATGTTATTTTGCCCAGTTTACACTCTAGTAGTCTTTCTTTCTTTCTTTCTTTCTTTCTTTCTTTCTTTCTTTCTTTCTTTCTTTCTTTCTTTCTTTCTTTCTTTCTTTCTTTCTTTCTTTCTTTCTTTCTTTCTTTCTTTCTTTCTTTCTTTCTTTCTTTCTTTCTTTTTCTTTCTTTCTTTCTTTCTTTCTAATTCCCTGGATTCTCAAATACTAACACAAAAACTAGGGGTGGTAGGTAGCGGTTAAGAGGGCCAGTAACCGAAAGTTCACTGGTTCAAATCCCTGAGCTGACTAGGTGAAAAATCTGTCTGTGCCCTTGAGCAAGGCACTTAACCCTTATTGCTCAAGTAAGTCGCTCTGCTGAATGACTAAAATGTAGAAGTAATTGTTATACATCTCATATGTAGGCCTATGCATTATGTCTGGTGTATTTGGCCATCTCTTCACATTAAAGATATGATATCACTGTGTTTGTTGTATGATGACCTAGATGTAGGCCTAATTGTTCCTCTTCTCTCCATCTTCCAAACCCATGTTTAGTTTGTGGATATCACAAAACAAGACAGATTTAAAATGTATAGAATGAGACATACCCATTTCTATTTAGGTCTGGGATGCTGATTAGAACAATGTTGATGAACTGACAAAAAAACCCACATTTTATTGTCCAAATTAGTTCACAGCACCCTCTAGTGATTTTGTTCTGCACCAAATATAGCCTGGAATCCACACTGAATATCACTCTGTTCCACTATTGTTTCCCTTCACTGATTCAGTCTGGAAATTCTCCAGTCGAGGCACTTGATCAGCATCCTCTCATAAACTATGGGCGGGTTTAGCCCACATGGCTTCTGCTGATAGGTTGAAGATCATGTTGCATAGCTCCCTTCATCAGATGAGATTCATTTCGGTGCCATACAGGTTGAATCAATTACATAAAACAATACTACAAAGGATGCAAATACAAATGCAAACTGAGAATGTGTCAGGAAGAGTGGTGGAAAGTGTAGTTTACAAATTGAAAAAATTATTCACATAATTTATTTGATATTTTATGAGAAAAGTGGTATTCCAGCCAACAGTTTTCGAACAAACCAAAGTAAAAATGAAAATACTGTATATGGAGGAAATTGTATTTGTTAATTAAACATATTAAAGGTTAAATATTCATTTTTGTGGTAATTCTGGTGACTTGAAACACAATCACATAAATTGACTAATCAATTAATAATATATATATATACCCTTTACAGATAGAAACAGAGGAGGAGACAGGCAAGTGGGACAACAGTAGACAGGGTGGACACAGGGATTGATCCCTGGTCTCCGATGCAGAGCAGTATACGACTGGCCATGAGAGTTACTGCTAGACCACAGGCTCTACATGTCAAGGAAGGAATAATCAATGAAGGGCTATACTTTCTCTGGAAAATAATGAACAACGTGGAAGCTTAGCTCCACTCCAATAGCATGTTGTGGAACACACCTTCCACATCGTTCATTATTTTCCATAGAACGCATAGCCCCTCGTTGATCATCTCTTACCTGACGTGCAGAGCCCGTGGTCTAGCAGTAACTCTTATGGCCAGTCATATACTGCTCTGCATTGGAGACCAGGGATCAATCCCTGTGTTGTCCCACTTGCCTGTCTCCTCCTCACTGTGCCATTACAATTAGCCCATCCACCTATAGCTCCTCCTCTGGTCCCTATGCTTCCTAACACACAATGACTTCCCTATGCTTTTTAACATACATTCCTCTTGACAATTATTTTCCTTGACAATAGAAATGTAAATGTATAACAAACAGAACAATGAAGAATTAACGTTACATTATTAAGTTACACTATTGACTTTTACTACTCTAACTGAACTTTTGGCCATGGAGAAAAGCTGAAGTAATTTCACTCTAATCTTTTTAGTTTTGATACCATATATTACTGGGTTCAGACCTGGAGGAAATATGACAAATATCATTCCTGCAAATGTCTGAAGTAGGAGAGGAGTGTTCGGTATTCGATACACAAGGACAACAATGATACCTGAGAACTCATAGATTAGAAAGACAAGCAGGTGTGTGGCACATGTATGCAAGGCCTTTAGCTTGGCATCAGAGTCACTACTTTTAAAGCATGTGAATAGAATGAATGAGTAGGAGAACACCACAGAAAAAGCCCCTCCCCCATGGAGTACACCTGTGATAAATAAGCCATAGATGTTGTTCACTGTGGTGTCTGTTGCACAGGTCAGTCTTAACAGGGACACATTGTCACAATAGATGTTCACAATAACTGTTTTACAAACAGGGAAACGCAACGTGAGCCCGAACAGGATCCCAACCAGTAGAAAGTCAATCAGCCAAGCAGAGGCGATGAGACTTACAACAGTGTTCTTATTCATGATGGAGTGGTACCTTAGTGGATGACAGATAGCTATGTAGCGATCAAACGACATGATAGACAATATGAGAAGTGTCGCTCCGCCATACATATGAATACAGAAAGCCTGAATCAAGCATGCTGGGTAAGTGATGTGCATATCTTCAGACAATACATATGACATGACCCTTGGAATCATGGCACTGATACCGATCAAGTCATTGATGGATAAGTTAAAAAGGAACAGATACATAGGCCCGTGTAGATTTCTGTTGAAAGCTATAACCGCAAGCAAAGACAGATTACCAAACAGTGTAAATAAGTAGACGAGAGAGCCTATTAGGACAGTCAAATATTTCCCTTCAGAGGACAAGTCAATTTTGCCCATTATGAAAACAGCGTTGAGTACATCTATGGTTCGGTTCCCCATTCTCCTGTAGCGTTGAACCTCACGGCAGCTTGAAGAGTGCTAAAAATGTCCCAAAACATCAACTTAAATGAACAGCAATTGTTATTCACTGATAGCCTTGGAGATGTAGAGTGCAGAACATCAGTGTTAATAGTTCTGGAAGCATATGGTTGCATGTATATTTATAAGAAAGCTGATCCTGTGCTTTGTGGTTCTACAACCTTACCTCAAACGATTATTGGTCTGTCATTAATAATGTATTAATGTATTTTGGAGGTGGTGATTGGACAATATAATTCAAGGGTGTCAAACTTATTCCATGGAGGGCTGAGTGTCAGTGGGTTTCTGATTTATCCTTTAAATTAAGACCTAGACAACCAGGTCAGGGGAGTTCCTTACTAATTAGTGACCTTAATTCATCATTCAAGTATAAGGGATGAGCGAAAACAGGCAGATACTCGGCCTTCCGTGTAATGAGTTTGACACGTGATGTAAATGATTAGATCATCTCTTTCAGAATGCAAATGTCATATCAGGATGCCAACTACAGCTGAACTAAGACGGGGTACGGGGAGTAAAACATTTAATAAAGAACGGACATGGAACGAGTCAGGAACAGCATCAGCAAACTGATAATACACACAAAAAACAATCAATGCAGCAGTGGGGAACAGAGAAAGGGAACTGACAAATATAGGGGAGGAAATAAACAGATGATGAGTGAGTCCAGGTAAGTCCAATATCGCTGAAGCGCGTGACGAGGGAAGGCAGGTGTGCGTGATGGATTGCAGGAGTGCATGATGCAGGGTAACCTGGCGCCCTCAAGCGCCAGGGGGAGGGAAGAGCAGGAGCAGACGTGGCACTCCTATGCATTTAACTTAGGTATTTGAAAATCCTGTCAAGTACAATTTGGTTGACTATTTGGTTTTTACAAATAACTATTTGGTTTTTACAAATACTCAAATATTGAAATAATAAATACCAATATATTGAAATAACAAATACTCAAATACACATGTTTGCAACAGACATGCTTTGGCAGGGCTATGGTTGTTCAGGCCTTCATCAGAACAAAGCCATGGAACTTGGTGACTGATGAACCATATGTTCTGCAGATAAAGCACTGAAATAGTAAAAAAGAAAGAAAGAAAGTTTCTTTAAGGCTATTTTATGGAAGGATTTTATAGTGGTTTTATAGTGAAAGTGAACTGTCTTTCACATGATTCATACACTATTTTGGTATTATAAAAAAAATTACAATTTAACATTAATTGGATGTTCTTGATGGGTGGAGCCTTTCCCCTCCACCCATCAATGCTTAATTTCTGTTGAGACTGCACAGTATTGTCCATTATCGATTGCGGTTATGATATCGTTTAGGATCTTGAGCGTGGCTGAGGTGCACCCATGACCAGCTCGGAAAGCAGATTGCATAGTGGAGATGGGACGGTGGGATTGGAAATGGTCGGTGATATGTTTGTTAACTTGGCTTTTGAAGATTTTTGAAAGGCAGGGTAGGATAGATATACAGTGAGGGAAAAAAGTATTTGATCCCCTGCTGATTTTGTATGTTTTCCCACTGACAAAGAAATGATCAGTCTATAATTTTAATGGTAGGTTTATTTGAACAGTGAGAGACAGAATAACAACAAAAAAATCCAGAAAATCGCATTTTAAAAATGTTATAAATTGATTTGCATTTTTAATGAGGGAAATAAGTATTTGACCCCCTCTCAATCAGAAAGATATCTGGCTCCCAGGTGTTTTTTATACAGGTAACGAGCTGAGATTAGGAGCACACTCTTAAAGGGACTGCTCCTAATCTCAGTTTGTTACCTGTATAAAAGTCACCTGTCCACAGAAGCAATCAATCAATCAGATTCCAAACTCTCCACCATGGCCAAGACCAAAGAGCTCTCCAATGATGTCAGGGACAAGATTGTAGCCCTACACAAGGCTGGAATGGGCTACAAGACCATCGCCAAGCAGCTTGGTGAGAAGGTGACAACAGTTGGTGCGATTATTTGCAAATGGAAGAAACACAAAATAACTGTCAATCTCACTCAGCCTGGTGCTCCATGCAAGATCTCACCTCGAAGGAGTTGCAATGATCATGAGAACGGTGAGGAATCAGCCAAGAACTACACGGGAGGATCTTGTCAATGATCTCAAGGCAGCTGGGACCATAGTCACCAAAAAAACAATTGGTAACACACTACGCCATGAAGGACAGAAATCCTGCAGCGCCCGCAAGGTCCCCCTGCTCAAGAAAGCACAAATACATGCCTGTCTGATGTTTGCCAATGAACATCTGAATGATTCAGAGGACAACTGGGTGAAAGTGTTGTGGTCAGATGAGACCGAAATGGAGCTCTTTGGCATCAACTCAACTCGCCATGTTTGGAGGAGGAGGAATGCTGCCTATGACCCCAAGAACACCATCCCCACCGTCAAACATGGAGGTGGAAACATTATGCTTTGGGGGTGTTTTTCTGCTAAGGGGACAGGACAACTTCACCGCATCAAAGGGACGATGGACGGGGCCATGTACCGTCAAATCTTGGGTGAGAACCTCCTTCCCTCAGCCAGGGCATTGAAAATAGGTCGTGGATGGGTATTCCAGAATGACAATGATCCAAAACACACGGCCAAGGCAACAAAGAAGTGGCTCAATAAGAAGCACATTATGGTCCTGGAGTGGCCTAGCCAGTCTCCAGACCTTAATCCCATAGAAAATATGTGGAGGGAGCTGAAGGTTCGAGTTGCCAAACGTCAGCCTCGAAACCTTAACCTGTTAGGGCTAGGGGGCAGTATTGACACGGCCGGATAAAAAACGTACCCGATTTAATCTGGTTACTACTCCTGCCCAGTAACTAGAATATGCATATAAGTATTGGCTTTGGATAGAAAACACCCTAAAGTTTCTAAAACTGTTTGAATGGTGTCTGTGAGTATAACAGAACTCATATGGCAGGCAAAAACCTGAGAAGATTCTGAACAGGAAGTGGCCTGTCTGACAAGTTGTTGTTCATCTTGGCTCTTTTTATTGAAGACTGAGGATCTTTGCTGTAACGTGACACTTCCTACGGCTCCCATAGGCTCTCAGAGCCCGGGAAAAAAGCTGAATGATATCGAGGCAGCCCCAGGCTGAAACACATTATCGCCTTTGGATAGTGGCTGGTCAGAGTACTCTGAGACTCAGGCTCGTGCACGAGGGCACGAGATGTTTTATTTTCTCTCTCTTTGTACGTATACACGCTTTCCCGGTCGGAATATTATCGCTTTTTTACGAGAAAATGGAATAAAATTGATTTTAAACAGCGGTTTACATGCTTCGAAGTACGGTAATGGAATATTTAGAATTTTTTGGTCACGAAATGCGCCATGCTCGTCACCCTTATTTACCCTTTCGGATAGTGTCTTGAACGCACGAACAAAACGCCGCTATTTGGATATAACAATGGATTATTTGGGACCAAACCAACATTTGTTATTAAAGTAGAAGTCCTGGGAGTGCATTCTGACGAAGAACAGCAAAGGTAATAACATTTTTCTTATAGTAAATCTGACTTTGGTGAGTGCTAAACTTGCTGGGTGTCTCAATAGCTAGCCCTGTGATGCCGGGCTATCTACTTAGAATATTGCAAAATGTGCTTTCACCGAAAAGCTATTTTAAAATCGGACATATCGAGTGCATAGAGGAGTTCTGTATCTATAATTCTTAAAATAATTGTTATGTTTTTTGTGAACGTTTATCGTGAGTAATTTAATAAATTCACCGGCAGTGTTCGGTCGGAATGCTAGTCACATGCTAGTCACATGCTAATGTAAAAAGCTGGTTTTTGATATAAATATGAACTTGATTGAACAAAACATGCATGTATTGTATAACATAATGTCCTAGGGTTGTCATCTGATGAAGATCATCAAAGGTTAGTCCTGCATTTAGCTGTGGTTTGGGTTTATGTGACATTATATGCTAGCTTGAAAAATGAGTGTCTGATTATTTCTGGCTGGGTACTCTGCTGACATAATTTAATGTTTTGCTTTCGTTGTAAAGCCTTTTTGAAATCGGACAGTGTGGTTAAATTAACGAGAGTCTTGTCTTTAAAATGGTGTAAAATAGTCATATGTTTGAAAAATTGAAGTTTTTGCATTTTTGAGGTATTTGAATATCGCGCCACGGGATTACACTGGCTGTTGAGTAGGTGGGACGCAAGCGTCCCACCTAGCCCATAGAGGTTAATGACTTGGAGAAGATCTGCAAAGAGGAGTGGGGATTCCTCCTGAGATGTGTGCAAACCTGGTGGCCAACTACAAGAAACATCTGACCTCTGTGATTGCCAACAAGGGTTTTGCCACCAAGTACTAAGTCATGTTTTGCAGAGGGGTCAAATACCTATTTCCCTCATCAAAATGCAAATCAATTTATAACATTTTTTACATGTGTTTTTCTGGATTTTTTTGTTGTTATTCTGTCTCTCACTGTTCAAATAAACCTACCATTAAAATGATAGACTGATCATTTCTTTGTCAGTGGGCAAATGTACAAAATCAGCAGGGGATCAAATACTTTTTTCCCTCACTGTAGGTCTGTAACAGTTTGGGTCTAGAGTGTCTCCCTCTTTGAAGAGAGGGACGACTGCAGCAGCTTTCCAATATTTGGGGATCTCAGACGATACGAAAGATACAAATACAAAATAAAACCTCTTGGCTTTTATGAGAACCTATGTAAACTATATTCCCATTTTACATTTATTGCACAATGCATTACGTACTTGTTGCTAATAGAAAGATTGTTGGTCATTCAGGAACTATAGTTTCCTCATTTGAAAATATTACATGAAGCATCAAATAGCAGTTTTATACAGGTCAATTGAATCTGGGGCACATTGTGTCTCAACGTTCAATCTCAACATTGAGCATGTGTCACGCTCTGACCTAGGAGAGCTGTGTTTTCTCTGTTTAGCTAGGCCAAGGTGTGATAGGTGGGTGGGCATTCTATGTTTTGTGTTCTATGTTTTGGCCGGGTATGGTTTCCAATCAGAGGCAGGTGTCTATCGTTGTCTCTGATTGGAAGCCATACTTAGGCAGCCTGTTTTTCCTTTGTTTTTGTGGGTAGTTGTTTTCCATTTAGTTGTGAGTATCTGACGGAACTGTCTGCTGTCATTTTTTGTTTAAGTTTTAAAGTGTTCATTCTTTCATTAAACCACAAGATGAACATATTCCACGCTGCACCTTGGTCTACTCATTTTGACACCTGTGAGGTCCACAACATGATTTGGAGCTTGATAATGTGCATATTACAGTTAACAAGCTCTGTTTAAAAGGTGTTTTGTTGACTTGACAGCCGACACCTGATAGGAATGAACATTCATTCTTAGTTGACTCCCATAAGGATTTATTCAGTGTGCTGTGTATACCATAGACAACACGTGTAGTATTGTCATCTTCTACAGTGCCTGAACAGAAAATAAAATGTATCTGTACATATAACAGTGGATAGATTTCTGTAATGAGCTCGGTAGTGTGAGGTCCTCTCTATCTGTCTCTGTAACAACTGAAATGAAACTTAGAGATGTTGCTACGACAAGGCACCCTATGGAATTAGATGACACAGTGGTGTCATCATAACCTTCACCTCATAGGCTGCCTCGGTGAACACGTGTCATTGGAGGGTCTCTCCTCACCTTAGGCCTTGTTATTGAAGAGTACACTTTCCAACCATGTGTATACTGTAGCAACCACAATGTTTACTATCTTTGAAACTTTGCTCATTAGGTTAATGACTGCTTTGTTTACAGCAGTGTTGATTGGAAGGGTGGGGCACACATACTCCTCTCCTGGGTCCCTCTACCTCTCTACTTAGCACTGGTAATGGACCTCTATGGAATGGCTGACAGCAAGAGCCTCAGGTTATTGTGTCAGTCATCTGTGAAAGAGTGGCAATATTTGACCGACTACAGCTGGGGTCACCCCAGCTGGAATGGCTTTGGTCACACTGTACTTTTTTTTTAGGTGGCCCAACTCAAAAACGAACTAGTTCCACAGCCTTTTTGAGTTCACCCACCTTTTTTTGGCAAAGTGTTGAATGAAATTCAAATTTTGAGTTGGCCAAAACTTTGTTCTGACTCAATGGGACAAGTTGGGGGAAAGTTTAATCAACTTAAAAGTATGTGTTGAGGAAATTATTCTGACTCATGAGACAAGTTGATCGACTATGGATTTTTTGTTGCTGACAGATTGCTATTTTAAATGTTTTATTTAGTTTGAGACAAGTAAATAAATGTTGTACGTATCAAATGAATGGACCAGACAGTGGTCTCTTTCAAATCCATCAGCACTGACCACCAGAGTGACTATCATAAATCATATTTTCTTTGGTCTGTTTACAGCTATGGCTTCCTGCAGCAGTTCCAATGTTCTATCTGTCTGTTCACTGAGCCAGTGTCCATCCCATGTGGGCACAACTACTGCAAGGCCTTTGTCAAAGGATATTGGGATAGCACTGACCTGTGCCAGTGTCCCATGTGTAAAAAGACACTGGCATCTTTCAAGAAACACAAGCTGAGGAGAACCTGGAGGACAGCATGAGAGACCCCTAGAGCTGTTCTGTAGAAGAGACCAAACGTGTGTGTGTGTGTGTCAGTTCTGCAGTGACACAGACCACAAGACTCATAACACTGTCCCTATAGAGGAAGAGCGTGGGAAGAAGAAGGCTCAGACGAGGAAGACTAAGGGTAAAGTTCAGAAGATGATCCAGGAGAAACTTCAGAAGGCTAATCAGATCGAACAGGCAGTAAAACTCAGCAAGAGAGATACAGAGAAATAGGGCAGACAGGGGGTACCAGTACCAAGTTGGTACACTTTAGGAATGGTCAGAGAATATGGTGACAAGGAATCAAGCAAATGGATACTGGACTGTGGGCCTGCAAAATTGGGAATACATGGTTCACCCTGGGCCTAGCATCATCCTCTCCCTGAGAAATAATCCTCTGAAGGCGGGGGTTTTTGTAGATTATAAGGAGGGGGAGGTCTCCTTTTAGAATGTGGAGGCCAGGTCCCATACCTGTCACACGCTGATCTGTTTCGCCTGTCTTTGTGCTTGTCTCCACCCCCCTCCAGGTGTCGCCCATCTTCCCCATTATCCCCAATGTACCTGTCGTTTACCTGCCCCCCTGTTTCTGTAATAAACTTCTGTAATAAAGCATCTGGGTCTTCTCCTGAGCCTTGATAATACCTACTCATTCACTGGCTGCACCTTCACTGAGATACTGTATAGCGCAACAGGAAAGTATTTAGACCACTTGACTTTTTACACATTTTGTTACATTACAGCCTTATTCTAAAATTAATTGTAAAAAAATTCTAATGAATCAATCTACACACAATACTACATAATGACAAAGTAAAAACAGCTTTTTATATTTTGGCCAAATTTATTCAAAATAAAAATCTGAAATAACTTATTTACATAAGTAATCAGACCCTTTGCTATGAAACTCGAAATTGAGCTCAGGTGCATCCTGTTTCCATTGATCATCCTTGAGATGTTTCTACAATTTGATTGTGGTAAATTCAATTGCTTGGACATGATTTGGAAAGGCACACACCTGTCTATATAAGGTCCCACAGTTGATGTCAGAGCAAAAACCAACCCATGAGGACAAAGGAATTGTCCGTAGAGCTCCGAAACAGGATTGTGTTGAGGCACAGATCTGGGGAAGGGTACCAAAAAATGGCTGCAGCATTGAAGGTCCCCAAGAACACAGCGGCCTCTATCATTCTTAAATGGAAGAAGTTCGGAACCACCAAGACTCTTCCTAGAGGTGGTCGCCCGGCCAAACTGAGCAATCGGGGGAGAAGGGCCTTGGTCAGGGAGTTGACCAAGAACCCGATGGTCAATCTGACATAGATCCAGAGTTCCTCTGCGGAGATGGGAGAACCTTCCAAAAGGACAACCATCTATGCAGCACTCCACCAATCAGGCCTTTATTGTAGAGTGGCCAGACGGAAGCCACTCCTCAGTAAAAGGCACAAGACAGGCCATTTGGGGTTTGCCAAAAGGTACCTAAAGGACTCTCAGACCATGAGAAACAAGATTCTCTGGTCTGATGAAACCAAGTTTGAACACTTTGGCCTGAATGCCAAGCATCACATCTGGAGGAAACCTGGCACCATTCCTACGGTGAAGCATGGTGATGGCAGGATCATGCTGTGGGGATGTTTTTCAGCGGCAGGGACTGGGAGACTAGTCAGGATCGAGGGAAAGAATAACGGAGCAAAGAACAGAGCGATCATGGATGAAAACCTGCTCCAGAGCGATCAGGACCTCAGACTGGGGTGAAAGATTACCTTCGAACAGGACCACAACCCTAAGTACACAGCCAAGACAACGCAGGAGTGGCTTCAAACTGACAGAGCTTAAACCTCTTACATCTAGACGTTCCGCTAGCGGAACACCACTCCAATATCCAATGATTGGGCGTGGCGCGAAATACAAACTCCTCGAAAATCCGAAAACTTCCATTTTTCAAACATATGACTATTTTACACCATTTTAAAGACAAGACTCTCCTTTCTCTAACCACACTGTCCGATTTCAAAAAGGCTTTACAACGAAAGCAAAACATTAGATTATGTCATCAGACTACCCAGCCAGAAATAATCAGACACCCATTTTTCAAGCTAGCATATAATGTCACAAAAACCAAAACCACAGCTAAATGCAGGACTAACCTTTGATGATCTTCATCAGATGACACTCCTAGGACATTATGTTATACAATACATGGATGTTTTGTTCAATCAAGTACATATTTATATCAAAAAACAGCTTTTTACATTAGCATGTGACGTTCAGAACTAGCATTCCCACCGAAAACTTCCGGTGAATTTACTAAATTACTCACGATAAACGTTCACAAAAAACATAACAATTATTTTAAGAATTATAGATACAGAACTCCTTTATGCAATCGCGGTGTCCGATTTTAAAATAGCTTTTCGGTGAAAGCACATTTTGCAATATTCTGAGTAGATAGCTCGCCATCACGGGCTAGCTAATTTGACACCCACCAAGTTTGGTACTCACCAAACTCAGATTTACTATAAGAACAATTGGATTACCTTTGCTGTTCTTCGTCAGAATGCACTCCCAGGACTTCTACTTCAACAACAAATGTTGGTTTGGTTACAAATAATCCATAGTTATATCCAAATAGCGGCTTTTTGTTCGTGCGTTCAAGACACTATCCGAAGGGTAACGAAGGGTGACGCGCGGACGCGTATCGTGACAAAAAAATTCTAAATATTCCATTACCGTATTTCGAAGCATGTCAAACGCTGTTTAAAATCAATTTTTATGCGATTTTTCTCATAAAATAGCGATAATATTCCGACCGGGAGTCGTTGTTTTTGTTCAAAGACTGAAAAAGTAAAATGGACTCTTCACATGCACGCGCGCACCCGTCTCATTGTTCTCAGATCGACCACTTACCAAATGCGCTACTGTTTTTCAGCCAGAGACTGCAAAGTCATCATTCAACGTTCTGGCGTCTTCTGAGAGCCTATGGGAGCCTTAGAAAGTGTCACGTTACAGCAGAGATCCTCTGTTTTGGATAGAGATGACAAAGCAGGCCAAGAAATGGTCAGACAGGGTACTTCCTGTACAGAATCTTCTCAGGTTTTGGCCTGCCATTTGAGTTCTGTTATACTCACAGACACCATTCAAACAGTTTTAGAAAGTTTGGAGTGTCTTCTATCCAAAGCTACTAATTATATGCATATTCTAGTTTCTGGGCAGGTGTAATAACCAGATTAAATCGGGTACGTTTTTTATCCGGCCGTGAAAATACTGCCCCCTATCCATAACAAGTTAAGAGGATCTGCAGAGAAGAATGGTAGAAACTCCCCAAATACAGGTGTGCTAAGCTTGTACCGTCATACCCAAGAAGACTCGAGGCTGTAATCACTGCCAAAGTTGCTTCAACAAAGTACTGAGTAAAGAGTCTGAATACTTATGTAAATGTGATATTTCTGTTTTTAATATTTAATAAATGTGCATAAATGTCTAAACCTGTTTTTTCTTTGTCATTATGGGGTTTTGTGTGTAGATTGGTGTGGGGAAAAAAACTAAAATGTTTTCCTTTTTAGAATAAGGCTATGGGAAAAAGTCAAGAGGTCTGAATAACTTTCCAAATGCACTGTATCCTTTCCGAATGTGGAGGCCAGGTCCCATATCTTCTCATTCACTGGCTGAACCTTCACTGAGATACTCTACGTAGTCCTCTCTTCACCCTATGATTCTTCTAACACAACTCACTGGCTGCACCTTCACTGAGATACTCTACATAGTCCGCTCTATGATTCTTCTAACACAGCTCCACTCATCATCTTTTACCTCAAGTCTTTGTGAGTTTAGTGAGCAGGGAATTGAGAAACACAAAAACAAAGCACATACACAATGAAAATGTGTATTTTATATTCAGAATAAGCTAGTATGTTATCAGTTCATTAGATTATATAATTAAGCAATAAGGTCAGAGGAGGTGGGGTATATGGCCAATATACCACGGCCCACAAGGAGGCGGCGCACAATTGAGGCGGCGCACAATTGGCCCAGTGTCATCCGGGTTAGGGGAGGGTTTGGCTGGCCAGGATGTCCTTGTGCCATCAACGCTATAGCGACTCCTTGTGGCGGGCCAGGTGCATTGGTGTGGCTGGCTTCCAGGTTAAGCGAGCAGTGTGTCAAGAAGCAGTGCGGCTTGTCAAGGTCGTGTTTTGAAGGGTGCATGGCTCTTGCCCTTCGTCTCTCTCGAGTCCGTATGGGAATTACAGCGATGGGACAAGACTGTAACGACCAATTTGGGAGAAAAAAGGGGTAATAAGTTGCATGGACTCACTCTGTGTGCAATAATAGTGTTTAGCATGATTTTTGAATGACTAACTCATCTCTGTACCCCACACATACAATTATCTGTATGTCGAGCCGTAAATTTCAACCACGAATTCAACCACACGTAGGTTTTCCAATGCCTCGCAAAAAATGGCAGCTATTGGTAGATGGGTAAAAATAAAAAAGCAGACATTGAATATCCCTTTGAGCACGGTGAACTTATTAATTACACCCTGGATGGAGTATCAATACACCCAGTCATTACAGAAATACAGGCGTCCTTCCTAACTCAGTTGCTGGAGAGGAAGGAAACCGCTCAGGGATTTCCACATGCGACCAATGGTGACTTCAAAACAGTTATAGAGTTTAACAGAAAAAACTGAGGATGGATTAACACCATTGTAGTTACTCCACAATACTAACCTAATTGACAAGAAGGAAACCTATACAGATTAAAATATTCCATCATCTGCATCCTGTTTGCATGAAGACACAAAAGGAATACTGCAAAAAATGTGGAGCAAATCCAATAGAACACTTTACTGAGTACCACTCTTCATGTTTTCAAGCATAGTGGTGGCTGCATCATGTTATGGGTATGCTTGTAATCGTTGGGAGATGAATTCACATTTCAGCAGGACAATAACCTGAAACACAAGGCCAAATCTACACTTGAGTTGTTTACCAAGAAGACAGTCAATGTTCCTGAGTGGCTGAGTTACAGTTTGGACTTAATAAATCTACTTGAAAATATATGGCAAGACCTAAAAATGGTTGTCTAGCAATGATCAACAACCAATTTGACAGAGTTTGAATAATTTAGAACAATGTTGCACAAACTCACAGCTGTAGTTGTTGCCAAAGGGACTTCTACAAAGTATTGACTCAGGGGTGTGAATATTTACTGCATGTAAATTTGATATTTCTGTATTTCATTTTCAATACATTTGCAAACATTTCTAAAAACATGTTATTACTTTGTCATTATGGGGTATTTTGTGTAGATGGGTTAGAAAAAAATCAATATAATCAATTTTGATTTCAGGCTGTAACAACAAAATGTGGAATAAGGGGAATGAATACTTTCTGAAGGGACTGTTCTTTTTTGCTTCATCTGGTTTAATGCATTATACTTCAGGATATTTTGGTTTTTAAGTGGCCCTGACAAGTAAATTGAATAAAATAAGGTAAAATACAAGGCACACTGGGAAATATGTTATGGAGAACATATGGATTTTAAGCCAACATATTATTTTAAGTTTTGGGTCTCAGCCTTCTGAACTAGTTGTTCGATCAACTCAGCCATTTGTGTTGCAATTCACACAACATTCATTTTTTTATAAATTGTATATTGAGCAAACCCGCCTCCAACGGTCGGGGATAGGGAATGGGTTTAGAAGACAGGTCAAGATAAGGCAGGGGTTAGGGTTCTGAAATGTTCTTGTCGGGAGGCCAGAGCAAGAGTTACAAAAGGTTTTAGTTTATTGTCATGAATCATTCCCTGGAGGCAGAACTGAGCGGTTTCCACTACATTATCTTTAGTTGTTGTTGTCATAATTAAACAGAGAAGCTAAAGAGCGTAAACATTATACTCAAAAGAGATAATTAGGCCCTGATATGATAAAATAAGATGGCGATAATTAGGTCCTTAGATCTATTAACAACATTACCTTTAATGAGTTGTTAATACATAAATATGTGCTTGTTTTCTCACTTTAATTAAACCAAAATGACAGACTGCTTACAAAACATTGTTAAAAGCAGAGGTGCAATTGGTGTTCGGTGTTATTGATGGTGGTACAGTGGGTGTTCAGTATTACTGATTTTGGTACAGTGGGTGTTCAGTATTATTGATGTTGGTACAGTGGGTGTTCAGTATTATTGATGTTGGTACAGTGGGTGTTCAGTATTATTGATGTTGGTACAGTGGGTGTTCAGTATTATTGATGTTGGTACAGTGGGTGTTCAGTATTATTGATGTTGGTACAGTGGGTGTTCAGTATTATTGACATTGGTACAGTGGGTGTACAGTATTATTGATGTTGGTACAGTGGGTGTTCAGTATTATTGTAAAATGTTGTCAGGGAGGTATTAAATTACCAGAAAGGCTGTTTGAGATTGTCTTGCCTTGGTCAATGTTTGGTTTAGAACTTCATTTTGTATCTTCAGATAATTTATGGATAAAAAATATATAATAACTCAGTAGTCTGTACGTTTTCTCTTCCAGACACACAGCGTCCCCTCACATGGGTTTTTCTGTGCGCCTTTACAATGGAATGGAATCATCAGATGATGGATTCTATATTACAGCCTTCCACACACTGGGCAATAAAAATGACCTCATCTTAGCTCTATCTATAATATACATCCTCACTCTAATGGGTAACTTTGCTCTGTTAGCAGTCTTCATTATAAACACAAGCCTACAAACTCCCAAAGATGTTGAAGTGTGCAATTTAACAATAGTAGACATCTCTTTGAACACTGTCATCATCCCCCAGATGGTGCCTGTATTTGTGTTCAATCTGAACTACGTCTCCATTGGGACGTGTTTTTCTCAGATGTTCTTCACTCATTTATTTGGTGATATTGATTCCTTTTCCCTGGCTCTCCTAGCGTACGACCGTGTGATAGCCATCTGTTTCCCTTTGCGTTACCTCACCATCAACACCAACCTGAGGTTGCTGCTAATCCTGGTAGGGATCTGGACCCTGTCCTTCCTTTTGGAGGTCTCCCCTGTTGCGCTGGCCTCTAGTCTGCCTTACTGTGCCTCCAGGGTGGTGCATATCTGCTGCTGTGAACACAGCCCTGTATACAGACTGGCCTGCTTCAACAGGAAACTAGCGACAGCTAAGTATCTGGCTGTCCTGTTAGGCCCTCTATCTTCACCTGTGCTGTGGTGGTGGTTCAGCAAAATTCTTATGTGTTATGTGTTTATCACCGCACCTTTTATACTTGATATAAACTGTATGATCCTTAAGTGTAGCAAATTTGCCTCAAGTGTTTATATGTTGTTCTGTAATTTAGCCATTTAGCTCAATCTTATCCAGAAAAAATTGGGTTAAGTGCCGTGCTCAAGGGCACATCGACAGATCTTTCACCTGGTCGGCTCGGGGATTCAACCCAACAACCTTTCAGTTACTGGCCCAACACTCTTAACCTGTTAGGGCTAGGGGGCAGCATTTGCACGTCTGGATAAAAAAAATGTAACCGATTTTATCTGGTTACTAATCCTACCCAGTAACTAGAATATGCATATACTTATTATATATGGATAGAAAACACTCTAAAGTTTCTAAAACTGTTTGAATGGTGTCTGTGAGTATAACAGAACTCATTTGGCAGGCAAAACCCTGAGACATTTTCTGACAGGAAGTGGATACCTGATGTGTTGTATTGACTTTAAACCTATCCCATTGAAAAACACAGGGGCTGAGGAATATTTTGGCACTTCCTATTGCTTCCACTAGATGTCACCAGCATGTACAAAGTGTTTTGAGTCTCCTGGAGAGAGATCTGACCGAAAAAGAGCCATGGAACGATGATGTCCCATTAGACACCTGGCGCGCGAGTTCATGTTGGGTACCCTCGTTCCAATACGTTATAAAAGAGTATGCATTCGTCCACCTTGAATATTATTCATGTTCTGGTTAAAAAAGGCCCTAATGATTTATGCTATACAACGTTTGACATGTTTGAACGAACGGAAATATATTTTTTCCCCTCGTTCATGACGAGAAGTCCGGCTGGCTTAGATCATGTGCTAACAAGACGGAGATTTTTGGACATAAATGATGAGCTTTTTTGAACAAAACTACATTCGTTATGGACCTGTGATACCTGGAAGTGACATCTGATGAAGAGAATCAAAGGTAATGGATTATTTACATAGTATTTTCGATTTTAGATCTCCCCAACATGACGTCTAGTCTGTATCGCAACGCGTATTTTTCTGGGCGCAGTGCTCAGATTATTGCAGAGTGTGATTTCCCAGTAAGGTTATTTTTAAATCTGGCAAGTTGATTGCGTTCAAGAGATGTAAATCTATAATTCTTTAAATGACAATATAATATTTTACCAATGTTTTCTAATTTTAATTATTTAATTTGTGACGCTGACTTGACTGCCGGTTATTGGAGGGAAACGATTTCCTCAACATCAATGCCATAGTAAAACGCTGTTTTTGGATATAAATATGAACTTGATAGAACTAAAAATGCATGCATTGTCTAACATAATGTCCTAGGAGTGTCATCTGATGGAGATTGTAAAAGGTTAGTGCATCATTTTAGCTGGTTTTATGGTTTTGGTGACCCTGTCTTTGACTTGACAAAACATTACACACAACTCTTGTAAATGTACTGTCCTAACATACTCTAAATTTATGCTTTCGCCGTAAAACCTTTTTGAAATCGTAAAACGTGGTTAGATTAAGGAGATGTTTATCTTTCAAATGGTGTAAAATAGTTGTATTTTTGAAAAATTTGAATTTTGACATTTATTTGGATTCAAATTTGCCGCTCTTGAAATGCACCTGCTGTTGATGGAGTGCACCACGGGTGGCACGCTAGCGTCCCACCTAGCCCATAGAGGTTAACCACTAGGCTACCTGCCGCACATCTGAGTTAGCCCGTTGTAGGTACATGTGAATGATACAGTAAAGAAAAGATAACACGTGGGAACGTATATCATGTCACAGTGAACAATATCCTTCTTATTTTTAATGGATATGTTAATTTTACTGTTAATATTATCAATCATCATCTCAAAGACACTGGATGTGTGTCTGTTTGTCCCTTTGTCACAGTTTCTGTTCTTGTTGAGTGTTGTTTCCAAAGGTTACCGCTGGAGGGCACCCTTATCTTGTTGTCTAGTTTCCAGTTTACAATGATTAATTCTTATTGGTTTCACCTGTGTTTGATTACCCTCTCAGTTCACCTGATGTTGACTCCAAGTGGCGGATTTGGCGGACACAGCACTGTAAGGCGGTCTCCAGATCCTGGTTCATCCGCTCCATTTGACCATTGGATTGAGGGTGATAGCCCGAGAACAAATTAGCTGATAACCCCAGAACAGTACAGAACGCCCTCCAGAATCTGGAGGCAAACTGGGGACCCCGGTCAGAGACGATGTCCAGAGGAAGTCTGTGATATGCTGAATGACAAGCCGAGCAATCTCACAGATAGATGGAAGCTTAGGCAGCGGAATGAAATGTGCCACCTTGGGAAAACGGTCCACAATGACCAGGATGACAGTGTGGCCCGCTGAGGATGGAAGACCCATGATGAAATCCATAGAGAGATGAGACCAGGGTCGAGAAGGTGTTGACAGCAGATGAAGAAGCCCCAGAGGCTGCTGACGAGGAGTTTTGTTTGGGGCGCATGTCGGACAAGCAGCCACAAAGGTACAAGTGTCCACCTCCGCCGAGGGCCACCAAAACCTCCTCCTCAGAAACTCTAGAATTCCCTTCCCTCCCGGATGAGAGGTGAGACGTACCTTGGAATTGCCTTGGAAGAAGTACCTTGGACAGTGCCCCAAGAGGGACAAAAAGTCTGTTCGGTGGACAGCCGTCTGGAACTGCCTCCCTACCTTGCGCCTCCCTCACTACAGTCTCTATACCCCAGGACACCGGCGTGAGGATGAGCGACTGAAAATGATGGATCCAAGTGGCCGATCCTCACTGGAGCTGGGGAACTGGCAAGAAAGAGCATTCGGCTTCACATTCTTAAACCCAGGAAGGTAAGATGACGTGAATCTGAACCGAGTGAAGAAGAGAGCCCAACGAGCCTGTCAGGGACTGAGTCGTTTAGCCTCCTGGATGTAGGCCAGGTTCTTGTGGTAAGTCCAAACCGTAAAGGGGTGTTCCGAACTCTCCAACCAGTGCCGCCACTCCTCCAAAGCCAGTTTGACCGCAAGAAGCTCCCGATTTCTTTGGGGAGTGTTGTTACCGCTGGAGGGCACCCTTATCTTGTTTAGTTTCCAGTTACCCGGATATAATTCTTATTGGTTTCACCGGCGTTTGATTACCCTCTCAGTTCACCTGGTTGCCTTGTATTTTAGGTTCCTCTGTTTGCCTGCATCTTTGCTTAGGGCTCATGTTTGTTTAGTGTACTCGTGTGTTATTGCTTTGTTTTCTGTAAAGACCTTAGTAAAAGTTCTGGATTTACCCTTACCTCTGCTTGCTGTGTTTCTCTGCGCCTGGGTCCGAGTACGTACTAGCATTACTGTCACACCCTTCCCTCCTAGGTACCGTAAATTCCGGACTATAAGCAGCAACTTTTTTCCCAGGCTTTGAACCTCGCGGCAACCTGTTGGGGCTCGGGGGCAGTATTGAGACATTTTGAAAAAAATATGTGCCCATTTTTAACTGCCTCCTACACCAACTCAGAAGCTAGGATATGCATATTATTAACACATTCGGATAGAAAACACTCTGAATTTTCTAAAACAGTTTGAATGGTGTCTGTAAGTATAACAAAACTCATATTGCAGGCAAAAACCTGTGAAAAATAGATTTAAAAAAAATTTCAATTTTGTGACTGTACTATTTAGTGTCATTGTTTTATAGATACCATAGTGAGAAACGATTCATTTCGCAACACCTACGGCTCCCACTAGATGTCAACGATCTTTATAAAGTTGTTTGAAGCGTCTATGATAAACAGAGAGCAAATTAGAATCCAAGGAAGTTGACATGTCATCACTTCATTTTTTTGCGCCTGCGCATAAATCTGAGAAACGTGAGTTTGTCATCATTTTTTATCTAGACATAGGATAGGTTGTGTGAAAATATTACTGATGTTTAACGTTAAAAATGGACCAAAAGATTAATGCTAAACAACATTTGACATGTTTGAACGAACACAAATAGATTATTTACTAGGTTTTTTTAGCTTTTCGGCGTGATTTTACCAGCCCCACAACCACGTTTTGTGGGAGCATAATGAACGCTAAGTACTTGGTGTTATTTGGACATAAATTATGAACTTTGTCAAAAGAAACCACATTTGTTCCGGACCTGGAATGCCTTCCGGATCTGGGATCCTGCCTTCTGATGGAGATAATCAAAGGTAAGGGGGTATTTACAATGTTATTATCGATTTTAGATGATGCTAACTGTATAGCATAGCCTGTTGTTCTTAGCATAGCACCCCGTTTATTGCAAAATGTGATTTCGCAGTAAAGTTATTTTGAGATCTGGCCATTCGGTAGCAATTACGAGATGATAATATATTATTCTTTGAATGACAATATTATAATTTACCAATGTTGTCGAATAGTAATTTTGTTATGTTCACCGGAAGCATTTCAGAGAAGAAAAAAATCTGAATTTCACGCTACTGTAAAATGCTGTTTTTGGATATAAATATGAACTTGATGGAACAAAAAATGCATGTATTGTATAACATAATGTCCTAGGAGTGTCATCTGATGGAGATTGACAAAGGTTAGTGCATAATTCTAGCTGGTTTCTGCTTTTGGTGACGCCTGACCTTGAATTGAAAATTGATGTTTGTACTTTTGTGGCTATGTACTGTCCTAACATAATCTAACTTTATGCTTTTGCCGTAAAGCCTCTTTGAAAATCGAACAATGTGGTTAGATTAAGGAGATGTTTATCTTTTAAATTGTGTAAAATAGTTGATGGTTTGAGAAATTGAAATTATTAGATTTTTGATGTTTTGAATTTCCAGCCTTGTTAGCAATCCCGACTCGGGGTTCATTGCTAACAATGACGAGGCTAATATATGGAGTTTGACCAGTTTTTTGCCGGCATGAAGCTTTCATTAGACCAATGAAATTGCCGAACGGGTTAAGGTCAAACAACTTTTTTGTTTACTGTTTAGATTAAATCGAGCGCTCTCAAACTTCCCATCATTCTGATTACGCTAGTCAGTTGTCACCCTCATCATGGCAAAGACACGGAGAAATGCATATGATGCAGCTTTCAAGTTGAAGGCAATTGATCTGGCTGTTGGAAAAGGAAATAGAGCTGCTGCACGGGAGCTTGGTCTTAATGAGTCGATGATAAGACGTTGGAAACAGCAGCGTGAGGAATTGACTCAGTGCAAAAAGACAACTAAAGCTTACTGCTAATTTTTTATTTTTGATACAAGCTGTGTTTCTTTAAAGCCTATTTATTTTTGTTACGAGCCGTGTTTCGTTAAAGCCTGTGTAAAGTTCATTTGTTTCAATGTACCGGTAGGCACCTGCGGCTTATAGACATGTGCGGCTTATTTATGTTCAAAATAATATATTTTTTAAAATTCAGTGGGTGCGGCTTATATTCAGGTGCGCTTAATAGTCCGGAAATTACGGTAACTTGCGCTTGGTGCAGTCCTCAGACCTCCTGACTGCCATCCTCACTGTGTCTGCCATCCATGCTCAACCCTATCAACTACAGCCTAAAGACAGAGGAGCTGCGAGAGAAAATCATCAAACTGTATGTAAAGACAAAAGCTACACCTCACAAATGAGACCTTACATGGAGTTGTTGATCTTATGTTTTCAGATTTTTAGTTTGGGTTCAATTCTGCAGCAAGAACTCAAGATTTAAGAAATGTTTCCAAGGCAACTTCCTCTTTGTATCTACTTACTTTCAGCATTTTTCTGTTGATACTGTTTAATACACACTAACTCTTTAAGATATTTGCAACAAAGCTATTTATGTCGATTCTTCTGAACACAATATTTGCAGATAATAGATGTAACTTATAGTAAATAAAATGCGAACTTCTAATTTCAAATCTTTTTTTGTGTACATTTCAGAGATGTTTTTTATGCCACAGCTGTAATTTTGGCATGTTTATAACATTAATTATTGGAGGGATTAATGCTGCAACCATCATAAAGCTACTGAATTAACAGAAAGTTACTGTACAACATATTGAGGTAAAATCATTCTGATAACTGACAGTGTGTAATAAGGGTCGTTTAAGGAGACCAAAATGCGGCGTGTGAAGTACTCATAATTACTTTTAATGAAAACCCTTTGCAAAATAACAAAAATGACCAACAGTCCCATCAGGTACAAACAACGAAACGGAAATCAACCACCCACAAAACCCCATGAAAAACAGGCTGCCTAAGTATGGCTTCCAATCAGAGACAACGAAAAACACCTGCCTCTGATTGGAAAACATACCCGGCACCAACATAGAAAATACAACACAGAACGACAATCTAGACAACCCACATAGAAAACAGAAAACCCAAAATACATAGACAAAAACACCCCCCTGTCACCCCCTGACCAATCTACTATGGAAAAATTACCTCATACTAAGGTCAGAACGTGACAGTACCCCCCCAAAGGTGCAGACTCCGACTGCACCTAAACCAAAAAAACCAACAACAACCCCAAACACAAAGGGAGGGCAGGGAGGGTGACAACAATCTATGGCGGCTCATATGCAACACCTAGAACCTTCCTCTTCTCCCGATCCTCCAGCAACGGAGGTAGCGCTGGCTCAGGGTGAAACCTCCATCCCGCCCGTAGATTCCTCTGCTTCTGTAACATAAGCCTGTAGATCATTATTGGAGGAATCGGATTGTAGATCCCTACCGGAATCCCTGTGCTGTAGACCACTACTGAAGGTTCCGACCTCCAAGCCGCCGCTGGAGGATCTGGGCTGCAGACCGTCGCTGAAGGCTCTGGGTCGCAGACCTCCGCTGAAGGCTCTGGGCAGCAGTCCTCCGCTGAAGGCTCTGGGCCGTAGACCTCCGCTGAAGGCTCCGGGCTGAGGAGCGTCGCTGGAGGCTCCGGGCTGAGAAGTGTTGCTGGAGGCTCCGGACGGAACAGCGTTGCCGGAGGCTCCGGACTAGGAGGCGTCATCATCGGTTCCGGACTTATGACCGTTGCTACTGACTCCATGCCATGGATCATTTCAATAGGTTCCTCGCCAAGGATCCTCATTACGGGCGTTGGACCATCAACAATCACTGGAGGCTTCTTACGAGGAGCAGGAATCGGTCTCACCGGACTGGGGAGACGCACTAAGGGCCGAGTGCTCACAGCAGGCACTGGCTGTACCGAGTTATGAATGCGCACTGGGGGGAGACAGCGAGGAGCAGGCACAGGACATACTGTGCTACGGAGGCGCACTGGAGAGAAAGTACGAGAGGCATGCACATGCTCGCTACAAAAAGCACGAGTAGTTGACTCAGGCCTCAACCCTTGCCCAGCCAAACTACTCGTGTGCCCCCCCCAAAAAATATTTGGGGGCAGCCTCCCGTTTCTTCCAGGTAAGTTCCGAAATCTTTCGATTACCTGGCCCCAAGTCCAGTTTCTCCTTTCCCACCATTCTTCCACTGACCAGGTGTCCATATCTACCCGGGCACGCTGCTTGATCCAATCATGGTGGGTGGTTCTGTAATAAGGGTCATCTAAAGGAGACCAAAATGCGGCGTGTGAAGTGCTCATAATTACTTTTAATGAAAACACTTTGCAAAATAACAAAAACTACCAACAACAGTCCCGTCAGGTACAAACAACGAAACGGAAATCAACCACCCACAAAACTCCATGAAAAACAGGCTGCCTAAGTATTGCTTTCAATCAGAGACAATGAAAAACACCTGCCTCTGATTGGAAACCATACCCGGCACCAACATAGAAAATACAACACAGAACGATAATCTAGACAACCCACATAGAAAACAGAAAACCCAAAATACATAGACAAAAACACCCCCCTGTCACGCCCTGACCGATCTACTATAGAAAAATTACCTCATACTAAGGTCAGAACGTGACACAGTGTGATAACTGACAGTGCAGGGCATGATACGTTTTATTTCACCTTTATTTAACCAGGTAGACAAGTTGAGAACAAGTTCTCATTTACAATTGCGACCTGGCCAAGATAAAGCAAAGCAGTTTGACACATACAACAACACAGAGTTACACATGGAGTAAAACAAACATACAGTCAATAATACAGTAGAAAAATAAGTCTATATATAATGTGAGCAAATGAGGTGAGATAAGGGAGGTAAAGGCAAAAAGGCCATGGTGGCAAAGTAAATACAATATAGCAAGTAAAACACTGGAATGGTAGATTTGTAGTGGAAGAAAGTGCAAAGTAGAAATACAAATAACGGGGTGCAAAGGAGCAAAATAAATACATAAATACAGTAGGGGAAGAGGTAGTTGTTTGGGCTAAATTATAAACGGGCTATGTACAGGTGCAGTGATCTGTGAGCTGCTCTGACAGCTGGTGCTTAAAGCTAGTGAGGGAGATAAGTGTTTCCAGTTTCAGAGATTTTTGTAGTTTGTTCCAGTCATTGGCAGCAGAGAACTGGAAGGAGAGATGGCCAAAGGAGGAATTGGCTTTGGGAAGACCAGAGAGATATACCTGCTGGAGCGGGTGCTACAGGTGGGTGCTGATATGGTGAGCAGTGAGCTGAGATAAGGGGGGACTTTACCTAACAGGGTCTTGTAGATGACCTGGAGCCAGTAGGTTTGGTGACGAGTTGGAAGCGAGGGCCAGCCAACAAGAGCGTACAGGTCGCAGTGGTGGGTAGTATATGGGGCTTTGGTGGCAAAGCGGATGGCACTGTGATAGACTGCATCCAGTTTATTGAGTAGGGTATTGGAGGCAATTTTGGAAATCACATCGCCAAAGTCGAGGATCGGTAGGATGGTCAGTTTTACGAGGGTATGTTTGGCAGCATGAGTGAAGGATGCTTTGTTGCAAAATAGGAAGCCAATTCTAGATTTAACTTTGGATTGGAGATGTTTGATGTGAGTCTGGAAGGAGAGTTTACAGTCTAACCAGACACCTAGGTATTTGTAGTTGTCCATATATTCTAAGTCAGAACCGTCCAGAGCAGTGATGCTGGACGTGCGGGCAGGTGCAGGTAGCGATCGGTTGAAGAGCATGCATTTAGTTTTACTTGTATTTAAGAGCAGTTGGAGGCCACGGAAGGAGAGTTGTATGGCATTGAAGCTCGTCTGGACGGTTGTTAACCTGTTAGGGCTAGGGGGCAGCATTTGCACGTCTGGATAAATTTTTTTACCCGATTTAATCTGGTTACTAATCCTACCCAGTAACTAGAATATGCATATACTTATTATATATGGATAGAAAACACTCTAAAGTTTCTAAAACTGTTTGAATGGTGTCTGTGAGTATAACAGAACTCATTTGGCAGGCAAAACCCTGAGACATTTTCTGACAGGAAGTGGATACCTGATGTGTTGTATTGACTTTAAACCTATCCCATTGAAAAACACAGGGGCTGAGGAATATTTTGGCACTTCCTATTGCTTCCACTAGATGTCACCAGCCTTTACAAAGTGTTTTGAGTCTTCTGGAGGGAGATCTGACCGAACAAGAGCCATGGAACGATGATGTCCCATTAGACACCTGGCGCGCGAGTTCATGTTGGGTACCCTCGTTCCAATACGTTATAAAAGAGTATGCATTCGTCCACCTTGAATATTATTCATGTTCTGGTTAAAAAAGGCCCTAATGATTTATGCTATACAACGTTTGACATGTTTGAACGAACGTAAATATATTTTTTCCCCTCGTTCATGACGAGAAGTCCGGCTAGCTTAGATCATGTGCTAACAAGACGGAGATTTTTGGACATAAATGATGAGCTTTTTTGAACAAAACTACATTCGTTATGGACCTGTGATACCTGGAAGTGACATCTGATGAAGAGAATCAAAGGTAATGGATTATTTACATAGTATTTTCGATTTTAGATCTCCCCAACATGACGTCTAGTCTGTATCGCAACGCGTATTTTTCTGGGCGCAGTGCTCAGATTATTGCAAAGTGTGATTTCCCAGTAAGGTTATTTTTAAATCTGGCAAGTTGATTGCGTTCAAGAGATGTAAATCTATAATTCTTTAAATGACAATATAATATTTTACCAATGTTTTCTAATTTTAATTATTTCATTTGTGGTGTTGACTTGACTGTCGGTTATTGGAGGGAAACGATTTCCTCAACATCAATGCCATAGTAAAACGCTGTTTTTGGATATAAATATGAACTTGATAGAACTAAAAATGCATGCATTGTCTAACATAATGTCCTAGGAGTGTCATCTGATGGAGATTGTAAAAGGTTAGTGCATCATTTTAGCTGCTTTTATGGTTTTGGTGACCCTGTCTTTGAATTGACAAAACATTACACACAACTCTTGTAAATGTACTGTCCTAACATACTCTAAATTTATGCTTTCGCCGTAAAACCTTTTTGAAATCGTAAAACGTGGTTAGATTAAGGAGATGTTTATCTTTCAAAGGGTGTAAAATAGTTGTATGTTTGAAAAATTTGAATTTTGACATTTATTTGGATTCAAATTTGCCGCTCTTGAAATGCACCTGCTGTTGATGGAGTGCACCACGGGTGGGACGCTAGCGTCCCACCTAGCCCATAGAGGTTAATAAACATCAAGATGAGCTTACACATACCTGCTGCGTTTTGGTCTTCCATAACCGACGAAAACCGTGACATCTCTAGGTCTCTTTCACACTTCTTTGTGATACGGAGGGTGTTGACATTATGTGAGGATAATTTATTATAAATTAAGGATACAAGCCCAGTTATTCTGGTAGACAAGATCAATTTTGCAATAAGGTGGGAGCCTGGAAAGGCCTCCTATGGTACACCATATGTTTTCAGAGCTGTACATTCAAAACATACATTATCATACATTAAAACATACATTATCATACATCCAAACTTACATTATCATACATCCTACGCATACATAATCAGCTTCTGATTAACTTATTTGTTTTGGTTACATAACATGCAACTCTTGTCACGCCTGCTCCTGCTCTTCCCCCCTGGCGCTCGAGGGCACCAGGTTGCCCTGCATTACGCACTCCTGCCACCATTTACGCACACCTGCCTTCCCTCGTCACGCGCATCAGCGATATTGGACTCACCTGGACTCAATCAATCACCTGTTTATTACCTCCCCAATATTTGTCAGTTCCCCAGCTCTGTTCCCTGCTGCTGCATTGTTTGTCGTCTGTCTTTGTGTTTCCCAGTTCTGAAGCTGTTCCTGTCCCTTTGCATCTCCGTTCCTAAATAAATGTCAATTCCCCGTGCCTGCTTCTCTTCTCTAGCGTCATTCCTTACAACTCTGTTATGATAGTGATGAATGCTAACATGTACAATTACCACTACAGATATGAGTGAATAGCATCACACACAAATGTACAGTACCAGCACCTGATCAATTTACTGGTATTATGCTAGAGTTGTTTTGTTTGACCATTTTCTTCAAAATCCCTCTGATTTCCTCAGTATTCAAAACATAAATGACTGGATTGAGCATGGGGGGGAAGCTGAAGCAAGAGACAAACAGATAATCCTGGCATTGGAATGAAGAGAGAAGGTCACTGCAGCAATGTAGGTGGATATAAATGGAAGAAAGAAAAGTGCTACTGTGAGAAGGTGTGATATACAAGTCTTCAGAGCCTTCACACGGCACTCCCAGGTAGTAATTCTAAACAGGGCAAGTAAAATACACACATAAGACAGGACTATGAAAACGAACGGTACATGAAGGACTAGTACTATATTCACTTTTGCCATGATGGAATTGGCTGAATTGTCATTGCAGGCCATTCTGTACAAAGGCCCATGATCACAGAAATAACTGTCAATAACTATGGTTTTACAGTAAGACAGTCTAGTGATCAGCACCGTGGTTGTACCAACAATGACCACATTGACAAGCCACATCCCTGTAATCAAGACAGACATGCTAGTGTTAGTGAACAGAGTGTGGTATCTCAGAGGCAAGCATATGGCAACAAACCTATCACATGCCAGAACAACTAGGGTCATAGACTGCAAAGCAATAAAGAAGAACACAAAAAACATATTGGCCAGACATGCTTCATAGGTGATGTATTGTGAATCAAAAATAAATGTCTTCATCAGGTTAGGAATTAGTGCACTGCTCTCACCTAAGTCAGCTACTGCTAAGTTTAAAATGCCAATGTCATACATTTCGTTTTCTGATGAAGAGTAAGAAATATCGGACCAATACGCAGCGTGGTAAGTATCCATACTTATATTTTTATTCATACATGAACACTGAAACAAAACAAGAAAATGCATGACAGTCCTGTAAGGTAACATTGCCTATACATGGAACAATCACATACAAACACAATAGAAAATAAACCCATATAAATATGGCCTCCAATTAGAAGCAATGACAACCAGCTGCTTCTAATTGGAGGTCGTTCCCAAAATTAACATAGAAATACAAATACGAACATAGAAATACAAAACATAGAACAATACCCCCAAAAACCCGACAACACAAAACAAACACACCCCTGCCACGTCCTGACCAAACTACAATAACAAATAACCCCTTTTACTGGTCAGAACGTGACAGTACCCCCCCCAAAGGTGCAGACCCCGGATGCACCTCACACCAAAAAATTATAATAAAAAATAATTTTAAAATCCTAAACTAAAGGGAGGGAAGGGAGGGTGGCTACCATCACCGACGGCTCCTGTGCCCCCCCAAATCCTCCTCCTATGGAGGTGGCTCAGGCTCTGGACTTAGTCCCCAACCTAACCTGTCCACCCCTGCTGAAGACCTCAGGCTGAAACGCATCACTGGAGACCTCAGGCTGAAGTGTGTTGCTGGAGACCTCGGGCTGAAGCGCGTCGCTGGAGACCTCGGGCTGAAGCGCGTCGCTGGAGACCTCGGGCTGAAGCGTGTCGCTGGAGGCCTCGGGCTGGAGGGCGACTCTGTCGGTTCCGGACTGGAGGGCGACTCTGTCGGCTCCGGACTGTGGGCCATCTCTGTCGGCTCCGGACTGGAGGGCGACTCAGTCGGCTCCGGACTGTGGGCCGTCTCTGTCGGCTCCGGACTGTGGGCCGTCTCTGTCGGCTCCGGACTGTGGGCCGTCTCTGTCGGCTCCGGACTGTGGGCCGTCTCTGTCGGCTCCGGACTGTGGGCCGTCTCTGTCGGCTCCGAACTGAGGGCTGTCTCTAGACAGGGCACTGTTGCCGGACACTCTGGACGGGGCAATGTTGCCGGACACTCTGGACGGGGCAATGTTGCCGGACACTCTGGACGGGGCAATGTTGCCGGACACTCTGGACGGGGCAATGTTGCCGGACACTCTGGACGGGGCAATGTTGCCGGACACTCTGGACGGGGCAATGTTGCCGGACACTCTGGACGGGGCACTGTTGCCAGACACTCTGGACGGGGCACTGTTGCCGGACACTCTGGACGGGGCACTGTTGCCGGACACTCTGGACGGGGCACTGTTGCCGGACACTCTGGACGGGGCAGTGTTGCCGGACACTCTAGACGGGGAATGCGCACTGGAAGCCTGATGCGTGGGGCTGGTACTGGAGGTACCAGACTGGAGACACACACCCCAAGGCTAGTGCGAGGTGCAGGAGCAGGACGTACTGGACTGGACTGACGCACTACAGGCCTGGTGCGTGGGGCTGGCTTTGGAGGCGCCAGACTAGGGACACGCACCTCAAGGCTAGTGCGAGGAGCAGGAACTGGATACACGGGGCCTTGACTATGCACTGTAGGACACAGCCTGCATAACCAGTTCTGGCTGGATAGTTACTGTAGCCCAGCACGGGCGGAGTGCTGGTGTCGACCGCACCGGCCTATAGGTGCGCACTGGTGATACAGTGAGTATCTCCACATAGCGTGGTGTTTTCTTGGTCCAACGCTCCCCATAATAAGCACGGGAAGTTGGCTCAGGTCCCAGTCCTGGCCTAGCCAACTTACCCGTGTGACCCCCCCAAAATTCTTTGGGGGGCTGCCTCTCAGGCTTCCTTGCCAGCCGTGTTCCCGAATAACGTTCTCGATCCTCTCCAGTCTTCCTCCATGGTCCTTCTCCAGCCAGTATCTCCTCCCAAGTCCATGACTCCGTATACACCTCCTGCTGCTCCCTCCTCCGCTGCTTGGTCCTCGTTTGGTGGGTGATTCTGTCATACGTTTCGTTTTCTGATGAAGAGTAAGAAATATCGGACCAATACGCAGGGTGGTAAGTGTCCATACTTATATTTTTATTCATACGTGAACACTGAAACAAAACAAGAAAATGCACGACAGTCCTGTAAGGTATCCTTGCCTATACATGGAACAATCACCCACAAACACAATAGAAAATAAACCCATATAAATATGGCCTCCAATTAGAAGCAACGACAACCAGCTGCTTCTAATTGGAGGTGGTTCCCAAAACTAACATAGAAATACAAATACTAGAAATACGAACATAGAAATACAAAACATAGAACAACCGTTTGTCTTTACCAGAGTAGCCTAAACATTACAAACATAACTTGACATTTGATCAAATCACAGTAAAAGTTACTGAATCAAACGTACCAACAGATGGTGTCAGTGGCAACAAGTTGAGCCAAGCATTCACTGTATTTGCAGGTGAAGGTCTGTTGTTTGCAGGAGAGCCACTTAATTGTGGTTAAAAGTCTGCGCCATGTGCCATTTATATGTATGTGTCCTTCACTGTAAATGTCTGTCATAGGATATTGAAAACCCCCAGGAGAATGATGTAATCATAGTTGGACTGGCACTGGAGCTGTACAGCATATCAACTACAGCAAGGTTGCAAATCAGAAGATACATTGACTTGTGCATCATGAAGGATAAAACATATTTGCGACATTAGAAAGCATGACTAGGAGATAGATACACAGAATTACAATCCCTACTGTCAGAGGTCTGTCAATTTATTTGGCATAAAAAGTTAGGTTGCTTGCATAACCCCCGGTTCTCTAATATTATGAGTGAGATATCTCATGTGGGAGTTTGCTACTCTCTCTGAAGTACCTATCAAAATTATCTATTGGAGACAGACGGGTAGAGTGGCGAGTGGCAAATGAGGTGAGACCCTCACTTACATAAAAGGAGCCACTCTCCTGCCCTCTGGTTATTCCCAAGCATGCTTCTCCTCCTCACTCACTTTGCGAGCAGGGGAATGTGGTGAGATACAATGCATTCGGTGAGTATTAAGACCCCTCAACTTTTTCCACATTTTGTTACGTTACAGTCTTATTCTAAAATTGATTAAATGATTTTTTTCCCCTCATCAACCTACACACAATAACCCATAACGACAAAGCAAAAACAGTTTGGGGGATTTTTTTTTGCAAATGTATAAAATAAAAAAACGGATATACCACATTTACATAAGTATTCAGACCTTTTACTCAGTAAAAGCGATTACAGCCTCTTCTTGGGGATGATGCTGACAGCTTGGCACACCTGTATTTGGGGAGTTTCTCCTATTCTTCTCTGCAGTTCCACTCAAGCTCTGTCAGGTTGGATGGGGAGTGTCGCTGCACAGCTATTTTCAGGTCTCTCCAGAGATGTTCGATCGGCTTCAAGTCCGGGCCCTGGCTCATTCAAAGACTTGTCCCTCAAGCCAGTCCTGCATTGTCTTGGCTGTGTGCTTAGGGTCGTTGTCCTGTTGAAAGGGGAACCTTTGCCCCAGTCTGAGGTCGTGGGTGCTCTGGAGCAGGTTTTCATCAAGGATGTCTCTGTACCATGCTCCGTTCATTTTCCCTCAATCCTGACTAGTCTCCCAGTCCCTGCTGCTGAAAAACATCCCCACAGCGTGATGCTGCCACCACCATGCTTCACAGTACGGATGGTGCCAGGTTTCCTCCAGACATGACAATTGGCATTCAGGCCAAAGAGTTCAATCTTGGTTTCCTCAGACAAGAGAATCTTGATTCTCAAGGACTGAGAGTCCTTTAGGTGCCTTTTTGGCAAACGTCCGTCTGGCCACTGTACCATAAAGGCCTGATTGATGGTGTGCTGCAGAGATGGTTGTCCTTCTGGAAGGTTCTCCCATCTCTACAGAAGAACTCTGGAGCTCTGTCAGAGTGACCATCGAGTTCTTGGTCATCTCCCTGACCAAGGCCCTTCTCCCCTGATTGCTCAGTTTGGCCAGGTGGCCAGCACTTGGAAGAGTCTTGGTGGTTCCAAACGTCTTCCATTTAATAATGATGGAGGCCATTGTGTTCTTGGGGACCTTCAATGCAGCAGACATTTTTGGTACCATTCCCCAGATCTGTGCCTCTGCAAAATCCTGTCTCGCAGCTCTACTGACAATTCCTTCGACCTCATGGCTTGTTTTTTTGCTCTGACATGCACTGTCAACAATGGGACATTGTATAGACAGGTTTGTGACTTTCCAAATCATGTCCAATCAATTGAATTTACCACAGGTGGACTCCAATCAAGTGGCAAAAACATCTCAAGGACGATCAATGGAAACAGGATGTACCTGAGCTCAATTTCGAGTCTCAGAGCAAAGGGTCTGAATACTTATGTAGAAAAGGCATTACTGCTTTTTTATATATAGATTTGAAAAAACAAATTATATACATTTTCAAACATTTCTAAAAACCTGTTTTCACTTTGTCATTATGGGGTATTGTGTGTAGATTGATGAGGAAAATGATTTATTTAATCCATAAAAAAAACAATTATATACAATTTTTTGAAAAAAGTCAAGTGGTCTGAATACTTTCCGAATGCACTGTATCTCACTCATAATGTCAGCGAACCTGGGTTACGCAACTAAACTTAAGTTATTTTTCCATTATTTGTTTCGATATCTCACGTGGGGATGTGGCCAACTCCCGTATTGCAAAAATTCTCTCTGAAGCCAGGGAAGTTCCAACATCAGCAACCTTCAGAGGTCCCGAAACTAAGGGAGAATGCACAGAAAAAGGTGCAAAGACAACCCAAAGGGGGAAAAACCTCAAAGAAAGTGAGGGGAAGCATACAATCTCAGTTTAATGAGATATTCCCCAAAAACAGTGACGAAGATGTCAACTACTCTGTAGGAAAGGGCCCTTCCAAGCCACTCTGAAGGCTATTACCCTCACCATTATAAATCAATTTAATGGTCCCATTGAAAATAGAAGGGCCTCTTCCGAGGGTGGTTGCCCAACGAGCGTGGAGCATGACACCCTTGCCCAAGCTCTCCTACAATCCAAGTAGATGCTAACCACATGTACTAGACAACAATGGGGACTCCTTTCTAGGGAAGGTTGACAGGCGAAAAGCCATAGGCTCCAAGGTGCGACAATGGGAAAATTGCTTTGTTCGCTTGGGTAAAGGCCCTGCATGAAGATAGCTGCCAGGACTGGTCGTAAGTAGGGTTGTAACTGCCAACCGGAAAATAACTGGTCATCGAAGGGCTCAAAGATGAGGAGGGAAAGCATACGGCATCACGCACTTCTCATGGGTGTGTAAGCTCTTCCACCCCAAACGTGTTTCGGGATCTGGTCTCCTCGGGTCGTCGCTTCTAACAGGCTGCAGTCAGTCTGGATAAATGCGGGAAGCAGGCTCTCTCGACGTAAGACTTCAGGCAATGTAGTTTGAAGGAAGAGGGAAACACCTGCAGCACAGTATTCCTAAACATGGGCAGTAGGACAGATACATCACTGGTAAGTCTTGGCCCTGCTACATTTACATTTAAGTCATTTAAGTCATTTAGCAGACGCTCTTATCCAGAGCGACTTATTCTACATGGAGGAGGGTTGTCAAGAGCTATAAAGTTCCTCAGCCACTCGCTCCCGTAAGATGGGAAGATAGAGCAGGCAGTGGCCGGCTTGCGTGAACCAATCTTAGTGAAAAAACGTGATGAGGAAAAGCCAAAGCTTTGTGGACTCGGGAGTACTAGATAGCTGTCTGAGGCTCCGACGCCTGTGAGGGCGTTGCCCCTCCCCCCTTTCCCTAATATCCAGAAAGTAAACTAAGGAAATGGTGTACCTAATCAGATGTACAACTGAATGCATTCAACTGAAACACGTCTTCCGCATTTATCCCAACCCCTTTAAATCAGAGAGGTGGGCGGGGCTGCTTTAATCGACTTCCACGTCATCGGCTCCCAGGGAACAGTGGGTTAACTGCCTTGCTCAGGGGCAGAACGACAGATTTTTACCTTGTCAGCTCTGATATTCAAGCCAGCAACCTTTCGGTTATTGGCCCAAAGCTCCTACCCACCTGGCTACCTGCCGAGATCCAGAAAGTAAACTAAGGAGTAACTATACTGTTTGATCTCTTGCTCAATGGAGAGTGTTCTCTATTACAGAGCCAAGTTGTCTTTGCCAAGTAGAGTGTGGCGGATGAATCAGAATAAGTTGGGTAACATAGATAATTAAGATGTTTTATTTGCATAATATGCTTATGTGACATACTTGTCATTAGAATGTATCTCTTTGGACTCTGGTGTTGACAGTTGCACGTCTTCCCTTAGCTAGGGCTCAGTCACTTGGAGCCCAGAGAGGGGAGAGGTCAGGCTTGTCTTTCATATGTCCCTGGTGCTATGCAGAATATCAGAAAGGGAAGAGGACAGAATGGAACATTGTCTTCATATGTGAATGTGTCTTTATCTATTCTTAAACCATGTGAAGGGATGGCGTGATTAATGGGGAACCAATTACTTGTCTCCACAATGTCTGTGCGCAAGTCACTCCCTCCTTTGGCAGTGGGGGAAGGTGTATGGCAGTGTCTGGAACCATTGTATGTCCCCTCTGATGTTGCACTTATCTTGGGATAGTGTATGACCTAGAGGCTCACTCCCCTCAGTGAACTTGTCCAGGAGTGGAGTCAAGAGGGGGTTTACTTGAGATGGGAGTATCTAGAGTTGTCAATTGATTTATGCCATTGGATGAGCTAATGGTTCTGTTCTATAACGTACCAGGGAGAGACGGTTCCAGTTTGGAGTAGGAGGACCAGACACTGGTCTATACAATGAAAACTGTTGATACAGCAGTTGCTGTCTGCTATGTTTTATAGATATCTTTCATACAAAATTTAACCTTATGACTTTTTCTATGTATCTGTGGTTCGTCATGTACGTTGAGAGGGGTATATCTTGGCTATAAAAGATCTTTGTACTTTTGTGTTGACACTTTTCAATGGTTCATTGAAAGTGAAAGTGCTATTGCAAAACTCTTAATTATTAACCTCTTACATCTAGACGTTCTGCTAGCGGAACACCTGCTCCAATATCCAATGATGGGCGTGGCGCGAAATACAAATTGTCTAAAATCCGAAAACTTCCATTTTTCAAACATATGACTATTTTACAGCATTTTAAAGACAAGACTCATTAATCTAACCACACTGTCCGATTTCAAAAAGGCTTTACAACGAAAGCAAAACATTAGATTATGTCAGCAGAGTACCCAGCCAGAAATAATCAGACACCCATTTTTCAAGCTAGCCTATAATGTCACAAAAAACAAAACCACAGCTAAATGCAGCACTAACCTTTGATTATCTTCATCAGATGACAACCCTATGACATTATGTTATACAATGCATGCATGTTTTGTTCAATCAAGTTCATATTTATATCAAAAAACAGCTTTTTTACATTAGCATGTGACGTTCAGAACTAGCATACCCCCCGCAAACATCCGGTGAATTTACTAAATTACTCACGATAAACGTTCACAAAAAACATAACAATTATTTTAAGAATTATAGATACAGAACTCCTCTATGCACTCGATATGTCCGATTTTAAAATAGCTTTTCGGTGAAAGCACATTTTGCAATATTCTCAGTAGATAGCCCAGCCATCACGGCTAGCCATTTAGACACCGACCAAGTTTAGCCCTGATCAAACTCCGATTTACTATTACAAAAGTTTCATTACCTTTGTTGTCTTCGTCAGAATGCACTCCCAGGACTGCTACTTCAATAACAAATGTTGGTTTGGTCCAAAATAATCCATCGTTATATCCAAATTGCGGCGTTTTGTTAGTGCGTTCCAAGACACTATCCGAAATGGTAAATCAGGGTCGCGAGCATGGCGCAATTCGTGACAAAAGATTTCTAAATATTCCATTACCGTACTTCGAAGCATGTCAACCGTTGTTTAAAATCAATTTTATGCCATTTTTCTCGTAAAAAAGCGATAATATTCCGACCGGGAATCTCCGTTTAGCTAAACAGAGGAAAGAAAACAAAGCTTTCGGTCGACGCGGGCACGAGCCTGAGTCTCACAGTACTGTAACCAGCCACTACCCAAACGCGCTACTTTGTTTCAGCCAGAGCCTGCAAAGCCACGATTCAGCATTTTGCCGCCTTCTGAGAGTCCATGTGAGCCGTAGAAAGTGTCACGTAAGAGCAGAGATCCCCTGTAATAGATAGAGATAATCAACAAGGCCAAGAAATGGTCAGACAGGGTACTTCCTGTACAGAATCTTCTCAGGTTTTGGCCTGCCAAATTAGTTCTGTTATAGTCAGACACCATTCAAACAGTTTTAGAAACTTTGGAGTGTTTTCTATCCAAAGCTAATAATTATATGCATATTCTAGTTTCTGGGCAGGAGTACTAATCAGATTAAATTGGGTACGTTTTTTATCCGTCCGTGAAAATACTGCCCCCTAGCCATAACAGGTTAAAGATGTAGTTTAAGTATAATTCTGACTGGTGTGTGAAGTTTGTACCTCTCCTCATTTGGTAATGCAGAAAAACACCCCTCAGAATCCTAAAAAGGGCTAAGAGGGTTTACCAGTGAAACCTGGAAACCTGTACTCCCGTAGAACGGGGGAGCGGTATGGTTCGGGTTCCCCTGCTGTCATACAGAGTAGCATTGCCCTATTGTGGGAAAACTGGAGTGGCGCATATCATAGCTGGCTTGACTGTGATAGGCTCTATCTCCGGGGCTAAGGGAGGCATTCGGGGAGGAACAAAAAGTGTGTCTCCTCCATTTCCTCATATGAACACGGTCACAAAAGTGAGCTTCTGCACAGAGAATAGGGTTTCGTCTGAACACAGCTCTGCCTACCCACTGCTGCGAAACTTGGAGAGGGGAAGGCGTAGCAACTGTTAAACCCAAAGAGAGAGGGTATGGCCCTGCACACTATCCTTCTCAGCTGCCAGGGCTGCGCCCTAGGATGGCTGACCCTTCCTACCTCCTTTAAGAGGGACAGAGGGGCAGATCCTTGCTGCGGCCGCATCGTAAGTGTCACGTCCTGGCCAGTAAAAGGGTTAATTGTCATTTTAGTTTGGTCAGGACGTGGCAGAGGGTATTTGTTTTATGTGGTTCAGGGTGGTGTGTTAGTTAGGAGGGCGTTTTATTTATTATTTCCGGGTTTTGAGTTATGGTCTATGTTGATGTATTTCTATGTGTAGTCTGGTTGATCTATTTCTATGTTGAGTTAATTGGGGTGGACTTCCAATTGAAGGCAGCTGTGTGGTGTTGCCTTTGATTGGAAGTCCTATATTAGTTGGGTGTGTTTGTCTGTGTATTTGTGGAAGATTGTTCTGTGTTTAGCCTTGTGCCTTGCCAGGCTGTCTGTTGATCGTACGTTCTCTTGTTTGTTATTTTTGTACGTTCATTCTGAGTTAATAAAACATCAAGATGAGCTTACACATACCTGCTGCGTTTTGGTCCTCCTTCACCGACGTCAACCGTGACAGAATCTCCCACCAAACCAGGACCAAGCAGCAGAGGAAGGAGCAAGGGGAATTCGGTGAGAACCGAGGAACGCGACTGGCGTTTAAACCGGAGAGGCAACCCAATAAAACATTTTGGGGGGGCACACGGACAGATCGGCGGAGCCGAGGATGGAACCAGAGCTAGTCGGGGAAAAATGGGAGGTGAGAGAAACAGAGACGATAAAGGAATTGATGGGAAAATTGGAGGAGAAAAGGATGAGAGAGCTACTGTGTTGGTGTGTTAGGTACGACATTCGCCCTACAGAGCGTGTCCTAATGTTTTCACCTGTGTTAGCCTTTATTAATAGTCCTGAGAGGCGTGCTAGCTGGCTGGTGAGGATAATACCAGCACCCCGCACCAGGCCTCCAGTTCGTCAGCCCAGTTCATCAGCCCTGTTCCCGCTCCCCGCACTAGCTCTGAGGTGCGTGTTCCCAGTCTGGCACGTCCAGTACCAGCACCACGCACCAGGTTTCAAGTGCGTCAGCCCAGTCCGACTCGTCCTGTTCCCGCTCCCCGCACTAGCTCTGAGGTGCGTGTTCCCAGTCTGGCACGTCCAGTACCAGCACCACGCACCAGGTTTCAAGTGCGTCAGCCCAGTCCGACTCGTCCTATTCCCGCTCCCCGCACTAGCCTGGAAGTGCGTGTTCCCAAGCTGGCATTTCCAGTACCAGCACCACGCACCAGGATTATAGTGCGTCAGCCCAGTCCAGTACGTCCTGTTCCCGCTCCACGCACTAGCCCTAAGGTGTGTGTTTCAAAGCTGACATATCCAGTACCAGCACCACGCATCAGGCATCTAGTGCGTAAACCCAGCCTCGCCAGTCAACAGTCACCAGAGCTGCCCGCCAGTCAACAGTCACCAGAGCTGCCCGCCAGTCAACGTCAACAGAGCTGCCCGCCAGTCAGGAGTCACCAGAGCCGCCCGCTAGTCAGGAGCCGCCAGAGCCGCCCGCTAGTCAGAAGCCGCCAGAGTGGCCAAACTGCCCGGAACTCACAGAGTGGCCAGACTGCCCGGAACTCACAGAGTGGCCAGACTGCCCGGAACTGCCCGGAACTGCCAGAGTGGCCAGACTGCCCGGAACTGCCAGAGTGGCCAGACTGCCCGGAACTGCCAGAGTGGCCAGACTGCCCGGAACTGCCAGACTGCCCCGAGCTGCCAGACTGGCCCGACTGCCCCCCGACGATGCCAGAGTGGCCCGACTGCCTGGAACGGCCAGAACCGGAGCCACCTCCAGATATAGGTGGGTTGGGGAGGGGGTTGTAGCACAGTGCCGTCGTTGACGGCAGCCACCCTCTCTTCCCTCCCTTTAGTAGGGGGGAATTTCTGTTTTGTTGTTGTTTGGGGTTGTTTTTCTTAACTTCTTGGGGCTATGTGGGACGCTAGCGTGCCACCCGTGGTGCACCCTATCAACAGCAGGTGCATTTCAAGAGCGGCAAATTTGAAACCAAATAAATGTCAAAATTCAAATTTTTCAAATATACAACTATCTTACACCCTTTGAAAGATAAACATCTCCTTAATCTAACCACGTTGTCCGATTTCAAAAAGGTTTTACGGCGAAAGCATAAAGTTAGATTATGTTAGGAGAGTACATTGACAATAGCTGTGTGTAATGTTTTGTCAATTCAAAGACGGGCGTCACCAAAACCATAAAACCAGCTAAAATGATGCACTAACCTTTTACAATCTCCATCAGATGACACTCCTAGGACATTATGTTAGACAATGCATGCATTTTTAGTTCTATCAAGTTCATATTTATATCCAAAAACAGCGTTTTACTATGGCATTGATGTTGAGGAAATCGTTTCCCTCCAATAACCGGCAGTCAATTCAACACCACAAATTAAATAATTAAAATTAGAAAACATTGGTAAAATATTATATTGTCATTTAAAGAATTATAGATTTACATCTCTTGAACGCAATCAACTTGCCAGATTTAAAAATAACCTTACTGGGAAATCACACTTTGCAATAATCTGAGCACTGCGCCCAGAAAAATATGCTTTGCTGTACAGACAAACGGCCATGTTGGAGAGATCTAAAATCGAAAATACTATGTAAATAATCCATTACCTTTGATTCTCTTCATCAGATGTCACTTCCAGAAATCCCAGGTCCATAACGAATGTAGTTTTGTTCAAAAAAGCTCATCATTTATATCCAAAAAGCTCCGTGTTGTTAGCACATGATCTAAGCCAGCCGGACTTCTCGTCATGAACGAGGGGAAAAAATATATTTACGTTCGTTCAAACATGTCAAACGTTGTATAGCATAAATCATTAGGGCCTTTTTTAACCAGAACATGAATAATATTCAAGGTGGACGAATGCATTCTCTTTTATAACGTATTGGAACGAGGGTACCCAACATGAACTCGCGGGCTAGGTGTCTAATGGGCCATCATCGTTCCATGGCTCTTGTTCGGTCAGATCTCCCTCCAGAAGACTCAAAACACTTTCTAAAGGCTGGTGACATCTAGTGGAAGCAATAGGAAGTGCCAAAATATTCCTCAGCCCCTGTGTTTTTCAATGGCATAGGTTTAAAGGTAATACAACACATCAGGTATCCACTTCCTGTCAGAAAATGTCTCAGGGTTTTGCCTGCCAAATGAGTTCTGTTATACTCACAGACACCATTCAAACAGTTTTAGAAACTTTAGAGTGTTTTCTATCCATATATAATAAGTATATGCATATTCTAGTTACTGGGTAGGATTAGTAACCAGATTAAATCGGGTACATTTTTTTTATCCAGCCGTGCAAATACTGCCCCCTAGCCCTAACAGGTTTTAAGACGTCTTTATCGTGACCACATCAAGGCGGGATTTTTTTCTTTACTTTGCATGTCATATGGGGGTTATAATCATGGCCATGGAGTTGTTTGCAGGTCAGAAAGAACAGTCCTGGTTTATTTATAAATGTATGTCTCAAAAGATATCATGCTGACACTATATGCATCAATACATTCTAAAATAAATAATTAGACTAACTAATGCTGTCAGATCTAAAAGCAGCCCCATGTCATTAAAGTGTCCTGAGATTTCAATTACACATGAGAAAATGGAATATTAACTGACTAATGAGTCATTGAATCACTCCAGGGACTAGGCCTAGACAGGGAGGATTTACATATTAGCCAGTCATTCTGGATGACTTAGATGTATTGTGATGTATAAAACAAAATCAAACTGGTCATTTATTGTAAGAAAAACAACACCATTCTATGATATTGCAAAAAACATTCTCAAGGAAAATCTAAGACATCACACAATCTATTTGTATTGCCTACGTTGAATAAACTAAAGCCTATGTGCTGTTTATTTACTCTTTATAAGGAATACTAGAAAATAAGTGTGCACTGTTCCATCATTCAGTTGTGCTCGTTAGTCTGAAATGAAACCACAGATACCGCAGGAGTGTTGGTTAGCACTGTAGCACTGCTCAGGTGTTCCACAGCTAATTAAGCTAGGTTAATGATGTGTTGACGATTTTGCGTGTTATCTGAAGAGACAGATGTCGTAATACAATGCATCAGAGTTAGGCCACCTGATAGAAGGCTGACGCAAACAAGAAAGCAAATGAAGGAGCTGATACTGTTCCAGTCAAGAGGATACATGTTCCTAGTTTTCATGTGGAGTTAAAATGCAGTGTTATTCTCCCACTACTGATAATGTTGGTGAAATAGTGACTTTGGGTCATAGGTCTCCTTTTGGTTGTGTTCTTATTGTTTTTAAAGCACAGGGTTGTCATAGGCATCGTGAAGATTGGACCAAGGCGCAGCGAGTAAAGTGCTCATCTTCTTAATTTATTAGAAATAACACTTAAACAAAAGAAAGAAACAATGAAACAGTCCCATAAGGTGCACAGACTATACAGGAAATAACCACCCACAAAACACAAGTGAAACAAACCTCAACTAAATATGGCCTCCAATTAGAGGCAACGACAACCAGCTGTCTCTAATTGAAGGTCCTACCAAAAACCCAACATAGAAATAGAAAACATAGAACCTAAACCAAAAACACCGAAACACAAAACAAACACCCCCTGCCACGCCCTGACCAAAACTTCAATGACAAATAACCCCTTTTACTGGTCAGGACGTGACAAGGGTCCATATTGTTCTAGTGCACAGATTTGTAGGAATACTTTATGTATTGTTTCTCTAACACATCCTATCTATATATAATATCTATATTTTTTTACATTTTAATATATTAACAGGGGATTTGACACCTGATTTGTATTGATTTATACCTGATGTCTGCTATTTGCCAATAGAGAACATAATCAAGGTGAAATTAAAACATAGGCCAGCATGCTTCTATAGAGCACGGTAACAGACATGTTTTTACACATTCACTCATACAGTAGGCTACACAACAAGGAGATGACTTCATTAAACCGTTTTTTAAAAATTTTATTCAGTGGGCGCAACTTTGTTAAACATCTTCAACATTTTGTTTTTGATCTCTTTGGTTCTAAAACAGTATACAAAGGGATTTACAAGAGAGGGCCCGAGAATAGCCCCAATCATCAAGCCATGACGCTCTTCTAAGGTCAGCACCACACCTAGCCTGGTCAAGACTATACGTACAAATAAAGGAACGTAATAACACACTACCACTATCAAGTGACTGAAGCAAGTACTGTACATCTTCCTCTTGTCGTTCTTGGAGGACATTTTAGCCATAGTAAATATGATCCATATGTAGGACAGGCAAATAAAACAGAACGTGCCAAACAGGAGAAAGAAGGTGATAATGGTTATCATATTAAAATAGTAGCTAGGATTGACACAAGTGGCTCTCACTAACGCAGCATAATCACAGAAGGTGTATTTGAGGGTTGAGTGGCAGTAAGGGAGAGGCAACACAGTGGCAGGCATAACAGCCACAAAAGCACAGGCAACCACCCACAGAGCACCGGTCAGAACCAGAGTACGGACATTGGTGAGGATACTTTGATACCTCAGTGGACTAGAGATTGCAATCAAACGATCAAAAGCCATGACAGAGATAGCAAACATCTCCATTACGCCCCCCAGGTGGAAAACAAACATCTGAATGAAGCACGACACATAAGCTATGGTTTTATCACCAGCTACCAGCACACCAATCATAGTTGGACTGGCACTGGAGCTGTACAGCATATCAACTACAGCAAGGTTGCAAATCAGAAGATACATTGGCTTGTGCAAACGCTTATCATGAAGGATAAAACATATGTTTGCCACATTAGCAAGCATGACTAGGAGATAGGTACACAGAATTACAATCCCTACTGTCAGAGGTCTGTCAATTGTGTCAAAACCACCGATGACAAATTGATGTATTATTTTGCCAGAGACATTTCCCAAGGACATATTCCACTGTCCCTCGAAGGTCCAAACAGCTACAAGGGAAAAAATAGGTGTCATTCAACCAGACTTATGAACATGCACTTCTTACACCATTATGACTGTTGCTTTACTGAATAACTGTTCTAAATCAATCTTACAACATTTAAGCACCAAAAGCTATAAGCACATTCTCAATTCTCATTCTCTTACGTTTCTTAATTTTCAAATCAGAAAAAGTGGTCATGAATTAAATATACTCAAAACAATGAGAAAACAATGCACAGCAAACAAACAATAATGGTACGATTGATTATATTGAATCGTGATAATCTCTTCAAACAGAATCATGATTTTTACATAAAGTATCATCATCCTGTTCTAATATACTACTCATTGAATGTTTTCATATCAACAATCCTGACGCTATCAGGATACTGCATGATTAGCCACACAGTGAGATTACACATGATACCACACAGTGAGATGATATAGTTCTACATCTGAACCTCTAAGACACCTACATCCTTCCTTTGGATGAGCTCACCTGGAGATCCAATGGCTATCCTCTCTATGATGGCATGGGATATTTATACATGGTTGGTTCACCTGAGAACCTCCTGGGTAGAGACCCAACAACCAACCATATCCTTGATATCAAACTGGGATTATAATATATCCACATAATAATCATTTCCCTTGAGTCCAAAGCAGGAACATGGATGGATATGTCCCTAATGAATAAGGAAAATACTAGGCTTTCAGTGGTTGCTAAATGAAACTATTCTGAATGATTGGAATATGATATCACTAAAGGTTTTACACATGCTAGTTGGACTGGCCTAAACTGCCTAAATGACTACCGACCCGTAGCACACACGTCTGTAGCAATAAAGTGCTTTGAAAGGCTGGTCATGGCTCACATCAACACCATTATCCCAGAAACCCTAGACCCACTCCAACTTGCATACCGCCTCAACAGATCCACAGATGATGCAATCTCTATTGCACTCCATACTGCCCTTTCCCACCTGGACAAAAGGAACACCTATGTGAGAATGTTATTCATTGACTACAGCTCAGCATTCAACACCATAGTGCCCTCAAAGCTCATCAATAAGTTAAGGACCCTGGGACTAAACACCTCCCGCTGCAACTGGATCCGGGACTTCCTGACTAGCGCCCCCCAGGTGGTAAGAGTAGGTAACAACACATCCTCAACACGGGGGCCACTCAGGGCTGCGTGCTCAGTCCCCTCCTGTACTCCCTGTTCACTCATGACTGCACGGCCAGGCACAACTCCAACACCATCAATAAGTTTGCCGATGACACAACAGTGGTAGGCCTGATCACTGACAATGACGAGACAGCCTAAAGAGAGGAGGTCAAAGACCTGACTGTGTGGTGCAAGGACAACAACCTCTCCCTCAATGTGATCAAGACAAAAGAGATGATTGTGGACTACAGTGAAAGGAGGAATGAGCACATCCCCATTCTCATCGACAGGTCTGTAGTGGAGCAGGTTGAGAGCTTCAAGTTCCTTGGTGTCCACGTCACCAACAAACGAACATGGTCCAAGCACACCAAGACAGTCGTGAAGAGGGCACGACAAAACCTATTCCCCCTCAGGAGACTGAAAAGATTTGGCATGGGTCCTCAGATTCTCAATAGGTTCTACAGCTGCACCATCGAGAACATCCTGACGGGTTGCATCACTGCCTGGTATGGCAACTGCTTGGCCTCCGACCGAAAAGCACTACAGAGGGTAGTGCGTACGGCCCAGTATGCCGCTGGGGCCAAGCTTCCTGCCATCCAGGACCTCTATGCCAGGCGGTGTCAGAGGAAGTCCCTAAAAATTGTCAAAGACTCCAGCCACCCTTGTCAGAGACTGTTCTCTCTACTACCGCACAGCAAGCGGTACTGGAGCACCAAGTCTAGGTCCAAGAGGCTTCTAAACAGCTTCTACCGCCAAGCCATATCCATAAGACTCCTGAACATCTAATCAAATGACTAACCAGAGTATTTGCACCCTGTGACCTTCAGAGAATGCTTCGTACATCCAAATTTCATTCGGAACCGGACTACCAAGATGGCCGGCCCAATTTTCTGATTAGGTGAAATGAGCTCACGCAAACTCATATTCAAAGTCAAATGCAACATCAGCAAAGAGACCTGCTCAGACTGTCAGTTAGACAGCCAAGATCATGGAGCGTTAAAAACGGACTACTTTAACTACTTGCAGATATGGAACAAACAGACAATCATAATGTCAGTCAAAAATATCAAATTCACAGATTTCAAAACCAACTTTATTAGAGGTTTTAAAAATAGGTTATATTTGACTCCAAATACAATAGCTTACAGTAAGGCATTGTTGGCAGAATATATGGATGCAGTTCAATGCATGATTAATATAATTCACCAATACATTTCTTGGTAGTCCAAAGAATATTGCAATCAGGTTGTAAATCACAGCTGGCCTGGTACATTGTTTGCTGCCACCACCCATTCGGGATGCACCGTTTCAGTTTCAATTACTTCATTTTTTAAACAAAAACAAACCACTGTAACTAAGGCTGGGAATGTCAATACAATCAAACTATTCATAGGTTGCAGCTCTGTCACTCAGTCGCGTCATGCCATTGTTATGAATGTTCTCAAGCCGCCCTCTATTGGTGGCGCCATAGCAGTGCCCTAAAGCGATGATAAACCCAGTCATTCTGGATGGAGGCTAACTACTGTTTAGTCTAAATTACACTATTGTGCCTCAACATACGATGACATTGCTGAAGTAGTCAAATATTTAGTAGGAAACAACTTTGCCAGCATTATCATGTAGTCAAATTTGCTAGCTAATGTTATCATTAGCTAGCAAAGTTTGTAAAAAATAGCTAGCAATTCTAACGTTAGCTAGCTAAAATACAGTGGCTGCATCTATACCTCATCTAGAGGGCGTGCAAGATAGCGGTCAGTGCAGATACATTTTTGGGGGAATTATTGGAATTATTGGATTGGATTTCCTTACTCAAATATGACCATTTGGTAATTTCAAAGGTCATAAAACCTTGTATGAATATGGTTTAGTTTGTTTACCAAAGTAGATGATTACTTTCTGCAAGTTATTCACCTCTAAAACTAATTTTGCGACAACACTAGACAGCCAGATCAGCTAGCTAGCTCAAAAACTAGCTTGTCTACATGGAAACTTCCACAACCAAAAGAAAAGAAATGGAGAAATCGTCAGATGGACAATTAACAGCAACAGATGGTATGGTTTTGGGTACTCCTCTTCAGAACTGTAGGGGGAAATACTACTATGGGTGATGAAAATGTGGTGAGCACGGACTACAATACTCACAACTTGCGCCCCTCCAGTCGCCAGCACTCCAGTCAAGCCCTAGGGAAAAAAGATGAGACGCCAAGAGGGTATGTCACTTCTTGAGATGCAAAACAATATTGTAATGCTTTTGACAACAAAGATAGATGAAAGGGCAAATGGCTTGGAGGACATGGTTAGGGAGAATACGATGAAAATTGAGGCCATGGAAAAATCTGTTAACTTTATCTTTTGAGAAGTGAAAACTCTCAAAAGTGACATGAAGAAAGTGGAAGATATCGGCCAGAGAAATGAACAGAAGGTGGCTGCACTTGAGCAAAAGGTGAATGAGGTGGAGAGATACCAGGAGGCTCCATAGATTTCGAGAGCAGGCCGGTGAGGACATCAAATGCAGAGTTGTTGACATCTGTGGAGCTGTCATTTCCAAATCAAAAGCCAAACTTCAGGAAAATGTGGACATCGTTCATCGTTAGATATCATCCTGACCAACTTGCCCTGTAAATACACCTCTGCTGTCTTCAACCAGAATCTCAGCAATCACTGCCTCATTGCCTGTGTGCGTAATGGGTCTGCGGTCAAACAACCACCCCTCATTACTGTCAAATGCTCCCTTAAAAACACTTCAGCGAGCAGGTCTTTCTAATCGACCTGGCCCGGGTATCCTGGAAGGATATTGACATCATCCCGTCAGTAGAGGATGCCTGTTTGCTCTTTAAAAGTGCTTTCCTCGCCATCTTAAATAAGCATACCCCTTTCAAAAAATTTATGACTAAGAATAGATATAGCCCTTGGTTCACCCCAGACTTGACTGGCCTTGACCAGCACAAAAACATCCTGTGACATTTTGCGTGAGAATCGAATAGCCCCCGCAATATGCACATTTTCAGGGAAGTCAGGAACCAATATACTAAGTCAGTTAGGTAAGGCTAGCTTTTTCAAACAGACTTTTGCTAACTTTTTCAAATATAAATTTACATCCTGTAGCACCAATTCCAAAAAGATTTGGGACACTGTAAAGTCCATGGAGACAAGAGCACCTCCTCCCAGCTGCCCACTGCACGGAGGCTAGGAAACACTGTCACCACCGATAAATGTACGATAATCAATAATTTGAAGAAGCTTTTTTCTGGCTACCCCTACCCTGGCCAACAGCTCAGCACCCCCTGCAGCAACTTTCCAGAGCCCCCCCGCTTCTCCTTCACCCAAATCCAGACAGCTGATTATCTGAAAGAGCTGCAAAATCTGGATCCCTACAAATCAGCTGGGCTAGACAATCTGGACCCTCTCTTTCTAAAATTATACATCAAAATTGTTGCAACCTCTATTACTAGCCTGTTCAACCTCTCTTTCGTACCGTCTGAGATCCCCAAGGATTAGAAAGCTGCCGGGGTCATCCCTCTTTTCAAAGGGGGAGACACTCTAGACCTAAACTGTTATAGACCTTAAAATCTTTGAAAGCCAAGTTAACAAACAGATCACCGACCATTTCGAATCCCACCGTACCTTCTCCACTATGCAATCTGGATTCAGAGCTGGTCATGGGTGCACCTCAGCCACGCTCAAGGTCCTAAACGATATCATAACTGCCATCAATAAAAGACAGTACTCTGCAGCTGTCTTCAGGCTTTCGACTCTGTCAATCATCGCATTCTTATCGGCAGACTCAATAGCCTTGGCTTCTCAAATGACTGCCTCGCCTGGTTCACCAACTACTAGTCTATCACAGTACCATCTGTTTCGTCACCAAAGCCCCATATACTACCCACCACTGCGACCTGTATGCTCTCGTTAGCTGGCCCTCGCTTCATACTCGTCGCCAAACCCACTGGCTCCAGGTCATCTATAAGTCTTTGCTAGGTAAAGCCCTGCCTTATCTCAGCTCACTGGTCACCATAGCAACACCCACCCGTAGCACTCGCTCCAGCAGGTATATTTCACTGGTCATCCCCAAAGCCAACACCTCCTTTGGCTGCCTTTCCTTCCAGTTCTCTGCTGCCAATGACTGGAATGAACTGCAAAAATCACTGAAGCTAGAGACTTATATCTCCCTCACAAACTTTAAGCATAAGCTGTCAGAGCAGCTTACCGATCACTGTACCTATACACAGCCCATCTGTAAATAGCCCACCCAACTACCTCATCCCCATATTGTTATTTTTTTGTTGTTGCTCTATCTCTACTTGCACATCATCATCTGCACATCTATCATTCCAGTGTTAATGCTAAATTGTAATTATTTTGCCTCTATGGCCTATTTATTGCCTTACCTCCCTACTCTTCTACATTTGCACACACTGTACATCGATTTTTCTATTGTGTTATTTATGTGTAACTGTGTTGTTGTTTTTGTCGCACTGCTTTGCTTTATCTTGGCCAGGTTGCAGTTGTAAATGAGAACTTGTTCTCAACTGGCCTACTTGGTTAAATAAAGGTGAAATAAAAAAAATATGTTTGGGATGACTCAAGGATCAAGACAAGAGACCGAGGACAACCATCATCCAGTACACCAACAGATCTACTCAGGATCTTCTCTGGGGTCTTGTGAGTTCCTCATGAAGCAAAAATTGAGGTTCACTGAGGATCTGAGCTCAGCGGACAAAGTGACACGAGATAAACTGTGGCCGATGGTGGCTGCAGCTCGAAAGGCAGGGAAAATTGCATTTTGTTGTCGATGCAAGAGTGATCATCGATGGGAAAGAAATGCAGCCAAATCAGAACATTTGAGAGAGAGCCAGAGTCTAACTTGGACAGAATTGGTCGGCCTGAAAACAGTCTAATTGCCAGGTGAAAAGCAGCCTTTTACTGTAAAAAATTACACAAACACTGGAGTGAGAAAAGGCTGACCTGAGAACTGGTAAACTAAACACTAACTATGGGTGAATAACTGCTTATGACTCCCCCTTGTGGGAGTAAGAATACTTTGGTAACTTTAGGACCAGTATTTCTTTGTTTTTTGTTGGAGGGGTTAATAATGGGATGGAAATCCTTTTGAGTTACATATCCTTAGGGAAAGCTTATATTAGCATAACAAGGTTGGTTGAAGTCGATGTCTTTATCTCTTTGTTCAATTCATGTCAGGGGTATTTGTAATTTAATTTATTTGTAATTTACTCAAACATAAAGCTATTTTCCTGTATTGCAAACGGTTTAATGCAGACTTTTACTTTCTACAAAAGACTCATGCTTGTTCTTCCGATCTAGCTTTTTGGGGTAATGATATCTAACATATGGCAACAACCACTCTGCAGGTGTAGCAGTTTTAAGAGGTACATTTAAAGGGAAGGTCATCAGTAGTAAGACTCACCACTCTGCAGGTGTAGCAGTTTTAAGAGGTACATTTAAAGGGAAGGGCATCAGGAGTAAGATTCACCACTCTGGACGTTGGTTCATTTTAACACTGAATTTCAACAGTGAAATGTTTTTATTAGGGAATATTTATGCATCCAACAACAAACAAAATGACAGGATATTATTTCAAAAATTTGAAGAAGAGATTAATAGAGTATCAAAATTATCTTACGTGGAGATGTTAATTCTGTATCTAATGTGATGATTGACAGATATCCCCCTCCTAACAGATCCAGCATTGCTAATCCTGAGTTTAATAATCTATGACTTCGTCTTGGATTAGTCGATATTTGGAGATCTAAATATCCTGATAAAAAGGACTTCACTTGGAGTAACAAGGACATGTCCAGACAGTCAAGAATTGATGGGTGATTTCTAATTGGTTGATTTCTAATTTATTAGATAATACTGTTGTCAAGGTATCCATTGAACAATGAATTCTTACTGATCATAAAGTTATGTACATATCTATACATATTAATCGATCAGAAGTTAATAAACCGAAACTCAATAGGCGACTGTTGGAAAATGATAATTGCAAGATGGATGCCAAGGATATTATACAAGACAATTGGAGGAAATCCCAACTATTTAAGTCTGCCACACCTGCTCCCGCTCTCCCTCCCTGCGCGCGAAGGCACCAGGCTCCCCAACATTACGCACTCCTGCCATCATTGCATCAGGGTATTATTGGACTCACTTGGACTCAATCACCTGTTTATTACCTCCCCTATATTTGTTAGTTCCCCATCTCTGTTCCCCGCTGCTGCATTAATGTCCGTATGTCGTTGTTACCCATGTGCTGATGCTGTTCCTGTCTTGTTACCTGTCTGTTCCGCATTAAATGTTCAACACCCCGTACCTGCTTCTCATCTCCAGCGTCGGTCCTTATAAAGTCTTTTGGGAAATATTGGCAATGTATGAAAAAGGACAAACAGCCATGTTGAGAGGTAAAGAAACTGCTGAAGATAAACTTGTTAAGGAAATACATTCCTTCTTGATGAAGAAGGAAATGGTCAGTTATCTTCTTTATAACTAGAAATGTACCGAATGTATGAAGAGAGAGCAAAAGGGGCATTTGTAAGATCAAGAAGGATATGGTTGGAGGAAGGTGAAAAAAACACAAAATAATTTATCAATTTAGAGAGAAATTCTGAATTTACATCTATTCATACGCTTAATATAGATGGCAAATAAAATGAGAACCCCAAAGATATTTTAAAATATGTTTCAGAATTCTATAGTAACCTTAATACCAGTGATGCCTGTCCTACTAGTGACATATCTGCCATTCTAGACTCTGTCAGACTATGCAAAATCCATAGATGAAGACTTCCAAAAGTCATGTGATGAATGTATTTCTATTAATGAAATAAAAAAATGTATCAGCAAGTTAAAAGAGAACAAATCTCCACGCAATGATGGCCTTATTAGTGAATTCTATAAATCTTTTCAGGAGGATATTGTTGATTTTATATTCAATGTTTTTAAGGAGGCAATTGATTTAGGTGTCCTGCCTGTTTCTATGTCACAAGGCCTCATTTCTGTAATCCCCAAACCAAACAAAGATCCTGTGATGTTAGAAAATTGGAGACCAATCACATTAATTGATAATGATGGAAAGCTACTTGCATCCATCTTTTCAGAAAGACTTAAAAAAGGTCTTGACAAAATCATTGATGATACCCAGTCTGGTTTTATGAAGGGCAGACATACAGTATATGTAATAATATTCGACTAGTATTGGACTTGATAGACTACAATGAGAACATTATGGAAGATAGCTTTATTTTATTGGTAGACTTTTACACGACTTTTGATACAGTTGAACATTATTTTATTTTTGAGACTCATACATTTTTTGGTTTTGGTCAATATTTTCAAAGTGTAATTAAGACACTTTACAATAATAGTAACAGCTCTGTTAAATTATCCCATCGTACTTGACAGAGATTTGACATCAGATGTGAAATTAAACAAGGATTCCTAATTTCTCCTTTGTTTTTGTTATTGGTCACACAAGTTATGGCACTTCATATCAATAAGGATAGCTTTAGGGGTATTCAGATACAAGATAAAGAGATAAAATGTTCACAATTGTCTGACGACACCACAATTTTTTGAAAGAGCTTAATGAAATCAGAAAAGCTATTCTGGGTATTAATGCCTTCTCACATGTATGTCACGTCCTGGCCAGTATAAGGATTAATTGTTATTGTAGTTTGGTCAGGACGTGGCAGAGGGTATTTGGTTTATGTGGTTCGGGGTGGTGGTTTTTCTAAAAAGGGCATTTGATTTATGTATTCCGGGGTTTTTGGGCACTGTTCCTTGTTTATGTAATTCTATGTTTAGTCTAGGTAATCTGTTTCTATGTTGAGTTAATTGGGGTGGACTTCCAATTGAAGGCAGCTGTGTGGTGTTGCCTTTGATTGGAAGTCCTATATTAGTTGGGTGTGTTTGTCTGTGTAATTGTGGGAGATTGTTTCTTGTCTAGCATGTATGACAATGAGAAGACTGTCGGTATATCGTGAGTTGTTTTTGTGTTCATTTTGATTTAATAAATGAACAAACACAGTCCTGCTGCATTTTGGTCCTCCTTCACCGACGATAACCGTGACAATGTATCTGGTTTATCTCTGAATATTAGAAATGTGAATTATTTGTGTTGAAAAGATTGTGACATAAACTCAGTATGTAATATCCCTGTAAAAGTTGTGATCACATATCTTGGTATTAAAGTCAGCAAAGATCAGAAAGAAAGGGCCAACTTAAATTTATCTCCTATTGTAGAGAAAATTGGAAAGATATTTAACTTCTGGTTATTAGGAGATCTTTCTTTATCTGGACGTGTACTTTTGTCAAAATCTGAAGGTCAGTCCAGATTAGTTTATACCTCCCTTGCCTTGGATGTTCCTCTGTCAGTAACTAAAATGGTTGATCCTAAATTATTTAACTTCATATGGAGGAATTAACCTCATTATTTAAGAAAAGCGGTAATATGTAGCACCCAAAGTGAGGGAGGGTTGAATGCTCTGGATTTTAATCTTTAAGATCAAATGGATACAAAACTATTTAAGAAATAAGGATTGCATCTGGAATATCATCCCTAATTTAATATTCCAACAGATTGGGTGTCTAGAATTCTTACTCAAATGCAACTTTGATGTGGGTAAAATCCCTATTACGCTTGCTAACTTTCAATAACAAGTACTTCTTGGAATCTCATGTACAAACACAATTTTCCCCCACATAGGTATACAATCTGGAATAATAAAGACATAAAATACAAAAACAAGTCTTTATTTTTCCAGAACTGGTTTGACAACAACATTATCTGGGATAAACAATTATTGAATAATGATTATTGAGAATTCATAAGAACACACAATGTTACATTCACTTCTGAGGAGTATCAAATTGTTGTTAGAGCTGTCCCTAAAGGTGCTATTCTTCTTTTAGGAGAATATAAACAATACTCCAAGTGCAACTGTTGAGGATTTTGCAGCCTCTATTCAACTAGAAGGAATTGACATTTTAAACTATAAATGTAATAACATGTATATAAGAAAACTATGTGAAGATGTTACTATTCCCTCTGCTAAAATGTACTGGAATACAGCCCTATAATTGTTTAACCTTTATTTAACTAGGCAAGTCAATAGCTATAACAAGTGAACTGGAACAAAGTCTTGTTGTTGTCTGGCAAATATCGTATCTAATAAGGTGAAAGAAGTATCATACAAACTCATTCATATAATCTACCCTGTAAAGACCTTTATTATACACAGATTTAAAATAGCTATTGATAACAAATGTGTTATCAATTTTGTTTTTTTTGTGGTTGTGACTCAGAAACTCTTGACCATTTATTTTGGGACTGTTCTGATGTCCGAAGATTCTGGAGTTAGAAGATTTAATTTTAAAAGAAACGACTATTAATGCTAATCTGAGAGACTCTGATATTATGTTTTATTTTGATCCAAATGATATGGACCCTGATTTAACTTAAATTGTTCATTTGTTTATTTTTCATGGAAGATTCTTTATCCATAAAATGAAGTGGGCAGAGAACAAATCCTCTTCACATTATTTAAGATAGAATTTAAATATTATTTTGAAATGATCAGTAAATGTGTCACGTCCTGAACAGTAAAAGGGGTTATTTGTCATTGTAGTTTGGTCAGGGTGCGGCAGGGGGTGTTTGTTTTGTGTGTTTCGGTGTTTTTGGTTTAGGTTATATGTTTTCTATTTCTATGTTTATATCTAGTTTTCTATTTCTATGTTGGGTTTTTGGCAATGAACTCCAATTAGAGGCAGCAGGTTGTCGTTGCCTCTAATTGGAGGTCATATTTAGTTGTGTTTGTTTCACTTGTGTTTTGTGGGTGGTTATTTTCTGTATAGCCTGGGAGCCTTATGGAACTGTTTTCGTAATTTCTTTATTTTGTTTAAGTGTTTTCTTTATATAAATTAAGAAGATGAGCACTTTACCTGCTGCGCCTTGGTCCAATCCTTACGACGCCTATGACATAATGTAAAAATAAAAAAGCAATACACAACATAAAACTTTTTGACAAATTGAAAATATATCTGTTAGGTTTATGTATATTTCTGTTTTTGTATTTGTTGTGTTCATAAAAATAAAATAACCAACTTTTTCCCCTCATATCGTTTTTTAATTGGCTACAGCCAGAGATGCGGCAGGTGTCATTTGGTTAGCTAGGAAGAAATGTGAATCGCTTTGCTAGCTAGCTAGTTATGCTAAAGTTGAATAACTGTTATCAACAGTTAGCATATCTCTTATTTGTCAATCAAATGTATTTGGCATCAATCAAATGGGTGGGCAGGCAGGCATGTTCCGATTCAGTTGTCTAAACGTGGGTGGGACAAGCATTCATTGGCAGGCAAGCTGCAGAAGGACGAGCAGGCTACTATTCCAGATCATTCATCAGTGCAATTTTGACAGCCAATTAGCTGAAACACATTTGAGAGGGTTTATTTAATGTTCCCTGGTTAGATGTTAGCTCATCTCACTCTGTCTAGCATTAGTTGTTGATCTTGATGTTGTTGATGTGCATAGGTAACTTAAGGGGAGAGAGCCTACCTTTTCATGGTTGTTTGATCAGTAGAATTATGAAGTTTCCAAATGAAAGAGGACTCCCATGGTATTTACATATTTGCAGAAATCAGTGGAGGCTGGTGAGGGGAGGACGGCTCATGATAATGGCTGGAATGGAGTGAATGGAATGGTATCAAACCCATGAACAACATATGTGTTTGATACCATTCCATTGACTCCATTCCAGCCATTATTATGACCCGTCCTCCCCTCAGCAGCCTCTACTGGCAGAAATCCATTCAGGTGTATTTTGTGGCTTTTGCCGAATGTGTTCTAAAGATCTTTAGTCGCGCTGTTGCAACTGCCTGTAAACACACAGTCCAGTTCAAAGTGAACAATGACAGGCCCGTGTGGCAAATGGTTTATTTGCACATACGCCTACTGTAGCTCTGATTGGCTAATGCATACCGGTCTGTGTAGACTCCGGCCCTGGACAGAACAGATGTTTTTATTCGGTTTTATTTACTGCAGTGTCTATTAATTGTCCAAACACACAGCTGCTTTCCCACTCTATATGGCAATAGAATTTTCACAAATATCTTACTATACGTCATTCCTAAACATTCTATGCATTTATGAAAAGGTAGAAATGACCATATCTAAGCACTCGCTTGTCAGAAAATGTAAAAAAAAAATGTAATATTCTTTCTGGGGGTGTATATGAACAGATTGTAATCAAATGTCATGTTGCTAAAATGCTGTCAGTTCCACTTTGTCTAGAATTAGAACAATATTCAGAATTTGAAAAGTTGGCCCAAGTCTTAATACATGGCTCTGCATCTGACTAAATGGGGTGACCAAATGCAGTCACTCTGTCGGCAGGCGGTCAATCCAGTCCATACTCTCATGTCACATTTCATACATTTTGCATGGATACTAGGTTCATCATGTGAACATAAATAAATGAAATATATGTAATTTACCAGACACTTTTATCCAAAGCGACTTACAGTCATGAATGCATACATTTTATGTATGGGTGGTCCCGGGAATTGAACCCACTACCCTGGCGTTACAAGCACCAACTGAGCTACAAAAGGAGCCCATTGTGGATAACCTCTACCTACAGCTTTGAGAGGTACAGTATGATTCTACTTTTCATAAGAGTTTAGTGCTTTTGTGATTGTCATGCACCTATAGGCCTCCATGACTAGTTGAAAAGTAGTCACTTAATTTTCTAGTTCGCTTAAAACTTCCTCTGATGATTTATCCAAACAAAATACATTTGAGAAAAAATACTGTATATAAAACCTACGTTGCTACTGTGTATAAGGGTGGATTGACGTGTTGTTTTGTCACGACTTCCGCCGAAGTCCGCTCCTCTCCTTGTTCGGGCGGCGTTCGGCGATCATCATCACCGGCTTTCTAGCCATCGCCGCTCCATTTTTCATATATCCATTTGTCTTGTCTTGTTTCCATACACTCCTGGTTTTCATTTCCCCAATGAAGCTACTTGTATTTAACCCTCTCTTTCCCATCATGTTTTGTGTGTAATTGTTTCATGTTGCTGTGGTGTCTTTTTACGTGCTTTACTTTTATGTTCCGTGTTTTTGAGCGCATGTTTTATGTTGTGCTCTCGTTTTGGAACTTTAATAAAGTGCGCCTGTTTACATCACGCTACTCTCCTGCATCTGACTTCGCCTCTTTTACACACACTGACATGTTTCATGTTCTTGCAAGACACAGAAGTTTGTTAGAAGTGTACATGATTCTCAGAGGCAACCCCTGTCTTTCAACAACATACAACAAATTAAGTCTTGAAGGATTACTGTCTAATTAGTGTCTCTCTCATACACTAAGTTCCCTTGTGTGTGATTAGTGAGGAGCGTGTGTGTGTGTGTGCGTGTGTCTGTGTTTCTGTTTTGCTGTTATGATTTCATTATGCATGCAATAACAACTAAGCTATTTTTTCTTCTCCATGTTGTCCTTTTTTGTTTATCTAAAATGTATTTATTCTAATGGTGTGTGTCTTCATTGCAATCACACCACAGACCTTCAACCACTTTTGACACGCCCAAGAATTCTCAAATAATATTGTTTATATTTTGGGTCATAAAGAATTGTGCTAATTACAGAAGATTATACTGTATACTATGAAGTGAAAATAATATATTGCATTCTCTTTTTAAAAGTCATTTGACTTTTCATGTTGAAAGATAAGGTAACCAAATCATGGTGTTGGCCTTTTTTTACAGTAGCCAACTATGGTTGCTTCTATTATGGTTATGAATGGGCTATGAAAGCTAATCATGAAAGCTTATACACACACTTTGTTCTTTTGGTCTGTTTACACCTCAGAACATTACACCTCAGAACATTACACCTCAGAACAGTCTATGGGGCTGTTACCTATTTGAATAAATGATTAATGCTGGAACCCTCTGGGGTAGTTCTGTTCCTAGGGAATGTATAAATGCTTTACTAATATCATTAGACAAGCTGGGCCTTGGGATAAGAATGTATTTTTGCATTGAGCCTTAATGATCCCCTGGAACCGCACTGTCTGTGAAAGGGTGACTACACTAATGAATCACATGACAAAACCTACTCACTGTCACGTCCTGACCAGTAAAGGGGTTGTTTGTTATTGTAGTTTGGTCAGGGCATGGCAGGGGGTGTTTGTTTAGTGTGTTTCGGGGTTTTTGGTTGATGTTCTATGATTTCTATTTCTATGTGGGTTTTGTCTATGTTAGTTTTGTCAATGACCTCCAATCAGAGGCAGCTGTTTGTTGTTTTCTCTGATTGGAGGCCATATTTAGGTGTGTTTGTTTTCACTTGTGTTTGTGGGTGGTTGTTTCCTTGTATAGTCTGAGCACCTTACGGGACTGTTTTTCGTCGTTTGTTTTTGTATGAGTATTTTTTTTTCCTTCTAAATAAAAAGAAGATGAGCACCTTAAGCGCTGCATGTTGGTCCGATGATTTCTTCTCCTTAGATGACGAACTTTATGACACTCACAGATATTGAAAGGTTGAGAGAGAGGGGAGCTCAATGGAATACAGTATTAAAAAGGTAGCAGCCTACGTCATAATTTAAAAAAACAGTCACGACCAAAATGATTGGCACCCTTGATAAAGATGAGCAAAAAATACTGAGCTACTGTATACTGTATGCAACAAAAAAAAAGAAAAACAATATTATTTTATACTAATTCAATTGCTCAGAGAAAAATAGGTTAGTAAAAAAAATTAAAAAATGATATAGGTGTCAAAATGATTGGCACCCGTGCTTTCAATACTTTGTGCACCTTCCCCATGCACGGATAACAACACTTTGCCTTTTTCTATAATGTTGTGTTAGATTGAAGAACACATTGGGAGGGATCTTAGACCATTCCTCTTAACAGAATCTTTCCAGATTCATGATATCCTTCGATCTGCGCTTATGGACTGCCCTCGTCAATTCAAAACATAGGTTTTCAATGGGGTTCAAGTCCTGAGACAGATGGATATTGCAAAATGTAGATTTTTGTGGTCAATTAAACATTTAGTTGAGGATTTTTATATCTGCTTGGGGTTATTGTCTTGCTGGAAGATTCACTTGCGGTCAAGTTTCTTTTGAGGCCAAACCCACCACTGGTGTGCCTGGCTCTTACATCTAGACGTTCCGCTAGCGGAACACCTGCTCCAATATCCAATGATAGGCGTGGCGCGAATTACAAATTCCTCAAAAATCCCAAAACTTCCATTTTTCAAACATATGACTGTTTTACACCATTTTAAAGACAAGACTCTCCTTTATCTAATCACACTGTCCAATTTCAAAAAGGCTTTACAGCGAAAGCAAAACATTAGATTATGTCAGCAGAGTACCCAGCCAGAAATAATCAGACACCCATTTTTTCAAGCTAGCATATAATGTCACAAAAAACAAAACCACAGCTAAATGCAGCACTAACCTTTGATGATCTTCATCAGATGACACGCCTAGGACATTATGTTATACAATACATGCATGTTTTGTTCAATCAAGTTCATATTTATATCAAAAACCAGCTTTTTACATTAGCATGTGACGTTCAGAACTAGCATTCCCACCGAACACTTCCGGTGAATTTACTAAATTACTCACGATAAACGTTCACAAAAAACATAACAATTATTTTAAGAATTATAGATACAGATACAGAACTCCTTTATGCAATCATTCAGCGGTTTGCCGCCTTCTAAGAGCCTATGGGAGCCGTAGGAAGTGTCACGTTACAGCAGAGATCCTCAGTTTTCAATAAAGAGAGTGTAGAAGGCCAAGAAATGGTCAGAGAGGGCACTTCCTGTAAGGAATCTTCTCAGGTTTTGGCCTGCCAAATGAGTTCTGTTATACTCACAGACACCATTCAAACAGTTTTAGAAACTTTGGAGTGTTTTCTATCCAAAGCTAATAATTATATGCATATTCTAGTTTCTGGGCAGGAGTAATAATCAGATTAAATCGGGTACGTTTTTTTATCCGGCCGTGAAAATACTGCCCCCTATCCATAACAGGTTAAGAGCTATCAATAAAGGCTTTTTTATGGCAAGCCTCTTTGCCTCCCGAACAAGCTTTCTCACTGTGCGTGTGGACAAGATACACTTTTGTCCTTTCCCAGGCAGGTTTACCACTGTTCCAGTAATCTTACATTTCTTGATTGTTGCCCTAATAGTGGTAAGTGGTAAAATTGGTTTTTCAATCGTTTTTTTGTACCCATTGCCTGATTTCTGAAAGTCAACAGCTATTTGTTTCTGATCGTTTGTGAGTTCATTGCCTTTCTCTACGGTGATGGATGACAAATGGTTTTTACATTCGTGTTACCTCATTTTTACACCCCAGTGAAACAAGAAGCTATGAAAGGCCAAAATACAGTTACTTAAGATGAGATTAACAGTAGAACAGTAGAAGGTTAATGCAAATAACATTTTGATAACATTTCTGTTAGATTATCTTTATAAGAATTTAGACTATCTTTTTTAGATTTTTTATTTATGAAAGAAAATATTACTTATGAAAGAAAATATATTTCCCTGAGCAATTGTATTAGTATAAAAAATGTAATAAAAAATGTGCATACAGTATAGCTCAGTCTTTCTATGATTTATTTCATAGTCTTTTTTGCTCATCTATATCAAGGGTGCCGATAATTTGGGTTGTGCCTGAATAAAGCGCAGGGGGGAGGGATGTCCAGATCTTGAGATCTGTGCATGGAATTCATCATTGTCATCAATGCAAGATTTATGAGAGAGATTGGGTTGTCTCATTAGGGATTTGGAGCTCTATGATTACAGTTCACTCATGAAAGGATGCAGGGCCCAATTCAACAAATTACAGATAAAGAAAAACTCAAAATATGTCCATCTTTATGTGCCTTATAGACAATCACCATGTATGCATGTTCTAGTGTGCAGTTTTTACACCTGTTGTTGGATACCAATAAGAATGTAGCTGTCTAATGAGAATCATGACGTGGGATTGCTCAAGTGGCTGAGAGAAGGTGGTTCAGAAAGGGAATAAATTCAGAGACATCCAATGCCAGTCTGGTCAGAGTGTCATCTACCAGCTGTGTGTGAAACCTGGCGCACAAGTCTGACGTGGTAAGTATTGAACTTAACAATCCATTAACTAAACTTGACCTTGTAACCAAAAGTATGTTTTCTAGATGATTCTCATTATATATTTTCTGTTACAATCAATGCACCAGTTTGACAATGCAGACTGTTTTAATGCAGTTATTTTCACAGATATTCCATCATGTAGCAGTAAATACAAACTGAACCGTATTAGTGACCACAGATACTGTCCTGATTGTGGTACATGGCTACTATATTCAAGCACATAATGGAAGTTGGTGATGTTGGCCTACATTGAAAAAATGTCTGACACACTGCAAATCACTGTTGATCAATTTACAATATTTTGCCTCTTTTATTTTCTAAATTATTTTACAGGAACATGGAGCCAAACAACAGAACAACATATACGGTAACAGAATTCCTCATCACAGGATTGGATGATGTGCAACACCCAAAGCTGGTGGGAGCAGCCATTTTGTTCGTCCTCTTTCTCATTCTGATCGGAAGCATCACCAACATTTGTGTCATAGCATTCAACAAGCCTCTACATACCCCCATGTATTTTTTTATTTGCTCGCTGGCAACGGTAGACATTGTCTACACCAGTGGCATTAGTGTTACAATGCTTAACGTTCTCCTTGGTGAGGAGAGAAGAGTCCCCTATGCACCCTGCATGATACAGTGCTTCTTATTTAATTTAGGAAGCGCTATGGAACCCTTCGCTATTGCTCTGATGGCTTATGATCGCCTTATTGCAATTTCATATCCTCTTCGATATCAGACTATCTTAACTAATACAAATGTATGTTTACTTATAATAGCCACTTGGGCGGTAGGCTGCATATTTGCTAGTTTGTTGACTGGCTTAGTGAACAATCTGCCCTTTTGTGGCTCAAATAAACTCCAATACAGCTTTTGTGAATATGCAGCCTTAGTAAGAGCAGCATGTGTGAATCCTACATATTATTTCAATGCAATTTCTGCTGTGGGGACTGCTGTATTATGGGTTAATTTAGCCTTGATAATCTTCTCATACATGAAGATAGTTTATGTAGTGATACAAATGTCTTCATCCAAAGACAGGAAGAAAACATTTAACACCTGTGTCTCCCACATGATAGTGGTGGCTTGCTTCTTTATCCCCAAGGTGTTGTTAATATTGGTCACCAGGGTTGGTTTGGTTCTCACGCTCTCTCACAGAAATGGCCTAATCATTGGCTCTACTCTGGGCCCCTCTCTTGTGAACCCACTTGTGTATTGTCTCAAAACCAAGGAGATTCGAGGGCGCCTGAAAAATATTTTCAAGAGATTTGAAATTAATCCAAATATGTAACGGTTAGGGTTACCAAAGCCATTTCTTTTTTCTTGCTTGTTCCAAGCAAAAGTGGTTGAGTCAATATTGTTTCCATGTTATATCACCATCAATGTAATCATGTTAAATCAATGTTTAGTTTTGATTGAATTTGCGAAAAGTCATCAGTGGTTTTTATCTCAATTTAACCAGTCAGGTTTCAACTGTGAATCAACAATGGAGTGTCAAGGTTTGGTTGATTTAGATCACAGGTGTCAAACTCATTCCATGGAAGGCAATGTGTCTGCAGGTTTTCAGTCCTGCCTTTTACTGATCACTGAAGGTCACTGGTTAGTTAGGAACTCCCATCACCTGATTCTCTAGGTCTTAATTGGTCACAGGTTAGTTAGGAACTCCCATCACCTGATTCTCTAGGTCTTAATTGGTCACTGGTTAGTAAGGAACTCCCATCACCTGATACTCTAGGTCATAATTGGTCACTGGTTAGTTAGGAACTCCCCTCACCTGATTCTCTAGGTCTTAATTGGTCACTGGTTAGTAAGGAACTCCCATCACCTGATACTCTAGGTCATAATTGGTCACTGGTTAGTTAGGAACTCCCCTCACCTGACTCTCTAGGTCTTAATTGGTCACTGGTTAGTAAGGAACTCCCATCACCTGATACTGTAGGTCTTAATTGCACACAAATTGTAAGGAAATAACAAAAATCAGTAGACGCTGAGCCCTCCAAGGAATGAGTTTGACACGCCTGATTTAGATTAGGTTGATGTCTTTTGACAACTTAATTAAATATCAGTCAAAATTGATTTGATTTGACATTTTAGCCCATGCGAACCGTATTAAATGTTATCTACTGTTAAATGCAATTTTATTGAAATGTCAAGTGTTAGCGTAAAGTATATGTCGTAATGTACCACAATTAGATAAAGGCAGTATTATCTTAAAAATATGATCTGATCTAGATCCTTGACTACATTATTGTTGCAGTTCTTAAGGTTGCGAGCACCAAAGGCAGCCTCAAAACCCTTTCTATCTGCAGTGGCCAGCTGATCATCATTGCCCTCTATATTCTACCTAGAATTTGTTTTTATCTGTCCAGTAATATCGGCATTAGATTCAGCACTGATTTACGTATTGTTATTATCATGTTGTATAGCCTGCTCCCTTCTAAGATAACTTTACTGATATTCTGTTTTAAGTCAAAAGATATAAAACAGACCTTGATAAAAAGATTCAAAAGATTCAAAAGATGAACTGGTCCACAGAAAGAGAGTCTCTGCTGTATCTTAATGATTTACCTATGTAACTACAAATAGTTTCATCCAATACATTATGTTGCACAGATGCTTAATGATTGAGTATTGTTTATAAAAAATGTATCAAAACAAAAATGTATTTAGCATCCATTTGTATTTAGCTTTGAATTGCTTAGTAAATGTTTAATTTGAAAGTGCATTTTTGGAATCATACCCCTCAAATTCAAATCTGGACCTTGAAGTAAATTCCATTGTTTGTTTTTATTCTTACCATCTAAACAAGGACTGATTTAAACTTGGGAAATTAATGATCGGCTGCACCATCGAGAGCATCCTGACTGGTTCAATCACTGCCTGGTATGGCAACGTCGGCCTCCGACCGCAAGGCATGACAGAGGGTTGTACGGACGGCTCAGTGCATCACTTTGGCCAAGCTTCCTGCCATCCAGGACCTCTATACCAGGCGGTGTCAGAGGAAGGCCCTAAAAATTGTCAAAGACTCCAGCCACCCTAGTCATAGACTGTTCACTCTAATACCGCATGGCAGGCAGTACCGGAGTGCCAAGTCTAGGTCCTAGAGGTTTCTAAACAGCTTCTACCCCCAAGCCATATGACTTCTGAACATCTAATCAAATGGCTACCACAGACTATTTGCAGTGTCCCTCCCTCCCTCTCACCCCCTCTTTACACCACTGCTACTCTCTGTTCTCATCTCTGCATAGTCACTTTAATAACTCGACCTACATGTACATACTACCTCAACTAAACCGTTGTCCCCGCACATTGACTCTGTTTCGGTACCCCCTGTATAGAGTGTCGCTAATGTTATTTTACTGCTGCTCTTTAATTGCTTGGTACTTTTATCTCTTACTCTTATCTTTTTCTATCTGCATTGTTGTTTAGGGGCTCATAAGTAAGCATTTCACTGTTAGGTCTACACCTGTTGTAGTCGGCTAATGTGACTAATAAAATTTGATTTGATTTGGTTTGATCAGGTAGAACAGAAAAGCAGCAGGCGCCGGACCTCGTAGGGTCAGATTTGAATAGCCCTGATATATAGCCATTGTTTCTTCAAGAATATAACTTATAGATGCGTCATGAGTTCAGTTCAACTGTCATACCCCAGCACAACCCAAAATATAAGCTTGTTTTACTCCAATATTTCTAAACAATTTAAATGTAAGCAAACACTGTATAAACTTAAAACATGGTGACAATAAAAAAATGTATATCATGGATGGTCAGTCCTTGCATCCATAGTTCTGTCTATGAATTTGAGAGTGGTTGCATTTCTCCTGGCCTAAAAAACACGAGGCAGGGAGTCCACTTTGATAATTTTTCTACTAAGGATTCTATTTATAAGGTGTCTTGTTACAAGGATTCCAGAATACTCTTTATTGTTGCAGCAGTGCCATAATATGCCATAATTCCTTTTGTTTTCCCAATCTGGAATACATCACCATCAAATGTCGACCACATTAGCTGCCAAGAAAACTTTCTTTGGTTATTTTCCCCCCAATTGGAAACAGCAACGGCTCACAAGGAAATAGGCTGGACATTGTGCAAACTGGAAATGGCATATCCTAATATGGCATTTATTGTTGCTGGGGACTTTCATGAAGGAAATCTGAGGATAATGCTCTCAAATTTCTACCAAATACATCTCTTGTGCTACACGTGGAGAGAACATGCTTGACCGTTGTTACTCTCCCTTCCGGGACGGCTACAAGGCCCTCCCCCACCCTCCCTTCGGCAAATCAGATCACACCACCATCCTGCTCCTACCCATGGATAGATGGCAGGATTCACACCAAATAAAATGTGCAAACCACTGTATTTAACCACAGTAAGATGACTGGGAACATGGACGGGTACAAACAGACTAGCCTTGACCTCTGACCTCTGTCCAAGTCTGGCTGGAGAGTTTATGGACATACTCAATCTCCCCCTATCCCAGTCTGTTGTCCCCACTTGCTTCACGATGTCCACCATTGTTCCTGTACCAAAAATAGTGAAGGTAAGTGAACAAAACTACTATCGCCTGGTAGCATTCACTTCTGACATCATGAAGTGCTTTGAGAGGCTAGTTAAGGATCATATCACCTCCACCTTACCCGACACCCTAGACTCACAACAATTTGCATACCGCCCCAACAGATCCACAGACATCGCAATGGCCACTGCACTGCACACTGCCCTATCCCACCTGGACAGGAGGAATACCTATGTAAGAATGCAGTTCATAGACTACAGCTCAGCCTTCAAAACCATAGTGCCCCAAGTGGTGAAGGTAGGCTGCAACACCTCCGCCATGCTGACCCTCAACCCTGGGGCCCCACAGGGGTGCATGTTGAGCCCCCGCCTGTATTTCCCTATTCATCCATGAATGCGTGTCCACGCATGTATCCAACTCAATCATCAAGTTTGATGAAGACACAACAGTGGTAGGCCTGATTACCAACAATGCCGAGACAGCCTACAGGGAGGAGGTGAGGGCCCTGGCAGAGTGGTGACAGGAACATTACCTCTCGCTCAACGTCAACAAAACTAAAGAGGTGATCGTGGAATACAGGAGACAGCAGAGAGAGAATGCCCCATCCACATTAATGTGCCGCAGCTTAAAGTTGTTCGGCATGCATGTCACTGAGGACCTGAAATGTTCCCTTCAAACAGACAGAATGGAGAAAAAGGCACAACAGTGCCTCATCAACCTCAGGAGGCTGAAGAAATTTGGCTTGACCGCTAAGAACATCACAAACTTCTACAGATGCACCATCGAGAGCATTCTGTTGGGCTGTATCAAGGCCTAGTTCTGCAACTGCACCACTCGCAATCGCAGGTGTGGTCAGCCCAAAGCATCACCTGGGGCACACTAACTGCCCTCCTGGACATCTACAGCACCCAGTCTCACAGGAAGGCCAAGAAGATCATCATGGATCTCAGCCACCCAAGCCACGGTTTGTTCACTCCTCTACCATCTACACTGAACAAAAATATAAACGCAACATGTAAATTGTTGGTCCCATGTTTAATGAGCTGAAATAAAAGATCCCAGAATGTTTCATACACGCAAATAAAAGCGTATTTCTTTCCAATTTTGTGCACAAATTGGTTTACATCCCTGTTAGTGAGCATTTCTCCTTTGCCAAGATAATCCATCCACCTGACAAGTGTGGAAAATCAAGAAGCTGATTAAACAGCATGATCATTACACAGGTGCACCTTGTGCTGGGGACGATAAAAGGCCACTCTAAAATGTGCAGTTTTGTCACGCAATTCAATGCCACAGATGTCTCAAGTTTTGAGGAAGTGTACAATTGGCATGCTGACTGCAGGAATGTCCACCAGAGCTGTTGCCAGAGAATTTAATGTCAATTTCTCTATAATAGCAACCTTTATTTTCATTTTAGAGAATTTGTCAGGACAACCAAGCAGCCTCACAATCACAGACCACGTGTAACCTCGCCAGGCCAGGACCTCCACATCCGGCTTCTTCACCTGCAGATCATCTGAGACCAGCCACCATCTGAAGAAACTGTGGATTTGCACAATCAAAGAATTTCTGCACAAACTGTCAGAAACCGTCTCAGGAAAGCTCATCTGCAAGCTCGTTGTCCTCACCAGCGTCTTGACCTGACTGCAGTTCGGCATCGTAACTGACTTCAGTGGGCAAATGCTCACTTTCAATGGTCACTGGCACGCTGGAGAAGTGTGCTTTTCATGGATGAATCTCAGTTTCAGCAGATGCAGATGGCAGACAGCATGTGTGGCGTCATGTGAGTGAGTGGTTTGCTAATGACAACATTGTGAACAGAGTGTCCCATGATGGTTGTGCGGTGATGGTATGGGCAGGCATAAGCTACAGACAACAAACACAATTGCATTTTATCAACAGCAATTTGAATGCACAGAGATACCGTGAAGAGATCCTGAGGCACATTGTCGTGCCATTCATCCGCCGCCATCATTTCATGTTTCAGTTTGATAATGCACGGCCCCATGTAGCAAGGATCTGTGCACAATTCCTGGAAGCTGAAAATGTCCCAGTTCTTCCATGGCCTCCATACTCACATGTTCTCACTCGTTCAGCATGTTTGGGATGATCTGGACCTATGTGCACGACAGCATGTCCCTAGCAACTTCACACAGCCATTGAAGAGGAGTAGGACAACATTCCACTGGCTTCAATCAACAGCCTGATCAACTCCATGCAATGTGTTGCGCAGCATGAGGCAAATGGTGGTCCCACCAGTTACTGACTGGTTTTCCAATCAACACCCATTCCTTTTTTTAAGGTATCTGTGACAAACAGATGCATATCTTTCTTCCTAGTCATGTGAAATCCATAGTTTAGGGCCTAATGCTTTTATTTCAATTGACAAATTTCCTTATATGAACTGTAACTCAGTAAAAACGTTGAAATTTTTACATATGTTTGTTCAGTGTAGAAGGCGGAGACAGTGCAGGTGAATCAAATCTGGGACCGAGAGACTGACAGATTCTGCCTGATTTATGAAAATAAACAACCATTTGTTATTTTCGTTTGTGATTTCATTGCCTTTCTCTATGGTGATGGATGACAAATGGATTTTACATGCGTGTTACCTCATTTTTATACCCCAGTGAAACAGGAATCCATGAAATGCCAAAATACAGTTACTTAAATGAGATTAACAGGAGAACAGTAGAAGGTTAATGCAAATAACATTTTGATAACATTTGTGTTAGATTATGTTTATAAGAATTCTGACACCTATCTTTTAGACTATTTGTATTACTTATTAAAGAAAATACTGTTCTCTGAGCAATTGTATTAGTATAAAATATGTAATAAAAAAATTTGCATACAGAATAGCTCAGTATTTCTATAATTTATTTTATAGTCTTTTTTGCTCATCTATATCAAGGGTGCCGATAATTTGGGTTGTGACTGAATAAAGCGCAGGGGGGAGGTATGTCCTCAGGGGACAAGGTCCTATCTTGAGATCTGTGCATGGAATTCACCATTGTCATCAATGCAAGATTTATGAGAGAGATTGGGTTGTCTCATTAGGGATTTGGCGCTCTACGAATACAGTTCACTCATGAAAGGACGTAGAGCCCAATTCAACCAATTACAGATAAAGGACAATTCAAAATATGTCCGTCTTTATGTGTCTTATGGAGCTTTTAGCCAATCAGCATGTACGCATCTTCTAGGGTGCAGATTCTACACCTGTTTTTGGATACAAATCAGTATGTAGCTGTCTAATCAAATCAAATGTTATTTGTCACGTGTGCAGAATACAACAGGTGTAGATCTTACAGTGAAATGCTTACTTATAGGCTCTAACCAATATTGCGAGAGAAAAAAGGTATGTGTGTGTGTGTGTGTGTGTGTGTGTGTGTGTGTGTGTGTGTGTGTGTGTGTGTGTGTGTGTGTGTGTGTGTGTGTGTGTGTGTCTAATGAGAATCATGACGTGGGATTCCTCCAGTGGTTGAGAGAAGGTGGTTCAGAAAGGGGATAAATTCAGAGACATCCAATGCCAGTCTGGTCAGAGTGTCATCTACCAGCTGTGTGTGAAACCTGGCGCACAAGTCTGACCTGGTAAGTATTGAACTTAACAATCCATTAACTAAACTTGACCTTGTAACCAAAAGTATGTTTTCTAGATGATTCTCATTATATATTTTCTGTTACAATCAATGCACCAGTTTGACAATGCAGACTGTTTTAATGCAGTTATTTTCACAGATATTCCATCATGTAGCAGTAAATACAAACTGAACCGTATCAGTGACCACAGAGTTATTCTGTCCTGATAGTGGTACATGGCTGCTATATTCAAGCAAGTGCTGGGAGCTGGTGATGTTGGCCTACATTGAAAAAATGTCTGGCACACTGCCAATTAGAGATCCTGCAAATCACTGTAGATCAATTTTCAATCTTTTGCCTCTAATTTTTTGTAAATTATTTTACAGGAACATGGAGCCAAACAACAGAACAACATATACGGTAACAGAATTCCTCATCACAGGATTGGATGATGTGCAACACCCAAAGCTGGTGGGAGCAGCCATTTTGTTCGTCCTCTTTCTCATTCTGATCGGAAGCATCACCAACATTTGTGTCATAGCATTCAACAAGCCTCTACATACCCCCATGTACTTTTTTATTTGCTCGCTGGCAGTGGTAGACATTGTCTACACCAGCAGCATTAGTGTTACAATGCTTAACGTTCTCCTTGGTGAGGAGAGAAGAGTCCCCTATGCACCCTGCATGATACAGTGCTTCCTATTTCATTTAGGAAGCACTATGGAACCCTTCGCTATTGCTCTGATGGCTTATGATCGCCTTATTGCAATTTCATATCCTCTTCGATATCAGACTATCTTAACTAATACAAATGTATGTTTACTTATAATGGTGACTTGGGCAGTAGGCTGCATATTTGCTAGTTTGTGGACTGGCATAGTGAACAATCTGCCCTTTTGTGGCTCAAATAAACTCCCATACAGCTTTTGTGAATATGCAGCCTTAGTAAGAGCAGCATGTGTGAATCCTACATTTTATTTCAGTGTAGCTTCTACTGTGGCAACTACCATATTATGGGTTAATTTAGCCTTGATAATCTTCTCATACATGAAGATAGTTTATGAAGTGATGCAAATGTCTTCATCCAAAGACAGGAAGAAAACATTTAACACCTGTGTCTCCCACATGATAGTGGTGGCTTGCTTCTTTATCCCCAAGGTGTTGTTAATATTGGTCACCAGGGTTGGTTTGGTTCTCACGCTCTCTCACAGAAATGGCCTAATCATTGGCTCTACTCTGGGCCCCTCTCTTGTGAACCCACTTGTGTATTGTCTCAAAACCAAGGAGATTCGAGGGCGCCTGAAAAATATTTTCAAGAGATCTGAAATTAATCCAAATATGTAACGGTTAGGGTTACCAAAGCCATTTCTTTTTTCTTGCTTGTTCCAAGCAAAAGTGCTTGAGTCAATATTGTTTCCATGTTATATCACCATCAATGTAATCATGTTAAATCAATGTTTAGTTTTGATTGAATTTGCGAAAAGTCATCAGTGGTTTTTATCTCAATTTAACCAGTCAGGTTTCAACTGTGAATCAACAATGGAGTGTCAAGGTTTGGTTGATTTAGATCACAGGTGTCAAACTCATTCCATGGAAGGCAATGTGTCTGCAGGTTTTCACTCCTGCCTTTTACTGGTCACTGAAGGTCACAGGTTAGTTAGGAACTCCCATCACCTGATTCTCTAGGTCTTAATTGGTCACAGGTTAGTTAGGAACTCCCATCACCTGATTCTCTAGGTCTTAATTGGTCACTGGTTAGTAAGGAACTCCCATCACCTGATACTCTAGGTCATAATTGGTCACTGGTTAGTTAGGAACTCCCCTCACCTGATTCTCTAGGTCTTAATTGGTCACTGGTTAGTAAGGAACTCCCATCACCTGATACTCTAGGTCATAATTGGTCACTGGTTAGTTAGGAACTCCCCTCACCTGACTCTCTAGGTCTTAATTGGTCACTGGTTAGTAAGGAACTCCCATCACCTGATACTGTAGGTCTTAATTGCACACAAATTGTAAGGAAATAACAAAAATCAGTAGACGCTGAGCCCTCCAAGGAATGAGTTTGACACGCCTGATTTAGATTAGGTTGATGTCTTTTGACAACTTAATTAAATATCAGTCAAAATTGATTTGATTTGACATTTTAGCCCATGCGAACCGTATTAAATGTTATCTACTGTTAAATGCAATTTTATTGAAATGTCAAGTGTTAGCGTAAAGTATATGTCGTAATGTACCACAATTAGATAAAGGCAGTATTATCTTAAAAATATGATCTGATCTAGATCCTTGACTACATTATTGTTGCAGTTCTTAAGGTTGCGAGCACCAAAGGCAGCCTCAAAACCCTTTCTATCTGCAGTGGCCAGCTGATCATCATTGCCCTCTATATTCTACCTAGAATTTGTCCAGTAATATTGGCATTAGATTCAGCACTGATTTACATATCGTTATTATCATGTTGTATAGCCTGCTCCCTTCTATGATCACTCTACTGATATTCTGTTTTAAGTCAAAAGATATAAAACAGACCTTGATTAAAAGATTCAAAAGATGAACTGGTCGACAGAAACAGAGTCTCTGCTGTATCTTAATGATTTAGCTCTGTAACTACAAATAGTTTCATCCAATACATTATGTTGCACAGATGCTTAATGATTGAGTATTGTTTATAAAAAATGTATCAAAAGAAAAAATGTATTTAGCATCCATTTTTATCTAATGTATTGTTATTTACCATTGGATTGCTTAATAAATGTTTAATTTTAAAGTGCATTTTTGGACTCATAAATTAATTATATATTCCCCTCAAATTCAAATCTGGACCTTGAAGTTAGTTGCATTTTTTTTTTATTCTTCCCAACTTAACTTCTTTGGGATAGGGGGCGGTATTTTGACTTCCGGATGAAAAGCGTGCCCAAAGTAAACTCCCTGCTTCTCAGGCCCAGAAGCTAGGATATGCATATAATTGGTAGATTTGGGTAGGAAACACTCTAATGTTTCTAAAACCATTAAAACAATGTCTGGGAGTATAACAGAACTGAAATTGCAGGCGAAACCCAGAGGACATAACATCCACCCCAAAAAATGCTACCACTGATTTCAATGGCTGGCACTTTTATATTAGGGCGAAATCATGCCGATTGCAGTTCCTAGGGCTTCCACTAGATGTCAACAGTCCTTAGAAAGAGTTTCAGGCTGGTTTTTGGAAAAATGAGTCTGAAATTGTAATTTTTCTAGATGGCTGCCATTTTGGCTGTAGTGTTTCCATGCGCGTCAATGAGAGCACGTTCTTTGGTATTTTTCTCCGGTAAAGACAATAACAATTCTCCGTCTTAAATTGTATTGTTTATTTGCGTATTAGGGTACCTATTGTTTTATTATGAACATTGATTGACTTGTTTGGATAAGTTTATTGGTAACGTTTGGGATTCATTTTGATTGCATTGTGAAGGAGTGAAACCGAGTGGATTATTGACTGAAGTGCGCCAGCTAAACTGATCCACAAGAAGTTAACAAGGACTGATTTAAACCTGGGAAAATAATGATCAGCTGCACCATCGAGAGCATCCTGACTGGTTGCGTCACTGCCTTGTATGGCAACTGTTCGGCCCTCGACCGCAACGCCTGACAGAGGGTTGTACGGACGGCCCAGTACATCACTTTGGCCAAGCTTCCTGCCATCCAGGACCTCTATACCAGGCGGTGTCAGAGGAAGGCCCTAAAAATTGTCAAAGACTCCAGCCACCCTAGTCATAGACTGTTCACTCTAATACCGCATGGCAGGCAGTACCGGAGTGCCAAGTCTAGGTCCAAGAGGCTTCTAAACAGCTTCTACCCCCAAGCAATAAGACTTCTGAACATCTAGTCAAATGGCTACCTAGACTAATTGCAGTGTCCCCCCTCCCTCTCACCACCTCGTTACACCACTGCTACTCGCTGTTGTCATCTATGCATAGTCACTTTAATAACTCGACCTACATGTACATACTACCTCAACTAACCATTGCCCTCACACATTGACTCTGTATCGGTAGCCCCCTGTATACAGTCTCGCTAATGTTATTTTACTGCTGCTCTTTAATTGCTTGGTACTTTTATCTCTTACTCTTATCTTTTTCTATCTGCATTGTTGTTTAGGGGCTCGTAAGTAAGCATTTCACTGTAAGGTCTACACCTGTTGTATTCGGCACATGTGACTAATACAATTTGATTTGATCATGTAGAACAGAAAAGCAGCAGGCCCCAGACCTTGTAGGGTCAGATTTGAATAGCCCTGATATATAGCCATTGTTTCTTCAAGAATATAACTTATACATACGTCATGAGTTCAGTTCAACTGTCATACCCCAGCACAACCCAAAATATAAGTTTGTTTTACTCCAATATTTGTAAACAATTTAAATGTAAGCAAAAACTGAATATCCGTAAAACATGGTGACAATAAAAAAAATTATATCATGGATGGTCAGTCCTTGCTACATAGTTCTGTCTATGAATTTGAGAGTGGTTGCATTTCTCCTGGCCTAAAAAACATAACTGAGGCAGGGTGTCCACTTTGATTTTGTTTCTACTAAGGATTCTATTTATAAGGTGTCTTGTTATGAGGATACCAGAATACTCTTTATTTTTGCAACAGTGCCATAATGTGCTGTAATTCCTTTTGTTTTCCCAATCTGGAATATTTCACCATCAAATGGAGAACACATTAGCTGCCGAGAAAACTTTCTTTGTTTATTTTCCCCCATGCCGAAACAGCGACGGCTCACAAGTAATTACACTGGACTTTCTGCAAACTGGAAATGGCATATCCTAATATGGCATTTATTGTTAATGGGGACATTACAAAGGAAATCTGAGGATAATGCTCTCAAAACTCTACCAAATACATCTCCTGTGCTACACGTGGAGAGAACACACTTGACCGTTGTTACTCTACCTTTCGGGACGGCAACAAGGCCCTCCCCCACCCTCCCTTCGGCAAATCAGATCACACCACCATCCTGCTCCTACCCATGGATAGATGGCAGGATTCACACCAAATAAAATGTGCAAACCACTGTATTTAACCACTGTAAGGTGACTGGGAACATGGATGGGAACAAACAAATTAGCTTGACCTCTGACTTCTGGACAAGTCTGGCTGGAGGGATTATGGACATACTCAATCTCCCCCTATCCCAGTCTGTTGTCCCCACTTGCTTCAAGATGTCCCCCATTGTTCCTGTATCAAAAATAGCAAAGGTAAGTGATCAAAACTACTATCGTCTGGTAGCATTCACTTCTGACATCATGAAGTGCTTTGAGAGGCTAGGTAAGGATCATACCACCTCAACCTTACCCGACACCCTAGACTCACAACAATTTGCATACTGCCCCAACAGATCCACAGATGTCACAATGGCCATTGCACTGCACACTGCCCTATCCCACCTGGACAGGAGGAATACCTATGTAAGAATGCTGTTCATAGACTACAGCTCAGCCTTCAAAACCACAGTGCCCCAGGTGATGAATGTAGGCAGCAACACCTCCGCCATGCTGACCCTCAACCCTGGGGCCCCACAGGGGTGCATGTTGAGCCCCCGCCTGTATTTCCCTATTCATCCATGAATGCGTGTCCACGCATGTATCCAACTCAATCATCAAGTTTGATGAAGACACAACAGTGGTAGGCCTGATTACCAACAATGCCGAGACAGCCTACAGGGAGGAGGTGAGGGCCCTGGCAGAGTGGTGACAGGAACATTACCTCTCGCTCAACGTCAACAAAACTAAAGAGGTGATCGTGGAATACGGGAGACAGCAGAGAGAGAATGCCCCATACACATTGATGTGCCGCAGCTTAAAGTTCTTCGGCATGCATGTCACTGAGGACCTGAAATGTTCCCTTCAAACAGACAGAATGGAGAAAAAGGCACAACAGTGCCTCATCAACCTCAGGAGGCTGAAGAAATTTGGCTTGACCGCTAAGAACATCACAAACTTCTACAGATGCACCATCGAGAGCATTCTGTTGGGCTGTATCAAGGCCTAGTTCTGCAACTGCACCACTCGGAATCGCAGGTGAGGTCAGCCCAAAGCATCACCTGGGGCACACTAACTGCCCTCCTGGACATCTACAGCACCCAGTCTCACAGGAAGGCCAAGAAGATCATCATGGATCTCAGCCACCCAAGCCACGGTTTGTTCACTCCTCTACCATCTACACTGAACAAAAATATAAACGCAACATGTAAATTGTTGGTCCCATGTTTAATGAGCTGAAATAAAAGATCCCAGAATGTTTCATACACGCAAATAAAAGCGTATTTCTTTCCAATTTTGTGCACAAATTGGTTTACATCCCTGTTAGTGAGCATTTCTCCTTTGCCAAGATAATCCATCCACCTGACAAGTGTGGAAAATCAAGAAGCTGATTAAACAGCATGATCATTACACAGGTGCACCTTGTGCTGGGGACGATAAAAGGCCACTCTAAAATGTGCAGTTTTGTCACGCAATTCAATGCCACAGATGTCTCAAGTTTTGAGGAAGTGTACAATTGGCATGCTGACTGCAGGAATGTCCACCAGAGCTGTTGCCAGAGAATTTAATGTCAATTTCTCTATAATAGCAACCTTTATTTTCATTTTAGAGAATTTGTCAGGACAACCAAGCAGCCTCACAATCACAGACCACGTGTAACCTCGCCAGGCCAGGACCTCCACATCCGGCTTCTTCACCTGCAGGATCATCTGAGACCAGCCACCATCTGAAGAAACTGTGGATTTGCACAATCAAAGAATTTCTGCACAAACTGTCAGAAACCGTCTCAGGAAAGCTCATCTGCAAGCTCGTTGTCCTCACCAGCGTCTTGACCTGACTGCAGTTCGGCATCGTAACTGACTTCAGTGGGCAAATGCTCACTTTCAATGGTCACTGGCACGCTGGAGAAGTGTGCTTTTCATGGATGAATCTCAGTTTCAGCAGATGCAGATGGCAGACAGCATGTGTGGCGTCATGTGAGTGAGTGGTTTGCTAATGACAACATTGTGAACAGAGTGTCCCATGATGGTTGTGCGGTGATGGTATGGGCAGGCATAAGCTACAGACAACAAACACAATTGCATTTTATCAACAGCAATTTGAATGCACAGAGATACCGTGAAGAGATCCTGAGGCACATTGTCGTGCCATTCATCCGCCGCCATCACTTCATGTTTCAGTTTGATAATGCACGGCCCCATGTAGCAAGGATCTGTGCACAATTCCTGGAAGCTGAAAATGTCCCAGTTCTTCCATGGCCTCCATACTCACATGTTCTCACTCGTTCAGCATGTTTGGGATGATCCGGACCTATGTGCACGACAGCATGTCCCTAGCAACTTCACACAGCCATTGAAGAGGAGTAGGACAACATTCCACTGGCTTCAATCAACAGCCTGATCAACTCCATGCAATGTGTTGCGCAGCATGAGGCAAATGGTGGTCCCACCAGTTACTGACTGGGTTTCCAATCAACGCCCATTCCTTTTTTTTAAGGTATCTGTGACAAACAGATGCATATCTTTCTTCCTAGTCATGTGAAATCCATAGTTTAGGGCCTAATGCTTTTATTTCAATTGATTAATTTCCTTATATGAACTGTAACTCAGTAAAAACCTTGACATTTTTACATATGTTTGTTCAGTGTAGAAGGCGGAGACAGTGCAGGTGAATCAAATCTGGGACCGAGAGACTGACAGATTCTGCCTGATGTATGAAAGTCAACGACCATTTGTTTCTTTTTGTTTGTGAGTTCATGGCCTTTCTCTATGGTGATGGATGACAAATTTATTTTACATGCGTGTTACCTCATTTTTATACCCCAGTGAAACAGGAATCCATGAAATGCCAAAATACAGTTACTTAAATGAGATTAACAGGAGAACAGTAGAAGGTTAATGCAAATAACATTTTGCTAACATTTTTGTTAGATTATGTTCATAAGAATTCTGACACCTATCTTTTAGATTATTTGTATTACTTATGAAAGAAAATATTTTTCTCTGAGCAATTGTTTTAGTATAAAAAATGTAATAAAAAAATGTGCATACAGAATAGCTCAGTATTTCTATGATTTATATTATAGTATTTTTTGCTCATCTATATCAAGGGTGCCGCTAATTTGGGTTGTGACTGAATAAAGCACAGGGGGGAGGGATGTCCTCAGGGGACAAGGTCCTATCTTGAGATCTGTGCATGGAATTCACCATTGTCATCAATGCAAGATTTATGAGAGAGATTGGGTTGTCTCATTAGGGATTTGGAGCTCTATGATTACAGTTCACTCATGAAAGGATGCAGGGCCCAATTCAACCAATTACAGATATGGAAAGAACATAAAAACCTTTGAGACAATCAGTATGCATGCATGTTCTAGTGTGCAGTTTCTACATCTGCTTTTGGAAACCAATCAGTATGTAGCTGTCTAATGAGAATCATGACGTGGGATTCCTCAAGTCACTGAGAGAAGGTGGTTCAGAAAGGGGATAAATTCAGAGACATCCAATGCCAGTCTGGTCAGAGTGTCATCTACCAGCTGTGTGTGAAACCTGGCGCACAAGTCTGACCTGGTAAGTAATGAACTTAACAATCCATTAACTAAACTTGACCTTGTAACCAAAAGTATGTTTTCTAGATGATTCTCATTATATATTTTCTGTTACAATCAATGCACCAGATTGACAATGCAGACTGTTTTAATGCAGTTATTTTCACAGATATTCCATCATGTAGCAGTAAATACAAACTGAACCGTATCAGTGACCACAGAGTTATTCTGTCCTGATAGTGGTACATGGCTGCTATATTCAAGCAAGTGCTGGGAGTTGGTGATGTTGGCCTACATTGAAAAATATCTGGCACATTCTCAATTAGAGATCCTGCAAATCACTGTAGATCAATTTAAAATCTTTTGCCTCTTTTTCTTCGTAAATTAATTTACAGAAACATGGAACCAAACAACAGAACAACATATACGGTAACAGAATTCTTCATCACAGGATTGGATGAAGTACAACACCCAAAGCTGGTGGGAGCAGCCATTTTGTTCGTCCTCTTTCTCATTCTGATCGGAAGCATCACCAACATTTGTGTCATAGCATTCAACAAGCCTCTACATACCCCCATGTACTTTTTTATTTGCACACTGGCAATGATAGACGTAGTCTACACCAGCAGCATTAGTGTTACAATGCTTAACGTTCTCCTTGGTGAGGAGAGAAGAGTCCCCTATGCACCCTGCATGATACAGTGCTTCCTATTTCATTTAGGAAGCGCTATGGAACCCTTCACTATTGCCCTGATGGCTTATGATCGCCTTATTGCAATTTCATATCCTCTTCGATATCAGACTATCTTAACTAATACAAATGTATGTTTACTTATAACATCCACTTGGGCAGTAGGCTGCATATTTTCTATTTTGTGGATTGGCTTGGTGAACAATCTGCCCTTTTGTGGCTCAAATAAACTCCCATACAGCTTTTGTGAATATGCAGCCTTAGTAAGAGCAGCATGTGTGAATCCTACATTTTATTTCAATGTAGCTTCTACTGTGGGGACTACCATATTATGGGTTAATTTAGCCTTGATAATCTTCTCATACATGAAGATAGTTTATGAAGTGATGCAAATGTCTTCATCCAAAGACAGGAGGAAAACATTTAACACCTGTGTCTCCCACATGATAGTGGTGGCTTGCTTTTTTATCCCCAAGGTGTTGTTAATATTGGTCACCAGGGTTGGTTTGGTTCTCACGCTCTCTCACAGAAATGGCCTAATCATTGGCTCTACTCTGGGCCCCTCTCTTGTGAACCCACTTGTGTATTGTCTCAAAACCAAGGAGATTCGAGGGCGCCTGAAAAATATTTTCAAGAGATCTGAAATTAATCCAAATATGTAACGGTTAGGGTTACCAAAGCCATTTCTTTTTTCTTGCTTGTTCCAAGCAAAAGTGGTTGAGTCAATATTGTTTCCATGTTATATCACCATCAATGTAATCATGTTAAATCAATGTTGAGCTTTGATTGAATTTGCGAAAAAGCCATCAGTTGTATTTATCTCATTTTAAACTGTCAGGTTTCAACTGTGAATCAACAATAGAGTGTCAAGATTTGGTTGATTTAGATCACAGGTGTCAAACTCATTCCATGGAAGGCAATGTGTCTGCAGGTTTTCAGTCCTGCCTTTTACTGATCACTGAAGGTCACAGGTTAGTTAGGAACTCCCATCACCTGATTCTCTAGGTCTTAATTGGTCACAGGTTAGTTAGGAACTCCCATCACCTGATTCTCTAGGTCTTAATTGGTCACTGGTTAGTAAGGAACTCCCATCACCTGATACTCTAGGTCATAATTGGTCACTGGTTAGTTAGGAACTCCCCTCACCTGATTCTCTAGGTCTTAATTGGTCACTGGTTAGTAAGGAACTCCCATCACCTGATTCTGTAGGTCTTAATTGCACACAAATTGTAAGGAAATAACAAAAATCAGTAGACGCTGAGCCCTCCAAAGAATGAGTTTAACACGCCTGATTTAGATTAGTTTGATGTCTTTTGACAACTTAATTAAATGTCAGTCAAAATTGATTTGATTTGACATTTTAGCCCATGCGAACTGTATTAAATGTTATCTACTGTTAAATGCAATTTTATTGAAATGTCAAGTGTTAGCGTAAAGCATATGTAGTAATGTACCACAATTAGATAATTGCAGTATTATCTAAAAAATATGATCTGATCTAGACCCTTGACTACATTATTGTTGCAGTTCTTAAGATTGCGAGCACCAAAGGCAGCCTCAAAACCCTTTCTATCTGCAGTGGCCAGCTGATCATCATTGCCCTCTATATTCTACCTAGAATTTGTCCAGTAAAATTGGCATTAGATTCAGCACTGATTTACATATCGTTATTATCATGTTGTATAGCCTGCTCCCTTCTATGATCACTCTACTGATATTCTGTTTTAAGTCAAAAGATATAAAACAGACCTTGATAAAAAGATTCAAAAGATGAACTGGTCGACAGAAACAGAGTCTCTGCTGTATCTTAATGATTTAGCTCTGTAACTACAAATAGTTTCATCCAATACATTATGTTGCACAGATGCTTAATGACTGAGTATTGTTTATAAAAAATGTATCAAAACAAAAATGTATTTAGCATCCATTTTTATCGAATGTATTGTTATTTAGCATTGAATTGCTTAGTAAATGTTTAATTTGAAAGTGCATTTTCAGACTCATAAATTAATTATATATACCCTTAAAATTCAAATCTGGACCTTTTATTCTTCCCCTCTAAAAAAGGACTGATTTAAACCTGGGATATTTATGATCAGTTGCACCATCGAGAGCATCCTGACTTGTTGCATCACTGCCTGGTATGGCTACTGCTCGGCCTCTGACAGCAAGGCATGACAGAGGGTAGTATGGAGGCCCAGTACATCACTGGGGCCAAGCTTCCTGCCATCCAGGACCTCTATACCAGGCGGTGTCAGAGGAAGGCCCTAAAAATTGTCAAAGACTTCAGCCACCCTAGTCAAAGACTGTTCACTCTAATACCGCATGGCAGGCTGTACCGGAGTGCCAAGTCTAGGTGCAAGAGGCTTCTAAACAGCTTCTACCCCCAAGCCATAAGACTCCTGAACATCTAGTCAAATGGCTTCCCAGACTATTTGCTGTGTCCCCCCCTCCCTCTCACCCCCTCGTTACACCACTGCAACTCTCTGTTGTCATCTATGCATAGTCACTTTAATCACTCTACCTACATGTACATACTACTTCAACTAACCGATGCCCCTGTACATTGACTCTGTATCGGTACCCCCCTGTATTCAGTCTCGTTATTGTTATTTTACTGCTGCTCTTTAATTACTTGTTACTTTTATCATTTATTCTTATCTGTAGTTTTTTTTAAACTGTATTGTTGGTTAGGGGCTCGTAATTAAGCATTTCACTGTAAGGTCTACACCTGTTTTAGTCGGCTAATGTGACTAATAACATTTGATTTGATTTGGTTTGATCAGGTAGAACAGTGTCGTGTCTTTGGGGTACCATTAAACTGAAGACATGTTTATCAATTAACTCCCTGTAATTATTATCACGCGATTAAACTGATTAATCGTTTAATTGTAATTAACTAGGAGATCGGGGCACCAAGGAGAATATTCAGATTACAAAGCTATAATTTTCCTAATATAACTTTCCTGTATTATAATATTATATTCTATTATAGTATAGGCCGATTATCTTCTGGTTTAAATGGTGTATTTTACCTCGAGTCCAGTCTCATTCCAAATGTCGTAAATTGTTGTATCTGCACGAACCCAGTCTTTACTAAAATCATCCATACATCAATTGTCTTAAAATCATTTATTTACTACACTAAGTAATTAACAGAAAACATACAAACAGTAATTATCGTCACAAAGGATTGGTATAGTAATGTGCCCTAATGGCTAACAGGCATGGCTGGTCTGTTAGACAATGGGTCATAAACGGTCAGCTGAGAAGGTACACAGAGTTCATTAATATTAACAATTGACAATTGAAGGCTCGCTCATTCGGGAACAATTGCAATCAATATATATTTACGCTCATGTGTCGTCGTGATCCTTGTTCGAGCGTCGTTCTGATGGAGAGTTCTCTCTCTCTCTCTCTCGGTTAGAATGGATCTTTCAAAGCGACATTCATTAATGTTGTTATAGAATGGATGTTTCGTTGGTCTTCGCGTTCAATGATATAATTTACTTAGCTGCAGGCTAATAATTAACCTCTATGGGCTAGGTGGGACGCTTGCGTCCCACCTACGTAACAGCCACTGCCAGCCTGTGGCGCGATTTTCAAAACCTTAAAAATCCTATTACTTCTATTTCTCAAACATATGACTATTTTACAGCCATTTAAAGACAAGACTCTCGTTAATCTAACCACACTGTCCGATTTCAAAAAGGCTTTACAACGAAAGCAAAACATTAGATTATGTCAGCAGAGTACCAAGCCAGAAATAATCAGACACCCATTTTTCAAGCCAGCATATAATGTCACCAAAACCCAGAAGACAGCTAAATGCAGCACTCACCTTTGATGATCTTCATCAGATGACAACCCTAGGACATTATGTTATACAATACAGGCATGTTTTGTTCAATCAAGTTCATATTTATATCAAAAACCAGCTTTTTACATTAGCATGTGACGTTCAGAACTAGCATACCCCCCGCAAACTTCCGGGGAATTCGCTAACATTTTACTAAATTACTCACGATAAACGTTCACAAAAAGCATAACAATTATTTTAAGAATTATAGATACAGACCTCCTCTATGCACTCGATATGTCCGATTTTAAAATAGCTTTTTGGTGAAAGCACATTTTGCAATATTCTAAGTACATAGCCCAGGCATCACGGGCTCGCTATTTAGACACCCGGCAAGTTTAGCACTCACCATAATCATATTTACTATTATAAAAGTTTGATTACCTTTTGTTGTCTTCGTCAGAATGCACACCCAGGACTGCTACTTCAATAACAAATGTTGGTTTGGTCCAAAATAATCCATCGTTATATCCGAATAGCGGCGTTTTGTTCGTGCGTTCCAGACACTATCCGAAATGGTAAAGAAGTGTCGCGCGCATGGCGCAATTCGTGACAATAAAATTCTAAATATTCCATTACCGTACTTCGAAGCATGTCAACCGCTGTTTAAAATCAATTTTTACGCCATTTTTCTCGTAGAAAAGCGATAATATTCCGACAGGGAATCTCCTTTTCGGCAAACAGAGGAAAAAATCACAAAGGCGGGGGCGGTCGGGTCATGCGCATAAGCCCAGAGTCCCTTGATCGGCCACTTGAGAAAGGCGATAATGTGTTTCAGCCTGGGGCTGGAATGACGACATTCTGTTTTTTCCCGGGCTCTGAGCGCCTATGGACGACGTGGGAAGTGTCACGTTAGAGCAGAGATCCTTAGTAAAAGATAGAGATGGAAAAGAAGTTCAAGAAATGGTCAGACAGGCCACTTCCTGTAAAGGAATCTCTCAGGTTTTGACCTGCCATTTGAGTTCTGTTATACTCACAGACACCATTCAAACAGTTTTAGAAACTTTAGGGTGTTTTCTATCCATATGTAATAAGTATATGCATATTCTAGTTACTGGGTAGGAGTGGTAACCAGATTAAATCGGGTATGTTTTTTATCCAGCCGTGTCAATACTGCCCCCTAGCCCTAACAGGTTAACGCCTTTACCTTCTACTCCGAACAAAAATATAAACGCAACATGTAAAATGTTGTTCCCATGTTTAATGAGCTGAAATTAAACATCCCAGAAATGTTTCATATACGCCAAAAAACATGTTTCTCTCCAATTTTGTGCACGAATTGGTTTACATCCCTGTTAGGGAGCATTTCTCTTTTGCCAAGATAATCCATCCACCTGACAAGTGTGGCATATCAAGAAGCTGATTAAACAGCATGATCATTACACAGGGGCACCTTGTCCTGGGGATGATAAAAGGCCACTCTAAAATTGGCAGTTTTATCACGCAATTCAATGCCACAGATGTCTCAAGTTTTGAGGGAGTGTGCAATTGGCATGCTGACTGCAGGAATGTCCACCAGAGCTGTTGCCAGATAATTACATGTACATTTCTTTATTGTAAGCAACATCCAGTGTCGTTTTAGAGAATTTGTTTTAGAGTACATCCAACCGGCCTCACAATCACAGACCACGTGTAACCTCGCCAGGCCAGGACCTCCACATCCGGCTTCTTCACCTGCAGATCATCTGAGACCAGCCACCATCTGAAGAAACTGTGGATTTGCACAATCAAAGAATTTCTGCACAAACTGTCAGAAACCGTCTCAGGAAAGCTCATCTGCAAGCTTGTAGTCCTCACCCGCGTCTTGACCTGACTGCAGTTCGGCATCGTAACCGACTTCAGTGGGCAAATGCTCACTTTCAATGGTCACTGGCACGCTGGAGAAGTGTGCTTTTCATGGATGAATCTCAGTTTCAACTGCATCATGTGAGTGAGTGGTTTGCTAATGACAACATTGTGAACAGAGTGCCCCATGGTGGCTGTGCGGTTATGGTATGGGCAGGCATAAGCTACAGACAACAAACACAATTGCATTTTATCAACAGCAATTTGAATGCACAGAGATACCGTGAAGAGATCATGAGGCACATTGTCGTGCCATTCATCCGCCGCCATCACTTCATGTTTCAGTTTGATAATGCACGGCCCCATGTAGCAAGGATCTGTGCACAATTCCTGGAAGCTGAAAATGTCCCAGTTCTTCCATGGCCTCCATACTCACATGTTCTCACTCGTTCAGCATGTTTGTGATGATCTGAACCAACGTGCATGACAACGTGTCCCTAGCAACTTCACACAGCCATTGAAGAGGAGTAGGACAACATTCCACTGGCTTCAATCAACAGCCTGATCAACTCCATGCAATGTGTCGCGCTGCGTGAGGCAAATGGTGGTCCCACCAGTTACTGACTTGTTTTCCAATCCATGCCCTACCTTTTTTTTAAGGTATCTGTGACTAACAGATGCATATCTTTCTTCCTAGTCATGTGAAATCCATAGTTTAGGGCCTAATGCATTTATTTCAATTGACTGATTTCCTTATATTGTTGGATATGTTGCATATTTTTGTTCAGTGTAGAAGGCGGAGACAGTACAGGTGCATCAAATCTGGGACCGAGAGACTGATAAACAGATTCTATCTCAATGCCATCAAAATGTTAAACAGTCATTTTAGCCGGCCTCCGCCCAGTACCCTTCCTTGAACCTTAGACACTGTCACTAGCCGGCTACTGCCAGGTACTCTACCCTGCACCTTAGAGACTGCTGCCCTATGTACATAGTCATGGAACACTGGTCTCTTGATAATGTTTACATTACATTCTACCCTTTTTATATGAACAGTGCCTTTGTAACAAAATGTGGAAAAAGTCAAGGGGTCTGAATAATTTCCGAAGGCACTGTACTTTGGGGTGGCAGGTAGCCTAGTTGTTAGAGCGTTGGGCCAATAACCAAAAGGTTGCTATATCGAATCCCCGAGCTGACAAGGTAAATATCTGTCATTCTGTTCCTGAACAATGCACTGTTCCTAGGCCGTCATTGTAAATAAGAATTTGTTCTTAACTGACTTGCCAGGTTAAATAAAAATATACTGTATTCTAGTCATGGCTAATCCTATATAACTACTGCTGTAAACACATTTTCTATTCACATACTGTCTATACACACCGTTCACATAAATATATATTCATATTCCGGACTCTCGTCTGGAAGCTAATTTCCTGCAATTCTATCCATTTTGTCATGGGGTTTTGTACTGTGAATTTAAATCAATTATTCTCAAGATAGCTCATTTTAATATTTCTACTGCTGTACATAGCATTTTAGTTACAGTGTTTATACCGATGTGTACGCAACCAATAAACTTGTATTTGATTTTATTTAACACTCCCTGTAGTTATTAGCCCCCTGCTTTTAATTCCTTGGGAGAGTAAATGAAAGCACACGTCATGAAGCAGGGTGAGAAACAGAACTGGGCTCAGATTCTACCTCATGTCTATTTTCTGTAGTGTAAAAAGACAACAACCTCAAAGGAAAGTGTAATATGTCAAATGTAGTCTAAAGTTATGGTAAAACCACTATGTTAGACAACAAGCTATGAGACATTCAGCAGACAAAGTTAAATTAAAGGCAAAGAGGTCATCGCCATCTTGATGGTCTCCCATAGCAGCTAGCTAGATTTACAAGCCAGATTAACATATTAAGAGGGCCAACTACCTATCTTTTTTTGTTTATAAGTTTAATGAAATAAAAACATGTGTCTTTGAATACTTTGTGTTTTGTGTAGATATTTTGCATCATTACATCATGATTTAAATAAATAAACGACAAAGAACAAGAGAAAACACTCATAAACCCTGTGAGGATAATTTACTTAGGGAGTAAGGTCAGGTGTATAATTATGTCACATGGGTATCAACAGTTATTATAAATTGGACACGGCTAGTGTCCGTGTCAGACATCAGATTTGGTAAGCCCTGATTTACTTCTATGCAGATCTGGAGTTACATGGCATGTCTTAATAGCTCATGTTATGCATCTTCTTGATGTGTTTTCTGAATATATTTTGAATCTGAATGTGACGGAATACGTTCTCTAATCTTTAGATGACAACATTGGATAACTTTAGTGCATGATACAAGACTCCATTGAAAGGCTTATTGTGAGGTGCAGCTTTTGTATTGACATGCCACACTATGGGGCGAAAAAAGATTGTTCTCAGTGCGATTGCTGAATAACAGTCATTCATATTTTTTTTTATTATTCATTAAATGTCTTTATATCTTGACATTAATATGTAGTGGGACATATAATGTGATCAATAATTTGGTATCATGTGTAATATCAATAAGATAATGTGATGTTAAAACATACCGGTACATTAGAAGAGATATGTACATTAACCTATATGATACATATTGCATTGATGTCCTACTACTTTCCCATGTAAAACGTTTAGTCTCAACAAGAGAAATGTATGAAAATGTATGAACTTCTTATAATACAACCAATTGTTTTACTTAGTTTTTATCTAGTACAGTTAACCCAACTTGATTTCCTGAGTTGATATACTGTGTTTTAAAAATGCAAGGCAGCAGAGTAACTTAAGTTAAGTAAAATCAAATTGAGATGACAAAACTGGGTAGAATAAAATGTGTTACAACTTCATACAACATAACATTTTAAGTAATCAGCTTAACTTATATGTTTCACGGTGAAACAGATAACATATTAATTAGGATTTAAACAAAGTATCCAATCATTATTTGAATCCATTTCTTTCACAGGTTGCTGTCTCTACTAGACCATCATCATGTCTGAGGGGAATCACAGCCTTGTGACAGAGTTTGTCATCGTTGGTTTCCCTGGACTTCAGCCAGAGTTCTACGGTCTTGCCTCAGCTGTATTATTGATTGTTTATTGTTGCACTTTAATAGGAAATGTTGCTGTTCTAATCTTGTTTGCAACTCATAACATTCTCCATAAACCAATGTATATTATCATTTTGAATCTGGTTGTGTCTGACGTGCTATTCAGCACCACCACTTTACCAAAGATTATTGCCAGATATTGGTTTCAGGCTGGGGCAATTTCTTTCTTCGGTTGTTTTTTGCAAATGTACTTAGTTCACTATTTTGGATCCGTAACTAGCTTTCTCCTATTGATAATGGCTTTAGACAGATATGTAGCAATCTGTTTCCCACTCAGATACCCAATGATTATCAAAAACTCAACTATTCATATACTCAATGCCACTGCATGGATTGTTGCAAAAGCCTGCCCATTGATGATGGTAATTAGGGCCTATCCTCTTCCTTACTGTGACTCAAACACAATCTTGCAGTGCTTCTGTGATCATATTTCTATAACAAAGCTTGCATGCACTGATAGGGCCCCTTATAGTTTTCCTGCTTTTGTTACAGCAATGGTGATATTACTGGGACCTCTAGTCTTTATTATATTCTCATATTGCTCTATTATTGTGGCAGTTCTTGAGATTGCGAGCCCCCAAGGCCGCCTCAAAACCCTTTCTACCTGCAGTGGTCAGCTGATCATCATTACCCTGTATTATCTCCCCAGGTGTTTTATTTATCTGTCCAGTAATATCGGCATTATATTCAGCACTGATTTACGTATTGTTATTATCATGTTGTATAGCCTTCTCCCTCCTATGATCAATCCGCTGATATACTGTTTTAAGACAAAAGATATAAAACAGACCTTGATGAAAAGATTCAAGAAATCAACTGCTCCATAAAAGGAGAATGTCTTTGCTGTAAACCAATGCATAAAATTATTTTTTAATCAGAGTTTGAGTTCTGTTATTATGTTTAGAAATACTTGTCACTACAAGAATACCAATTGAGTACCATATCCTAAACTGACATCCAAAATTGACATATAAAGGGAAAGGGAAAGGGGGATACCTAGTCAGTTGTACAACTGAATGCCTTCAACTGAAATGTGTCTTCCGCATTTAACCCAACCCCTCTGAATCAGAGAGGTGCGGAGGGCTGCCTATATAAGGCCCTGCCTCTGCGTAGCAGTAGATAATGCCTTGTTAGATTGGCACAGATAGAGCATTTAGTGTTTATTGTTGGACAAAGAGTAGTATGTATTTAGTTATTTCAAATCTAGTTGTTTCTGATATTCTCTTTAGTAGAACCACATTACTCAAGATTATTGCCAGTTATAGTCAATGATTACATTTGCTTTGAATCAGTTTATTTTCTTAAGTTCAGAAGTTCCTACAAAAATATCAACTGATTACCAAATCCTACCTTGAAATCGAAAACTTACATTCAGTACCAGTATACACACCCCTTTACTTTTTCCACACTTTGTCGTGTTACAACCATGAATTTAAAAAATGATTAAATATTTTTATTTTTGGGGGGGTCCCGGCCTACACCATACCCCATAATGTCAAAGTGGATGTCATTTTCTATAGTAGAGTAGGTCAGGGCGTGACAGGTGTTTGGGGTTTTTCTATGTTTTCTATTTCTATGTTTAAGTTCTAGTTTTTCTATTTCTATGTTGGGGTTGTTTGGGTTGATCTCCAATTGGAGGCAGCTGATCCCCGTTGCCTCTGATTGGAGATCATATTTAAGTAGGGGTTTTTCTTCCTGGGTTTTTGTGGGTAGTTGTTTTCTGTTTAGTGTATGTCACCTGACGGAACTGTTGGTGGTCGTTTTGTTGTTTTTGTTAAGTGTTTCATAAATAAAAGTAAATATGAGCACTCTACACGCTGCGCCTTGGTCCCCTTTAGATGACCCATGTTACAGAGAGACAGAATAACAACAAAAAAATCCAGAAAAACGCATGTCAAAAATGTTATAAATTGATTTGCATTTTAATGAGGGAAATAAGTATTTGACCCCCTCTCAATCAGAAAGATTTCTGGCTCCCAGGTGTCTTTTATATAGGTAACAAACTGTGATTAGGAGCACACTCTTAAAGGGAGTGCTCCTAATCTCAGTTTGTTACCTGTATAAAAGACACCTGTTCACAGAAGCAATCAATCAATCAGATTCCAAACTCTCCACCATGGCCAAGACCAAAGAGCTCTCCAAGGATGTCAGGGACAAGATGGTAGCCCTACACAAGGCTGGAATGGGCTACAAGACCATCGCCAAGCAGCTTGGTGAGAAGGTGACAACAGTTGGTGTGATTATTCGCAAATGGAAGAAACACAAAAGAACTGTCAATCTCCCTCGGCCTGGGGCTCTGTGCAAGATCTCACCTCGTGGAGTTGCAATGATCATGAGAACGGTGAGGAATCAGCCAAGAACTACACGGGAGGATCTTGTCAATGATCTCAAGGCAGCTGGGACCATAGTCACCAAGAAAACAATTGGTAACACACTACGCCGTGAAGGACTGAAATCCTGCAGTGCCCGCAAGGTCCCCCTGCTCAAGAAAGCACATATACATGCACGTCTGAAGTTTGCCAATGAACATCTGAATGATTCAGAGGACAACTGGGTGAAAGTGTTGTGGTCAGATGAGACCAAAATTGAGCTCTTTGGCATCAACACAACTCGCCGTGTTTAGAGTAGGAGGAATGCTGCCTATGACCCCAAGAACACCATCCCCACCGTCAAACATGGAGGTGGAAACATTATGCTTTGGGGGTGTTTTTCTGCTAAGGGGACAGGACAATTTCACCGCTTCAAAGGGGCGATGGACGGGGCCATGTACCGTAAAATCTTGGGTGAGGACCTCCTTCCCTCAGCCAGGGCATTGAAAATGGGTCGTGGATGGGTATTCCAGTATGACAATGACCCAAAACACACTGCCAAGGCAACAAAGGAGTGGCTCAAGAAGAAGCACATTAAGGTCCTGGAGTGGCCTAGCCAGTCTCCAGACCTTAATCCCATAGAAAATCTGTGGAGGGAGCTGAAGGTTCGAGTTGCCAAACGTCAGCCTCGAAACATTAATGACTTGGAGAAGATCTGCAAAGAGGAGTGGGACAAAATCCCTCCTGAGATGTGTGCAAACCTGGTGGCCAACTACAAGAAACGTCTGACCTCTGTGGTTGCCAACAAGGGTTTTGCCACCAAGTACTAAGTAATGTTTTGCAGACGGGTCAAATACTTATTTCCCTCATTAAAATGCAAATCAATTTATAACATTTTTGACATGCGTTTTTCCGGATTTTTTAGTTTTTATTCTGTCTCTCACTCTTCAAATAAACCTACTATTAAAATTATAGACTGATCATTTCTTTGTCAGTGGGCAAACGTACAAAATCAGCAGGGGATCAAATACTTTTTTCCCTCACTGTACAATTAAAGCTCAAATGTCTTGAGTCAATAAGTATTCAAACCCTTTGTTATGTCAAGGCTAAAATAAGTTCAGGAGTAAACATGTGCTTAACGAGTCACTTAATAAGTCACATGGACTCACTCTGTGTGCAATAATAGTGTTGAGCATGATTTTTGAATGACTACCTCATCTCTGTACCCCACACATACAATTATCTGTAAGGTCCCTCTGTCAAACACAGATTCAACCAGAAAGTCCAGGGAGGTTTTCCAATGTGTCACAAAGAAGGGCAGCTATTGGTAGATCGGTAAAAAAAATCTGACATTAAATATCCATTTGAGCATGGTGAAGTTATTCATTACTCTTTGGATGGTGTATCAATACACCCAGTCACTACAAAGATACAGGCAACCTTCATAACTCAGTTGCCCGGAGAGGAAGGAAATTGCTCAGGGATTTCACCATGAGTCCAATGGTGACTAAAACAGTTACAGGGTTTAGTGTCTGTGATAGGAGAAAACTGAGGATCGATCAACAACATTGTAGTTTCTCCACAATACTAACCTAATTGACAGAGTGTCACGTCCTGACCAGTATTTAGGTATTATTTGTATTATATTTGGTCAGGGCTTGGCAGAGGTATGTTTGTTTTGTATGGTGGTTTTTGTTGTGTGTGGTTTAGAGGGGTGTGTTATTTATGTGTTCCTGGGTTTGGGGTGTATGTTTCTGAATTAGTATGTTCTAGGTTAGTTTTTCTGTGTGTAGGTTTGGGTGCTGGACTCTCAATTGGAGGCAGGTGTTTCTAGTTGCCTCTGATTGGGAGTCCTATAAGTAGGTGTGTGTTTGGTTTGTCATTTGTGGGTAGTTATCTTTTGCATTGCTGTCTGTTCAGCCTGTGAAACTGTCATCCGTCGTGTTTTTTTTTTTTTTTTGTGTACATCATATTTAAATAAAATGATGTGGAGCACGCAACCCTCTGCGTATTGGTCTGACAGTGATTTCGAGATATCTTCAGATGAAGGTGAAGATTGTGAAAAGAAGGAAGCATGTACATAATATAAATATTCCAAATCATGCATGCTGTTTGAAACAAGGCACTAAAGTAATACTGCAAAAAATGTGGCAAAGCAATTAACCTTTTGTCCTGAATACAAAGTGTTATGTTTGGGGCAAATCCACTTAGTACTACCCTCCATATTTTCAAGCATAATGGTGGCTGCATCATGTTATGGGTATGCTTGTTATAGTTAAGGACTGTAGAGCTTTTCAGGATAAAAGAAACGTAATGGAACTAAGCACAGGGAAAATCCTAGAGGAAAACTTGGTTCAGTATGCTTTCCACCAGACACTGGGAGATTAATTCACCATTCAGCAGGACAATAACCTAAAATACCACGGCAAATTTACACTGGAGTTGCTTACCAAGAAAACTGAGAATGTTCCTGAATGGCCGAGTTACAGTTTTGTCTTAAAACTTATTGAAAATCTATGGCAAGACCTGAAAATGGTTCTCTCGCACTAGCTAGGTTTCCATCCAATTGGATGGAAACGATATGCACATTTTCCCACCAGAGATGTTTCCATCAAATTGACTTGTTGGCGATAAAAGCCTGTGCATGATGGCATTGTGCACATACAATACCTTTTGCTGTTAAATATTTTTTGGAATGGAGAATCAAGCTCCTCGTCTTGCACTTTCACCTCCCTGTGAAGTTCATCATTTATTTAATCTGTAGCCTAATAAACTGCATGCTTTTGTAACAGGGTTGGTTATGTTTCCACTTGCCTCTAAAGAAAGGTGTATTTAATGTTCAAGCATTTTTATTGGTTGGTTCAACTCTGACAATAAGGCGTGTTGTGATTGGCCCCGCTTGCAGATAGGGGGAGATCGCCAAGGTCAGGTCTTCCCAGTATGAAAATGTGATGCAAGGGGTAGGTCACATTCTGAATACTGTTTTCTATTTTCTATTTTCCAATGTGTACATGTTTGCTGTACATTACTGATTTATACATATGTGGGTATATGGTACCTGTTAGGGATTGAGGGGCTTTCTGGGATGTGCTTTGGCATATGATTGCTGTAAATAAGTGTGTTAGTGTCACGCCCTGACCTGAGAGAGACGTTTTGTTTCTCTATTTTGGTTAGGTCAGGGTGTGACTTGGGTGGGCATTCGAGATTTGTAGTTCTTTGTTCTATTCTATGTTTTCTATTTCTATGTTATGTTCTAGTTTTTGTATTTCTATGTTGGGTCTTGTTTGGGATGAGCTCCAATTAGAGCAGCTGGTCCTCGTTGTCTCTAATTGGAGATCATACTTAAGTAGGGGTTTTTCCCACCTGGGTTTGTGGGAGATTATCTTTGAGTCAGTGTATGTTTCACCTCTGCGTCACGGTTTGTTGTTTTTGTTATTCAGTTTATTTATATGTATTGCATAGTTTCACAGTGTAAATAAAATGTGGAACGACACACACGCTGCACTTTGGTCCGCTTCTCCTTTCGACAACCGTGACAGTTAGCTAGCATACACCGACGTAATGGTCACATAAACCCACTGCTAACACAGTTGTCTTCATGCTACAGATTTTGCCATCGACAGTCATCAATACCGTTAAGCCCTGCACAACTAACGTGCTGTTTCCTATTTAACATCAGCATCAGAAATAAATGATGCTCAACTGGGACCACTGGCTGATGTGATTTATTGGACAAAACACAACACAAGGAGAGTACGATTTACATCTGTTACACTTTCCCGACTAGTCGCAGTGTGAGGTCCACACAACAAGTCATCACGTGACTCCAAGTTTACTTCGATATGATGGTTATTATAACAATATTTGCGCATAAAAGCGTTTCCACAGACATTTCTCGCATAATTAATTTTACTGACTCAAAAAAATCCCACAAAAAAATCCCACTCGTCTAGAGTACTTCGTTTTGTTGCATTTTGGAAAGTTTACCGAAAATGATTCCAGGCCTGTCATGTGTCATTATATTTTATTTATCCGACATGTACTTTACTTGCATGAGAAGGTTGGATGGAAACATGGTTTCTGATCAACAATCAATTTGACAGAGCATGAAGAATTTTGAAAAGAACAATGGGAAAATGTTGCACAATCCAGGTGTGGAAAGCTCTTAGAGGTTTACCCACAAGACTCACAGCTGTAATCGCTGCCAAAGGTGCTTCTACAAAGTATTGACTCAGAGGTATGAATGCTAATGTAAATTAGATATATTTCTTTATGTCAAGGGTGTGTATGGAAGGTGAAGTCAGGTGCAGGAGAGCAGAGTGTAGTGAACAGGCGCACTTTAATTCCGTTCCATAAAATACAGCACATAAAAATAATAACGTGCCAAAAACACGGAACATGGCAATAGTAAAGCGCCCGACAATAATCCACATCACAAACAAACAATTACACACAAAGACATGGAGGGGAACAGAGGACTATGGGAGCAGCCACCTGGCCAAAACTCAGGTTAAATCTCCGGTAGTAATTGGCAAACCCTAAAAATCGCTGCACCTCCTTTACCGTGGTGGGAGTCGGCCAATTACACATGGCTGCAATGCGGTCACTCTCCATCTCCACCCCTGATGTGGAAATGCGATACCCTAGGAAGGAGACAACCTGCTGAAAGAACAGGCATTTCTTTGCCTTGACGTACAGGTCATGCTCCAACAGTCGTCTAAGTACCTTGCATACCAAGGACACATGCTCAGCGCGTGTAGTATATCAGAATGTCATCGATATACACCACTACACCCTGCCTGTGCAGGTCCCTGAAAATCTTGTCTACAAAGGATTGGAAAACTGATGGAGCATTCATCAACCCGTACGGCATGACTAAGTACTCATAATGCCCTGTGGTGGTACTGAACGCTGTCTTCCACTCGTCTCCCTCCCGGATACGCACCAGGTTATACGCACTCCTGAGATCCAGTTTCGTGAAGAAGCGCACCCCATGCATTGATTCAATCGCCGAGGCGATAAGAGGTAGCAGGTAACTGTACCTCACTGTGATTTGATTTAGACCTCTATAATCAATGCACGAGTGTAGACCTCCATCCTTCTTCACAAAAAAGAAACTCGAGGAGGCGGGTGAACTGGATGACCGAATGTACTCCTGACGCAGGGATTCAGAGACATATGTCTCCATAGCCACCGTCTCCGCTTGCGACAGGGGACACACGTGACTCCTGGGAAGCGCAGCGTCTAACAGGAGATTTATCGCACAACCCCCAGTCGATGAGGTGGTAATTGAGTCCGGTGCCCAACTCCATGGTTACCGGAGTGGGGGTGCTGGAAGATAGCACCGACAGAGCCCCCTCTGGACTTCCACCGGTGACCAGCAGGTTATCCAACCGGATGGACAAATCCACCAGTTGGTCGAAGGAGATGGTGGCATCCCTGCAGTCCAGCTCACGTCGGACGTCCTCGCGTAGGCTGCACCGATAGTGGTCGATGAGGGCTCTGTTGTTCCAGCCTGCTCCGGCGGCCAAGGTTCGGAATTCCAGTGCGAATTCCATGGCGCTCCTCGTCCCCTGCCTCAAATGAAAGAGCCGTTCCCCCGCCACTCTACCTTCGGGTGGATAGTCAAAGACGGCCCGGAAGTGACGGGTGAACTCCCCGAAGTGGTCCAACGCCGCGTCTTCTTCTCCCCACACGGCATTTGCCCACACCAGAGCGCCCGACAATAATCCACATCACAAACAAACAATTATACACAAAGACATGGAGGGGAACAGAGGACTATATACATGCAGTAATTATGGAATGAAAACCAGGTGTGTAATGGAACAAGACAAAACCAATGGAATATGAGAAATGGAGCGGCGATGGCTAGAAAGCCGGTGATGTCGATCGCCACCCGAACAAGGAGAGGAGCCGACTTCAGTGGAAGTCGTGACACTTTATTCCATTTTCAATAAATTTGCAAATATATATTAAAAAGCTTTGTCATTATGGGGTGTTGTGTGTAGATGGCTGAGAACCCCCCCCAATATTTAATCAATTTTGAATTCAGGATGTAACACAAATAAATGTGGAATAAGTCAAGAGGTATGAATACTTTCTGAAGGCACTGGACAAGGCCCTGATTCTGTGTAACCTGCTCATGTGGGAATCTTGTAGTTATAGAGCTATAGAGAAGCTTGGCAGGAAACTTGGCCGCAGTGATGTACTGGGCCATTCTCACTACCCTCTGTAGTACGTTGCGGTCAGAGGCCGAGCAGTTGCCATACCAGGCAGTGATGCAACCAGTCAGGATGCTCTCGATGGTGCAGCTGTAGAACCTTTTGAGGATCTGAGGACCCATGCCAAATATTTTCAGTCTCTTGAGGGGGAAAAGGTTTTGTTGTGCCCTTTTTACAGCTGTCTTGGTGTGCTTGGACCATGTTAGTTTGTTGGTAATGTGTACACCAAGGAACTTGAAGCTCTCAACCTGCTCCACTGCACCCCCGTCGATGAGAATGGGATATGCTCGGTCCTCTTTTTCCTGTAGTCCACAATCATCTCCTTTGTCTTGATCACGTTGAGGGAGAGATTGTTGTCCTGGCACCACACGGCCAGGTCTCTGACCTCCTCCCTATAGGCTGTCTCGTCGTTGTCGGTGATCAGGCCTACCACTGTTGTGTCATCTGCAAATTTAATGATGGTGTTGGAGTCATGCCTGGCTGTGCCGTCATGGGTGAACAGGGAGTACAGGAGGGGACTGAGCACGCACCCCTGAGGGGCCCCCGTGTTGAGGATCAGTGTGGTGGATGTGTTGTTACCTACCCTTACCAACTGGAGGTGGCCCATCAGGAAGTCCAGGATCCAGTTGCAGAGGGAGGTGTTTAGTCCCAGGGTCCTTAGCTTATTGATGAACTTTGAGGGCACTATGGTGTTGAACGCTGAGCTGTAGTCAATGAATAGCATTCTCAGATAGGTGTTGCTTTTGTGTATTTGGGAAAGGGCAGTGTGGAGTGCAATGGAGATTGCATCATCTGTGGATCTGTTGGGGCGGTATGCACATTGGAGTGGGTCTAGGGTTTCTGGGATGATGGTGTTGATGTGAGCCATGACCAGCCTTTCAAGACACTTCATGGCTACAGACGTCAGTGCTACGGGTCGGTAGTCATTTAGGCAGGTTACCTTAGTGTTCTTGGGCACAGGGACTGTGGTGGTCTGCTGGAAACATGTTGGTATTACAGACTCGGACAGGGAGAGGTTGAAAATATCAGTGAAGACACTTGCCAGTTGGTCAGCGCATGCTCACAGTACGTCCTGGTAATCCATCTGGCCCTGCGGCCTTGTGAATGTTGACCTGTTTAAAGGTCTTTCTCCGCAGCCGATGTGAGTGCGTTATGACACAGTCTTCTGGAACAGCTGGTGCTCTCATGCATGTTTCAGCCTCGAAGCGAGCATAGAAGTAGTTTAGCTTTTCTGGTAGGCTTGTGTCACTGGGCAGCTCTCGGCTGTGCTTCCCTTTGTCGTCTGTAATGGTTTGCAAGCCCTGCCACACCCAACGAGCATCATAGCCTGTGTAGTGCGATTCAATCTTAGTCCTGTATTGACGCTTTGCCTGTTAATGGTTCATTGGAGGGCATAGCGGGATTTCTTATAAGCTTCCGGTTTAGAGTCCCACTCCTTGAAAGCGGCAGCTCTAGCATTTAGCTCAGTGTGGATGCTGCCTGTAGTACATGGCTTCTGGTTGGGGTATGTACGTATGGTCACTGTGGGGACGATGTCATCGATGCACTTATTGATGAAGCCAATGACTGATGTGGTGTATTCCTCAATGCCATCGGAGGAATCCCGGAACATATTCCAGTCTGCGTTAGCAAAACAGTCCTGTAGCTTAGCATCTGCTTCATCTGACAACTTTTTTATTGATCTAGTCACTGGTGCTTCCTGCTTTATTTTTTGCATGTAAGCAGGAATCAAGAGGATATAATTGTGGTCAGATTTTCCAAATGGAGGGCGAGGGAGAGCTTTGTATGCGTCTCTGTGTGTGGAGTATAGGTGGTCCAGAGTTCTTTTTCCTCTGGTTGCACATTTAACATGCTGATAGAAATTTGGTGAAACGGATTTAAGTTTCCCTGCTTTAAAACCTGTTGGGGCTAGGGGGCAGTATTGAGAATTTTGAAAAAAATATGTGCCCATTTTTAACTGCCTCCTACAACAACTCAGAAGCTAGGATATGCATATTATTAACAGATTTGGATAGAAAACACTCTGAATTTTCTAAAACTGTTTGAATGGTGTCTGTAAGTATAACAGAACTCATATGGCAGTCAAAACCCTGAGACAATTTCTAACAGGAAGTGGGTATCTGATGTGTTGAATTACATTTAAGCCTATGCCATTGAAACACACAGGGACTTATTAATCATTGAGCACTTCCTACGCCATCCACTTGATGTCACCAGTCTTTACAAAGTGGTTTGAGTCTTCTACTGTGAAAACTGACCGAACAAGAGACTTGGAACTTTGGTCATAAGCGGATGGCCGATACTACTCTGGCGCGCGAGTGCATGTTTGGGTACTCTCGTTCCAATACATTTTAAAAGAGAATGCAATCGTCCGCCTTGAATATTATTGAAGTTCTGATTGAAAAAGGCCCTAATGATTTATGCTATACAACGTTTGACATGTTTGAACGAACGTAAATATTTTTTTTTCCTCTTTGGTGAAGACAAGTCCGGCGGGCGTCGTTCATGCTTTTGAGTAGCCTACAGGACGCGCTAACACGACGGAGCTTTTTGGACATAAATTATGAGCTTTTTCGAACAAAACTATATTTGTTATGGACCTGGGATGCCTGGAAGTGCCTTCTGATGGCGATAATCAAAGGTAAGGGAATATTTACATAGTATTTTTGATTTTAGATCTCTCCAACATGGCGCCTAGTCTGTATCGCCAAGCCTATTTTTCTGAGCGCAGTACTCAGATTATTGCAAAGTGTGATTTCCCAGTAAAGTTATTTTTAAATCTGGCAATGCGGTTGCATTCACGAGATGTTAATCTATAATTCTTTGAATGACAATATAATATTTTACCAATGTTTTCGAAAGTAATTATTTAATTTGTTGTGCTGATTGACTGGCGGTATTGGAGGGAAAATATTTCCTCAACATCAACGCCATAGTAAAAGGCTGTTTTTGGATATAAATATGAACTTGATAGAACAAAAAATGCATGTATTGTCTAACATAATGTCCTAGGAGTGTCATCTGATGAAGATTGTCAAAGGTTAATGCATAATTTTAGCTGGTTTTCTGCTTTTGGTGACGCCTGTCTTTGCATTGACAAAACATTACACCCAGCTATTTTCAATGTATTGTCCTAACAATCTAACTTTATGCTTTCGCCGTAAAGCCTTTTTGAAATCGGACAATGTGATTAGATTAAGGAGATGTTTATCTTTCAAAGGGTGTAAGATAGTTCTATGTTTGAGAAATTTGAATTATGACATTTAATTGTTTTCAAATTTGGCGCCCTTGATATTTCACCTGCTGTTGATAGGGTGTACCAGGGGTGGGACGCTTCCCACCTAGCCCATAGAAGTTAAAGTCCCTGGCTACTAGGAGCACCACCGCTGGGTGAACTTTTTCTTGTTTGCTTATGGCGGAATACAGTTCAATGCTGTCTTAGTGCCAGCCTCTGACTGTGGTGGTATGTAAACAACTACAAAGAATACAGATGAAAACTCTCTCGGTAGGTAGTGTGGTCTACAGCTTATCATGAGAAACTCTACCTCAGGCGAGCAATAGCTCGAGACTTCCTTAGATATCGTGCACCAACTGTTGTTTACAGAAATACATAGACCGCCGTCCCTTGTCTTACAAGACGCCGCTGTTCTATCCTGCCGGTACATCGTATAACCAGCCAGCTGTATGTTGATGTTGTCGTCGTTCAGCCATGACTCCGTGAAGCATAAGATTTTACAGTTTTTAATGTCCCATTGGTAGTTTAATCTTCCGCGTAACTCAGCGATTTTATTGTCCAAAGATTGCATGTTTGCTAGCAGAATGGAAGAAAGTACGGGTTTATTCGATCGCCTGCAAATTCTCAGAAGGCAGCTGGACCTTCGGCCCCTCTTTCTCCGCCTCCTCTTCACGCAGATCACGGGGATCGGAGCCTGTTCCCGAGGAGGCAGCATATCCTTCGCTTCGGGCTCGTCAGAGTCGTGAAAGGAAAAAGAGGATGTACTGTTTTATATATTTATATATTTTGCCTTGAAACAGATTGATCATGGGAAGAAGCAGGCTATACAACATGAAAACAACAATATGTAAATCAGTGCTGAATCTAATGCCGATATTACTGGACAGATAAATAACTTCTATGGGCTAGGTGGGACGCAACAAAATGTCATAATTCAACTTTCTCAAACATACAACTATTTTACACCATTTTAAAGATAAACTTCTCGTTAATCTAACCACATTGTCCGATTTCAAAAAGGCTTTACAGCGAAAGCAAAACATTAGATTATGTTAGGAGAGTACATAGACAAAAATAATCACAGCCATTTTCCAAGCAAGGACATGTGTCAATAAAACCCAAAACACAGCTAAATGAAGCACTAACCTTTGACGATCTTCATCAGATGACACTCTTAGGACATTAAGTTACACAATACATGTATGTTTTGTTCGATAAAGTTCATATTTATATCCAAAAACAGCATTTTACATTGGCGCATGATGATCAGAAAATGTATTCCCACCAAAACGTCCGGTGAATGTGCACATCAATTAAAAAAAATACTCATCATAAACGTTGACAAAATATATAACAACTATTTTAAGAATTATAGATAAGACTACCCCTGGATGCAACCGCTGTGTCAGATTTTAAAATAGCTTTACGGAGAAAGCACATTTTTCAATATTCTGAGTACATTACGACTGGGTCGGTTCACGGTGAGCTATTCAGACACCCGCCAAGTTCGGGGAAAGCTAAACTCAGAATTTGTATTAGAAATATGCTCTTACCTTTGCTGATCTTCGTCAGAATGCACTCCCAGGACTGCTACTTCCACAAGAAATGTTGTTTTTGTTCAAAATAATCCATATTTATGTACAAATACCTCCGTTTTGTTCATGCGTACAGATCACTTATCCAAAGGCATAATGCGCGAGTGCGGAACGAGAGACAAAAAGTCAAAATGTTCTATTACCGTACTTAGAAGCATGTCAAACGCTGTTTAAAATCAATCTTTATGCTATTTTTTACATAAAATTGCAATAATATTCCAACCGGACAATAGCATATTCATTCAAGAAGAAAAAGAAGAAAAAGAAGGAGGGGCGCGCTCGCGGGACCGAGCATATCCAATCCCTTTGTTGCCAGGCAGACCACTCAGTAACTGAGCTCCTATACTCTGCCCAGTGACAGGAAAATGCTCAAACCACTTTCTGAAGGCTGTTGACAGTCAATGGAAGCCTTAGGAAGTGCAATGTCACCCCACAGACACTGGAGCGTCGATAGAGAATCAAAAGAAGAACTACAATTCTCAGACTTTTCACTTCCTGCTTGGATTTTTCTCAGGTTTTTGCCTGCCATATGAGTTCTGTTATAGTCACAGACACCATTCAAACAGTTTTAGAAACTTCAGAGTGTTTTCTATCCAAATCTATAATATGCATATTCTATTTTCTGGGCCAGAGTAGTAACCTGTTTAAATTGGGTACGTTTTTCATCCGGCCGTGAGAATACTGCCCCATAGCCCAGACAGGATAAAACACCTGGGTAGAATATAGAGGGCAATGATGATCAGCTGGCCATTACATATAGAAAGGGTTTTGAGGCGGCCTTGGGTTACTAACATATTCAACTAATGATTGACATATTTTCATAACAAATGTTATTTTGATGAATTTATTCAATCTATTTCATCCTTCCACGAGAAATAGTCTCGACACAAATCTAAGGTTGTAACCCAAAGCCGTTTGTTATATCGTTTCGGTTGCCAGAGATGCGACCCAGTCATTCAGTCTTTTTTTTCTGTATCTATGGAAGCGACCCAGTCGTTAGTATTAAATGTTCCATTGCAATACTGTCTGGCAACATTCTTATCCTTTGCTTGCTAGCTAGCCAACTATGGCTAAAGTAGCTGCATTTGTGTTTGTTTAAGCTGTTTTCTAGTGACCTTTATCAAATCAAATTTTATTTGTCACATACACATGGTTAGAAGATGTTAATGCAAGTGTAGCAAAATGCGTGTGCTTCTAGTTCAAACCATGCAGTAGTATCTAACAAGTAATCTAACCTAAAGGAATGAATAAGAATATGTATTTAAAAATATATGAATGATCCATGGCCGAACAGCATAGGCAAGATGCAGTAGATGGTATAGAGTACAGAATATATATATATATGAGATGAGTAATGTAGGGTATGTAAACATGATATAAAGTGGTTTTGTTTAAAGTGGCTAGTAATACATTTATTACATCAATTTTTTCATTATTAAAGTGGCTAGAGATGAGTCAGTATGTTGGCAGCAGCCACTCAATGTTAGTGATGGCTGTTTAACAGTCTGATGGCCTTGAGATAGAAGCTGTTTTTCAGTCTCTTGGTCCTCGCTTTGATGCACCTGTACTGACCTCATCTTCTGGATGATAGCGGGGTGAACAGGCAGTGGCTCGGGTGGTTGTTGTCCTTGATGATCTTTTTGGCCTTTCTATGACATCGGGAGGTGTAGGTGTCCTGGATGGCAGGTAGTTTGCCCCCGGTGATGCGTTGTGCAAACCTCACTACCCTCTGGAGAGCCTTACGGTTGTGGGCGGAGCAGTTGTCGTACCAGGCGGTGAACAGCCCGACAGGATGCTCTCGATTGTGCATCTGTAAAAGTTTGTGAGTGTTTTTGGTGACAATCCGAATTTCCTCAGCCTCCTGAGGTTGAAGAGGTGCTGCTGCGCCTTCTTCACCACACTGTCTGTGTGGGTGGACCATTTCAGTTTGTCCGTGATGTGTACGCCGAGGACCTTCAAACTTTCCACCTTCTCCACTACTGTCCCGTCGATGTGGATAGGGGGCTGCTCCCTCTGCTGTTTCCTGAAGTCCACGATCATCTCCTTTGTTTTGTTGACATTGAGTGTGAGGTTATTTTCCTGACACCACACCCCGAGGGCCCTCACCTCCTCCCTGTAGGCCGTCTAGTCATTGTTGGTAATCAAGCCTAACACTGTATTGTCATCTGCAAACTTGATGATTGAGTTGGAGGCGTGCATGGCACGCAGTCATGGGTGAACAGAGAGAACAGGAGAGGGCTGAGAACGCACCCTTGTGGGGCCTCAGTGTTGAGGATCAGCGGGGTGGAGATGTTGTTGACCTTCCCTGTCAAGTTGTGTATGGTTCACACTGCAGCTCTTTGCCCAAACTTGAAAAAGGCCTTTAAAACCTCTTCAGCATCTGATCCCGTTAGCGGGATCAAAATCCAGCGAAAAATCATATCGCCAATTAGCATTAAAAAAATATCATAATTTTTACAAAAAAAAAAATATATATATTTTTTTTTTTTATAGATACACCTCTCCTGAATCGACCCACGTCGTCCGATTTCAAAAAGGTTTTACAGGAAAAGCAAATCATTAGATTATATTAGATGAGTCCATCGTAAAAAGCAGCTTCATAGCCATTTTCCGACCAACCACTTGCATCACATATAATCAATAAACAGCTAAATGCAGCACTAACCTTTTACAAACTTCATCAGATGGCACCCCTAGGACATCATGTTATACAATGCATGCATTCTTTTGTTCAATAAAGGTCATATTTATATATAAAAACAGCATTTTACATCTCTGTCTGACGTTGACTACCTAATTTCCCCTCAAAAGCGTCACGGTAAACAATGCTACATTTCAATAAATTGCTATACTATAACGATTTTTTAAATGTATATTGTCAATCTAACATTTATAGATGAATATCTCTTGAGAACACCCGTCATACCAGATTTTAAATTAACTTTACTGGGTAATCACACTTTGCGATAAAAGGAGATGCGATACTCAGAAAATGAGCTAATATACAGAGCTCGGCGCCATCTTGGACGCAACAGCATGAACCATCTCATCTTCTATAATATTGTCAATAATCGCCTACCTTTAGTTGTCTTCATCAGAAAGCATCCCAGGTCCACAACAGATGTATTTTCGGTCAAAAAGTCCATACTTCACGTTCCATTAGCCTGATGTTGGTAGCGCGTCCTATGGCTCTCTCCAAGCGTAGCTCTGAAGTTCATAATAAAAGCAATCCTCGCGCATGTAGGTTCGTTCAAACATGTCAAACATTGTATAAAATAAATCTTCAGGGCCTCTAACACCAAGAGAGCCAATAAGATTCGAGGGGGATGATGTCATGGCCTTTAAAACCGTTTCCAAAGGTGGGGGCAGACATGGCCGCCGGCGTCATAATGGTGATGGCCCATCCCCTGTGACCAATTTCAAACTCGTGTCATTCACTGAGTTTGGACTCTATAAGGCTCAAACCACTGTGAAAGGACTGGCGACATCTAGTGGAAGCAATAGGAAGTGCTCACTGAACCATGGTTAACGGTGTGATTAATAAGGAAAGATGAGAAGTCAAGTCCACAATTCAGAATTCCACTTCTTGTTTCAATCGGTCTCGGGGTTTTGACTGCCATTTGAGTTCTGTTATACTCACAGACACCATTCAAACAGTTTTAGAAACTTTAGAGTGTTTTCTATCCATATATAATAAGTATATGCATGCCCTATCTTCTGAGTTTGATTAGTAGGCCGTTGAAAATGGGAACGATTTTTTTTCAAAATGCGCTGTGGCGCCCCCTATCCTAGGGTATCCTCAAGAGGTTTTAAGGACTGAAGGACGCAAGGGACAACTCAATTTTCTTCTGACTTCTTTTATTTCTTTAGTCAGTTAGTTAGTTAATTAGTTCTCTAGTTAGTTAGTTAGGTTGATAACCTTTAAAGGCAAAACACAAAAAGAAATATACATTACTTCAAGTAAGGTCATTTCAAATTAAATATATAATCTTAATGTAGTCATATTATCTAAATTATACTATATACTAAATTAGACAATTGGTCTCAATTCTCAACACAAATAAACACCTAACTGGCAACAATTTTACACAACAATGTCCATGTGCCTACCGGTTGAGTCTCCAGAATCCTAAATGAGCCTAATGTGTATGGATGAGAGTCTCCTCTTCCGTGAAGGACTTCCAGTGAAATGCTTTTCCACCAAACATTTCACCACCTGCTATCACAAAGGTGCACCAGTATATATGTTCCCCAGGGAAACACAAGCTAATGATGGGTTCCACAATGCATACACTCTTTCGCCCCCTGCTGGTGTTTTATCTTTGAAATCAGTTGAAAATCTGAACGCCTTGAATATGAATACCTGTCTTTTGACGCAACACTCACCACCTGGGGGATGTCCGTCAGGAAGTCCAGGACCCAGTTGCACAGGGCGGGGTCGAGACCCAGGGTCTCTCATTAGGACACTGTTGTTCAGAGGAGCTAGCCAGTAACACAGCTAACACAATCACTTAAAACTGAAATTGGAAAGACTGCAAACTAGCTGTATTTGGTTTAATTGTACCTGTTTTCTATTTACATTTCTTTGTATACAGTATATCCATAAAAATTATGCTGATTCATGATTTCGACTGGCTGAGAAAAGATGTCTGTCTGCCTGTTTGTCTCATACCGACTCCCAACACATTCATTACTATGTGACTGCTGGAGATGGGATTTGCTAAGAAATGCTAAGAAAAAATAATGTCCAGTAAGCTATTCTAGCCTAGTATTTCCTGCATGGGACTCCAAGAGCTAAGGAGTGTTTTTTTAAGGAGAGGCCAGCGGAGCACAGGTGATTGAGTTTTGCAAATGAGACAAAGGCTATAAGTTAGAAGCTTATTATGCATAACCCATCATTAATTAGCTAAATATGAGGCTAATGCTGCATTGAATATATTACCTGAAAGAGGTAGGCTAGGACATCTAGAACAGAGTTATCAATTTTGGATGCAATTTGTATGGAGTTGATGGAGAGAGAGAAAGACTTCGAGAGAGTGCTCGCGCTTGCACTTACAGTTGAAGTCGGAAGTTTACATACACCTTAGCCAAATACATTTGAACTAAGTTTTTCACAATTCCTGACATATAATCCTAGTAAAAATTCCCTGTCTTAGGTCAGTTAGGATCACCACTTTATTGTAAGAATGTGAAGTGTCAGAATAATAGTAGAGAGAAGGATTTATTTCAGCTTTTATTGCTTTCATCACATTCCCAGTGGGTCAGAAGTTTACACACACTCAATTAGTATTTGGTAGCATTGCCTTTAAATTGTTTAACTTCAGTCAATCATTTCGGGTAGCCTTCCACAAACTTCCCACAATAAGTTTGGTGAATTTTGGTCCATTCCTCCTGACAGAGCAGGTGGAACTGAGTCAGGATTGTAGGCCTCCTTGCTCATACACACTTTTTCAGTTCTGCCCACACATTTTCTATGGGAGTGAGGTCAGGGCCTCTCTAATACCTTGACTTTGTTGTCCTTAAGCTATTTTGCCACAACTTTGGAAGTATGCTTGGGGTCATTGTCCATTTGCAAGACCCATTTTCAACCAAGCTTTAACTTCCTGACTGATGTCTTGTGATGTTGCTTCAATTTATCCACATAAATTTCCTGCCTCATGATTCCATCTATTTTGAGGAGAGCACCAGTTCCGCCTGCAGCAAAGTACCCCCACAACCTGATGCTGCCACCCCTGTGCTTCACGGTTGGGATGGTGTTCTTTGGCTTGCAAGCCTCCCCCTTTTTCCTCCAAACATAACAATGCTTATTATGGCTTAACAATTCTATTTTTGTTTCATCAGATCAGAGGACATTTCTCCAAAAAGTACGATCTTTGTCCCCATGTGCAGTTGCAAACCGTAGTCTGGCTTTTTTATGGTGGTTTTGGAGCAGTGGCTTCTTCCTTGCTGAGCGGCCTTTCAGGTAATGTCGATATAGGACTCGTTTAACTGTGGATATAGATACTTTGTACCTGTTTCCTCTGGCATCTTCACAAGGACCTTTGCTGTTGTTCTGGGATTGATTTGCACTTTTGGCACCAAAGTACGTTAATCTCTAGGAGACAGAACGCGTCTCCTTCCTGAGCGTTAGGACGGCTGCGTGGTCCCATGGTGTTAATACTTGCGTACTATTGTTTGTACAGATGATTGTGGTACCTTCAGGCATTTGGAAATTGCTCCCAAGGATGAACCAGACTTGTGGAGGTCTACAATTTTCTTTTCTGAGGTCTTGGCTGATTTATTTTTATTTTTCCATGATATCAAGCAAAGAGGCACCGAATTTGAAGATAGGCCTTGAAATACATCCACAGGTACACCTCCAATTGACTCAAATGATGTCAATTAGCCTATCAGAAGCTTCTAAAGCCATGACATAATTATCGGGAATTTTCCAAGCCGTTTAAAGGCACAGTCAACTTAGTGTATGTAAACTTCTGACCCACTGGAATTGTGATACTGTGAATTATATGTGAAATAATCTGTCTGTAAACAATTGTTGGAAAAATGACCAACCAACTTGCCAAAACTATAGTTTGTTAAAACCCCTTACAGCTCCTTAAGGAGGAGGGCAGTATTGACAATTTCGGAAAAAATATGTGCCCATATTAAACTGCCTCCTACTCAAACTCAGAAGCTGGGATATGCATATTATTAGTAGATTTGGATAGAAAACACTCTGAAGTTTCTAAAACCGTTTGAATGGTGTCTGTGAGTATAACAGAACTCATATGGCAAGCAAAAACCTGAGAGAAATCCTACCAGGAAGTGGAAATCTAGATGCATGGGCTCTCTTCAAGTCGTTTCCTGTTGAATACACAGTGACGTAGTAATAATTGTGCACTTCCTACGGCTTCCACTAGATGTCGACAGTCTTTACAAAGTTGTTTGAAGCTTCTACGATGAACAGAGCCCGATGGACAAGGAGGGGAAGTTGTTGAGGCAGGGGGTGACATCACTTCTTGGAGCACGTTCACGAGGTTGGATCCTCCCGTTCCAAAACCTTTTTCAAGACACAGGAACCGTCCGGTTGAAATATTATTGAATCTTCACGTTCTGAAGGCCCTAAAGATTGATGTTTTACAATGTCTGACATGTTTGAACGAACGTAAATACAACTTTTTTTTACTTTTTGTCGCGACATTGTCTGCGCGCTTTCTACACTTGGAGTAGTTTACTGGACGCACGAACAACAAGGAGTTATTTGGACATAAATTATGGACTTTATCGAACAAAACAACATTTGTTGTGGACCTGGGATTCCTGGAAGTGCCTTCTGATGAAGATGATCAAAGGTAAGGGAATATTTCTAATGCAATGTATGATTTTAGATGACTCCAAGATGGCGGCTATTTGTATAGCCTAGTGTATTTTTCTGAGCTCAGTACTCAGATTATTGCAGAGTGCTTTCCTCGTGAAGCTTTTTTGAAATCTTTCATAGCATTTGCATAAAGGAGATGTTCATCTATAATTCTTTGAATGACAGTTTAATTTTGTATCAATGTTTATGACAAGTATTTTTGTAAATTGTGGCGATGATTCACCGGCAGTATTTGAGGGAAAATATTTTCTGAACGTCACGCGCCGATGTAAAATGCTGTTTTTATATATAAATATGAACTTTATCGAACAAAGAATGCGTGTATTGTGTAACATGATGTCCTAGGAGTGTCATCTGATGAAGATCGTCAAAGGTTAGTGCTGCATTTAGCTGTGTTTTGGGTAATTGTGATGCATGCTAGTTGCTAGGAAAATGGCTGTGTGGTTGTTTTTGTCGATGTACTCTTCTAACATAATCTAATGTTTTGCTTTCGCTGTAAAGCCTTTTTTAAATCGGACAATGTGGTTCGATTCAGGAGAAGTGTATCTATAAAATGGTGTAAAATAATTATTAGATTTGGTTTTGAATATGGCGCTCTGATTTTTTTGCTGGCTGTTGATCCCGGTAACGGGATCCGAGCGGCAAGAGGTTTTAGCAAGATATTTGTGGAGTGGTTGAAAAACGAGTTTTAATGACTAAGTGTATGTAAACTTCCGACTTCAACTGTATATGTAAAGGAACAATATTCAAGTGATAGTCTGTTTTAAAAAACAAGGTGACCCCCAAAAGCCAGATGGAGATGGGTAAATTTGACATGCATTGGGTCTTTTTATTACTGTAGCATAGGCTATGCTGCAGAAAATGTAGGCCTACCTGTCACAAGACAAAAAGTTACCATGAGATGATAGGTTGGCTCTGTCCCAACCCTGAGTGTTGATTCCTCATTCAGAGACCGTAGAGAAGCCAGATTTAGACCTCGTATATCATTTAACAGTTACATTTCACACCAAGTCAGTATTCGACATCCATCCATGTCTGAGGATGTCGGGAGAGCCTGTAGGGGGAACAGCATCCCAGGCTTAATCCTCCAACGAGCCTGTAGGGGGAACAACAGCATCCCAGGCTTAATCCCCCAACGAGCCTGTAGGGGGAACAACAGCATCCCAGGCTTAATCCCCCAACGAGCGTGTAGGGGGAACAACAGCATCCCAGGCTTAATCCCCCAAAGAGCCTGTAGGGGGAACAACAGCATCCCAGGCTTAATCCCCCAACGAGCCTGTAAGGGGAACAATAGCATCCCAGGCTTAATCCCCCAATGAGCCTGTAGGGGGAACAACAGCATCCCAGGCTTAATCCCCCAACGAGCCTGTAGGGGGAACAACAGCATCCCAGGCTTAGTCCCCCAACGAGCCTGTAGGGGGAACAACAGCATCCCAGGCTTAATCCCCCAACGAGCCTGTAGGGGGAACAACAGCATCCCAGGCTTAATCCCCCAACGAGCCTGTAGGGGGAACAACAGCATCCCAGGCTTAATCCCCCAAAGAGCCTGTAGGGGGAACAACAGCATCCCAGGCTTAATCCCCCAACGAGCCTGTAGGGGGAACAATAGCATCCCAGGCTTAATCCCCCAACGAGCCTGTAGGGGGAACAACAGCATCCCAGGCTTAATCCCCCAACGAGCCTGTAGGGGGAACAATAGCATCCCAGGCTTAATCCCCCAACGAGCCTGTAGGGGGAACAACAGCATCCCAGGCTTAATCCCCCAACGAGCCTGTAGGGGGAACAACAGCATCCCAGGCTTAATCCCCCAACGAGCCTGTAGGGGGAACAACAGCATCCCAGGGTTAATCCCCCAACGAGCCTGTAGGGGGAACAACAGCATCCCAGGCTTAATCCCCCAACGAGCCTGTAGGGGGAACAACAGCATCCCAGGGTTAATCCCCCAACGAGCCTGTAGGGGGAACAACAGCATCCCAGGCTTAATCCCCCAACGAGCCTGTAGGGGGAACAACAGCATCCCAGACCTAATCCCTCAACAAGCTTGTAGGGGTAACAGTAGCAATATCAAACCACACACACTAAACTGGAAATTTGACCTCATATTGCTACACTTATTCACACTACACACCAATGACCCCTTTATAATGCATGGAATGGTGGTCAGGGGCTGTTGACATCTCATGTCTCATCATGGAATGGTGGTTGGTGTCTGTTGACATCCCATGTCTCATCATGGAATGGTGGTTGGTGTCTGTTGACATCCCATGTCTCATCATGGAATGGTGGTTGGTGTCTGTTGACATCCCATGTCTCATCATGGAATGGTGGTTGGTGTCTGTTGACATCCCATGTCTCATCATGGAATGGTGGTCAGGGGCTGTTGACATCTCATGTCTCATCATGGAATGGTGGTTGGTGTCTGTTGACATCTCATGTCTCATCATGGAATGGTGGTTGGTGTCTGTTGACATCCCATGTCTCATCATGGAATAGTGGTCGAGGCCTGTTGACATCCCATGTCTCATCATGGAATGGTGGTCGAGGCCTGTTGACATCCCATGTCTCATGAATTTGGGGGTAATCCTGTTTTCTCTATTTTGGACTCCTCTTAGAAAATCTGTCAGAAGCGCGGAGCCAAGTGGACCTCAGACACACACACACTAACTGGAGGAGAATGCAAATAGTGAATCTGAATAAATTCACGAGAGAAAGAGAGAAAGAGGGAAAGAGAGAGAGAGAAAGAGAGAAAGAGAAAGAGAAAGAGAGAGAGAGATATACACACACCACTGCTCCCGAATGCACAGCATGGATGAGTGTGGACAGTGGGAGAACTGTCCATATCCTGTACCCCATATTACTCTGTAGATAGTGATGGGACAGAACAGAAGCATCCTGGCTAGCACATACCGTTCTGAGAACCATATGTTTCTTAAAGCTTGGTGAGAGCGTGCTTCTCCTATGGTTATTTTGCATATGACTTTCCCACAACCTTCCCGGAATGGTGCAGGATAGTTGCTTGGCTTTGGAATATTCTCAGCATATTTAAGGAACTTGCATGAAAAATACGGCATATTAGCTCCATCCTAGTAGCACAGTGGACCAATTCTAATTCTACTCTCACTGATGCCGTGTCACAATAAAATAAAACATATCTTTGCATGATTAATGCCTAAGGAAATTCATTTTCCATGTGTCCTATCTGTGATTAAAAAAAAGTTAACCCACACAAAGCTGGAAGTGTTATTAAAAGTCATTCGAGCAGCCGAGGCACCAATACCACGGACAAGTTTTATTCAACATTTCAGCTTGTAGAGGACCATTTCCAGAATCAAACACTGTCACATGGCAGGTACTGGTAGCCTAGCAGTTAAGACCAGGAACCGACAGGTCGCTGGTTGGAGTCCCCGAGCCGACTAGGTGAAAAAATCTGACGTGCCCTTGAGCATGGCATTTAACACTAAATGTTAATGTAAGTCGCTTTCGATAAGAACATCTGCTAAATGACAAAAAGTGTTCCAGATGGTGTATTAGAAATTCACCATCTGGTCCCCAGGCAACCAATCAACCAACTGTCAGTGGCTGTGCAGGTTTGAGTCACTGGCTGATGGCTGTTGTTTAACTTGTTTGTCTTTCATTTCAGAAAGCCCTGAGGCACAGGAGAGTGAAGCATTATGGTTACTAGTTTCGCTACAACAAAACAACATTGTGGACAAAAACAAAGCGTTACCAGGAGGTGTTTGTGTCTCTCAGTCCCTATGACCATGATTGCAGTGTTGGAATATACTCTCAGTGATTCCCATGCTATACATTGATGTTTGTGGTCCTGTTCCCAGGTCTTCTCCAGGTGTGTGTCCCTGTGCTGGAGAAGTGTGTGAGGCACAGACACACAGACGTCATGCCAGACCAGCTGACTGTGAACCAGTACCATTCTTGACAAGGTGAATGTAATCTCATCTCATCCAGCAGCTGTAGTACTCTCCTTAACCACATAGGGGCAGCAGAGCTCTGCAGTCAGAAAGTAGAGGACAATAAAGGCAGTATCAATGCTGTTGTGGAATCGAACTAGTGTGTTGAACTGGAAATTAACACAACCCTCATGTCAGTTATTCAGAGGTCATTTATAAACCGTTATACTTGTTGGTGTTTGGATAACTAATGTTAGTAGTGCCGTTGAGGCAATGGTTTATTTGTGTTCTTGTTGTCAGGTATTCCTCATCATGTGGACATTCACACTGCCTTTGAAGACCTCAACCTCTCCCTCAGCCTGGGGGCTATGGTACATCTACATGTGTGTGTGTGTGTGTGTGTGTGTGTGTGTGTGTGTGTGTGTGTGTGTGTGTGTGTGTGTGTGTGTGTGTGTGTGTGTGTGTGTGTGTGTGTGTGTGTGTTGAGGGGACGGGGGGCGGGGACAGTGAGGGTAGGGTAGATGATGAGGCTTGGGTAGATGATGGGGACGGGGGGACGGGGACTGTGAGGGTAGGGTAGATGATGAGGGTAGGGTAGATGATGAGGTTAGGGTAGATGATTGGGACGGGGGACAGGGACTGTGAGGGTAGGGTAGATGATGGGGATGGGGGGACGGGGACTGTGAGGGTAGGGTGGATAATGGGGATAGTGGACGGGGACAGTGACGGTAGGGTCGGGTAAATGATGGGGATGGGGACATTGAGGGTAGGATAGATGATGAGGGTAGTGTAGATGATGGGGACGGGGGGACGGGGACAGTGAGGGTAGGGTAGATGATGGGGATGGGGACAGTGAGGGTAGGGTAGATGATGGGGATGGGGACAGTGAGGGTAGTGTAGATGATGGGGACGGGGGGACGGGGAATGTGAGGGTAGGGTCGGGTAAATGATGGGGATGGGGACATTGAGGGTAGGATAGATGATGAGGGTAGTGTAGATGATGGGGACGGGGGGACGGGGACAGTGAGGGTAGGGTAGATGATGGGGACGGGGACAGTGAGGGTAGGGTGGATTATGGGGATGGGGACAGTGAGGGTAGGGTAGATGATGGGGAAGGGGACAGTGAGGGTAGGGTAGATGATGGGGATGGGGGGGACGAGGACTGTGAGGGTAGGATAGATGATGGGGACGGGGGGACGAGGACTGTGAGGGTAGGATAGATGATGGGGACGGGGGGACGAGGACTGTGAGGGTAGGATAGATGATGGGGACGGGGGGACTGGGAGAGTGAGGGTAGGGTAGATGATGGGGATGGGGACAGTGAGGGTAGTGTAGATGATGGGGATGGGGGACGGGGACTGTGAGGGTAGGGTAAATGATGGGGAAGGGGGGACGGGGACAGTGAGGGTAGGGTGGATGATGAGGGTAGGGTAGATGATGGGGATGGGGGGACGGGGACTGTGAGGGTAGGGTAGATGATTGGGACAGGGGAACAGGGACTGTGAGGGTAGGGTGGATAATGGGGATAGTGGACGGGGACATTGACGGTAGGGTCGGTTAAATGATGGGGATGGGGACATTGAGGGTAGGATAGATGATGAGGGTAGTGTAGATGATGGGGACGGGGGGACGGGGACAGTGAGGGTAGGGTAGATGATGGGGACGGGGACAGTGAGGGTAGGGTGTATGATGATGGGGATGGGGACAGTGAGGGTAGTGTAGATGATGGGGACGGGGGGACGGGGACTGTGAGGGTAGGGTGGATGATGGGGACGGGGACTGTGAGGGTAGGGTAGATGATGGGGATGGGGGACGGGGACTGTGAGGGTAGGGTAGATGATGGGGACGGGGACAGTGAGGGTAGGGTAGATGATGGGGACGGGGACAGTGAGGGTAGGGTAGATGATGGGGATGGGGACAGTGAGGGTAGGGTAGATGATGGGGAAGGGGGGATGGGGACTGTGAGGGTAGGGTAGATTATGGGGATGGGGGGACGAGGACTGTGAGGGTAGGATAGATGATGGGGACGGGGGGACGAGGACTGTGAGAGTAGGATAAATGATGGGGACGGGGGGACGAGGACTGTGAGGGTAGGATAGATGATGGGGACGGGGGGACTGGGAGAGTGAGGGTAGGGTTGATGATGGGGACGGGGGGACGGGGACCGTGAGGGTAGGATAGATGATGGGGACGGGGGGACGAGGACTGTGAGGGTAGGGTAGATGATGGGGATGGGGGACGGGGACTGTGAGGGTAGGATAGATGATGTGGACGGGGGACGGGGGCTGTGAGGGTAGGGTGGATAATGAGGGTAGGGTATATGATGTGGACGGGGGGACGGGGACAGTGAGGGTAGAGTAGATGATGGGGATGGGGGGATGGGGACAGTGAGGGTAGGGTAGATGATGAGGGTAGGGTAGATGATGGGGACGGGGGGACGGGGACAGTGAGGGTAGGGTAGATGATGGGGACGGGGGATGGGGACAGTGAGGGTAGGGTAGATGATGGGGATGGGGGGATGGGGACAGTGAGGGTAGGGTAGATGATGTGGACGGGGGGACGGGGACAGTGAGGGTAGGGTAGATGATGGGGATGGGGGATGGGGACAGTGAGGGTAGGGTAGATAATGAGGGTAGGGTAGATGATGGGGACGGGGGGACGCGGACAGTGAGGGTAGGGTAGATGAGGGTAGGGTGGATGACGGGGATGGGGGACTGGGAGAGTGTGGGTAGGGTAGATGATGAGGTTACGGTAGATGATGCGGACGGGGGGACGGGGACTGTGAGGGTAGGGTAGATGATGGGGATGTGGGGATGGGGACAGTGAAGGTAGGGTAAATAATGGGGATGGGGAAAGTGAGGGTAGGGTAGATGATGGGGATGTGGGGATGGGGACAGTGAGGGTAGGGTAGATAATGGGGACGGGGACTGTGAGGGTAGGGTAGATGATGGGGACGGGGACTGTGAGGGTAGGGTAGATGATGATGGGGACGGAGACTGTGAGGGTAGGGTAGATGATGGGGACGGGGACTGTGAGGGTAGGGTAGATGATGGGGACGGGGACTGTGAGGGTAGGGTAGATGATGGGGACGGGGACTGTGAGGGTAGGGTAGATGAGGGGTACGGAGGGACGGGGACAGTGAGGGTAGGGTAGATAATGGGGACGGGGACTGTGAGGGTAGGGTAGATGATGGGGACGGGGACTGTGAGGGTAGGGTAGATGATGGGAATGGGGGACGGGGACAGTGAGGGTAGGGTAGATGATGGGGACGGGGACAGTGAGGGTAGGGTAGATGATGGGGATGGGGACAGTGAGGGTAGGGTTGATGATGGGGACGGGGACTGTGAGGGTAGGGTAGATGATGGGGACGGGGACTGTGAGGGTAGGGTAGATGATGGGGACTGGGACAGTGTGGGTAGGGTAGATGTTGGGGACGGGGACAGTGAGGGTAGGGTAGATGATGGGGAAGGGGGACGGGGACTGTGAGCGTAGGGTAGATGATGGGGATGAGGGGACGGGGACTGTGAGGGTAGGGTAGATGATGGGGACGGGGACAGTGAGGGTAGGGTAGATGATGTGGACATAAATGGCTTCGATTTGCTTTCTTTTCTCACAGAACATTGTCTGTTCCCTGTCCCCCATCCTCTCTCTTCTGCCCACCCTGTTTCTGTCTCGGTCTCCCTGTTTCGGTCTCCCTGTCTTGGTCTCTCTGTCTCGTCTCCCTGTCTCCCTGTCTCGGTCTCACTGTCCCAATCTCCCTGTCTCGGTCTCTCTGTCTCAGTCTCCCTGTCTCGGTCTCCCTGTCTCGGTCTCCCTGTCTCGGTTACTCTGTCTCAGTCTCCCTGTCTCGGTCTCCCTGTCTCGGTCTCCCTGTCTTGGTCTCCCTGTCTCGGTCTCTCTGTCTCGGTCTCCCTGTCTCGGTCTCTCTGTCTCGGTCTCCCTGTCTCAGTCTCCCTGTCTCGGTCTCCCTGTCTCGGTCTCTCGCGCTCGGTCTCCCTGTCTCGGTCTCTCTGTCTCGGTCTCCCTGTCTCGGTCTCCCTGTCTCGGTCTCTCTGTCTCGGTCTCCCTGTCTCGGTCTCTCTGTCTCGGTCTCCCTGTCTCGGTCTCTCTGTCTCGGTCTCCCTGTCTCAGTCTCCCTGTCTCGGTCTCCCTGTCTCGGTCTCCCTGTCTCGGTCTCGGTCTCCCTGTCTCGGTCTCAGTCTCCCTGTCTCGGTCTCCCTGTCTCGGTCTCTCGCGCTCGGTCTCCCTGTCTCGGTCTCTCTGTCTCGGTCTCCCTGTCTCGCTCTCCCTGTCTCGGTCTCTCTGTCTCGGTCTCTCGCGCTCGGTCTCCCTGTCTCGGTCTCTCTGTCTCGGTCTCCCTGTCTCGGTCTCTCTGTCTCGGTCTCCCTGTCTCAGTCTCCCTGTCTCAGTCTCCCTGTCTCGGTCTCCCTGTCTCGGTCTCTCGCGCTCGGTCTCCCTGTCTCGGTCTCTCTGTCTCGGTCTCCCTGTCTCGGTCTCTCGCGCTCGGTCTCCCTGTCTCAGTCTCCCTGTCTCAGTCTCCCTGTCTCGGTCTCCCTGTCTCGGTCTCTCGCGCTCGGTCTCCCTGTCTCGGTCTCTCGTGCTAGGTCTCTCTCCCCTCTTTCTTTCTCTCTCTCCTCTCTCTCTCTCTACCACTGCAGTGAAAAAGGTTTTCAAAGTTTCTGTGAGAGTGCTGCTGTAGCAGTCTATTTGAAAGGTTTGAGGATAAGGAGGTGTGATTTTGTGTGCTCACGTCTTTGTATTAAGGTTTTTCCGTCTAATGGGAGGGTTAGTTATATTTAAGTCCTTTCTCTGCTGGAGAAGCCCTCAGAATTATGTTTAGTATCCCACAAGAGATCCACACAGATACAAACTCTACCGTGGAGGGTTCCTTCTCATAGACCGAGTTGATGGTGCGTCTCTTTGAAGACTGTTTCTTTTCATTCATGGTGAATTAATGAAAGAAATACAAAGACAGATGAGGAAAGAGGGGAATGGAAAACGAGAGAGGTCCCAATGTCTCATGTGTTTGTGTGACATTGTTCCCTGTCACAGCTACTAGGGAGACATTGTCAGTACATGACTGGTTGACAGACAGGGGCAGATTTTACTGTGACATGCTGATAGGGCTGCTGCTTCAGATGCGACTGGGGTAGAGGGGGGTGGCTTTATATGTGACACCTCGTTTGTTCCTCTGTGCCTGCGGGGGGGGGGGGGGGGGGGGGCATTAGCAACAGCCTCTCTTACGACACAAGATCAATTACAGACAGACAGAGTGCACCGTGCTGCATCTGCATGCCTAACAGAATGACAAGGAACTTCTCGATATGGGAAATAAGTTTTATACCTAGATTGTCTTTTTTTAGACTTTCTTTTTATTTAGGAACACACAAACAAAAAATGAAAAAAATGGTCTGGCAGGTACAGCACACATCATACGAACATCAGATTAGTTACAGTAACATTATCTTTGAATTAGACCATTTTCAAGAACGAAACCCATTTTTCCCTGTATTCCTGTACTCCTCATGTGTCTCACACATTCCATATAGTGTATTTCTTTAACAATGTCTACCCATTGTGTCACGGTTTGTTTTATATATAATAGAAACTGTAGATTAACCTTGTCTCTGAAGCTGTGGTGAAGTAGGCAGTGTTGAGTGATCGTTTGTGATACTGATATCATTTGTAACACTGATATGGTTTGTAATATGTCTTTGTGATGAAGTGTCTTGAGGGACGTCTATGTTTTGTAATGAAGTAGTAGGTGGTCTTGAGGGTCTTTGTTTCTTCAGTAGAAAAAAATAGTGTTGTAACTGATAGTTGTAGGATTATACTGTGTTATTATTTCTGACATAGTGCATTAGGTTTCCTCTGCAGTAATAATTTAACAGGAAGTCGTCAGGAAATCGTAATGAATCAGTAAACATTGAGCTGTCTTTCTATTCAATTGGTGAGTGTGTGTGTGTGTGTGTGTGTGTGTGTGTGTGTGTGTGTGTGTGTGTGTGTGTGTGTGTGTGTGTGTGTGTGTGTGTGTGTGTGTGTGTGTGTGTGTGTGTGTGTGTGTGTGTGTGTGTGTGTGCGCGCACGTGTGCGTGTGATTAATCGTTGAGCATTGAAGCGTAACAAAGCTGTCTGGTTCTGGATTGATTTGGTCACAGCCGAGCGGCTCCATTGATAGGTTAATACTCCTCAGAGGATCTGAGAGGAGGAAGAGAGCCCAGATCGTGTGCGTGTGTGTGTGCATTCGCATGTCTATATCAATAGGACCTGTGATTTGATGGAAGAGAAAGTGATGTAGAACGTTGTGATCTGTTCCTGCTATGAAGCACACAGGTTCAGGAGTGTCTGAAGTTCCATTATATCCTGTCACTCTCTCTCTCTTCTTTCTCTCGCTCTTTCTCTCTCTCACCATCTCTCCCTCTCACTCCATCTCTCGCTCTCTCTCATTGCAGACAGTGATGGATTTCCATCATCCTGAAGGGCGCTCGGTTGGGGGAGGGGGAGGGAGGGAGGGAGGGAGATGGGGGAAGGAGAGAGATGGGGAGGGGAGGGAGAGAGATGGGGGAGGGGGAGGAAGAGAGATGGGGAGGGGGAGAGAGAGAGATGGGGAGGGAGGGGGATGGGGGAGAGAGTGAGAATGAGAGAGAGTGGGAGAGATGGGGAAGAGAGAGAGATGGAGAAAGAGAGAGAGATGGGGGAGAGTGAGAAAGAGAGCGAGAGAGCTGGAGAGAGAGATGGGGAGGTAGGGGAAGAGAGATGGGCGGGGAGGGAGGGAGAGAGAGATGGAGATAGAGAGGGAGGGAGGAGAGAGCGAGATGGGGAGGGAGGGAGAGAGATGGGAAGAGAGAGAGATCAGATGGGAAAGGAGGGAAAGATGTACAAAGGGAGAAACAGAGAGACATGAGGGAGTGAGGGAGAGAGGAAGATGGGGAGGAAGAGAGATAGGGAGATGGGGAGGAAGAGAGACAGAGAGATGGGGAGGGAGGGAGAGAGAGATGGGATGGGAGGGAGAGCCCTCTCTTTCCCTCCCCCAACTCTCTCTCTGTCTCCCATCTCTCCCTCTCTCCATCCCCATCATTCTCACTCCCTCCCCCATCTCGCTCTCTCCCTTCCCTTCCTCTCCCTCCCCATCTCCCTCCCTCCCCATCTCTCCCACCCCATCTCTCGCTACCTTCCTCCCGATCTCTCTATCTCTCTCCCTCCCCTCCCCATCTCTCCATCTCGCTCTCCCTCCCATCCCATTTCTCTCTCTCTCCCATCCCATCTCTCTCTCCCTTGGGATGGGATGGAGAGAGAGTGATGATGAATGGAGAGGGGGAGAGTTGGGGGAGGGAGAGAGAGTGATGGGATGGAGAGAGAAAGATGGGTGAAAGAGAGAGAGATGGGAAGGGAGGGAGAGAGATGGGGAGGGAAAGAGCAACGGGGAAGGGAGGGAGAGAGAGCGGTGGGAGGGGGAAATAGGTGGGGGGAGAGGGAGAGAGAGAGATGGGGGAGGGGGAGAGAGAGAGGTGGGGTGAGGGGTAAATTGAGAGGTGGGGGGAGAGTGAGGTGGAGGGAGGGAGAGAGAGATGGGGAAAGAGAGATGTGGAAGAAGGGAGAGAGAGAGATGAGGGATGGCGAGAGAGAGAGAGAGAGAGATTGGGAGAGAGAGAGGGAGTGAGATGGGAGGGAGGGGGAGAGTGAGATGGGGAGGGAGAGAGATAGAGAGATGGGGAAGAAAAGATATAGAAAGATGGGAAGGGACAAGGATAGAGAATGGGAAGGGAGAGGGAGATGGGGAGAGTGGGAGAGAGAGAGAGAGAGAGAGAGATTGGGAGGGAATGAGAGAGAGATGGGGAGGGAGGGAGAGGGAGATGGAGAGGGAAAGAGAGATATGTGGAGGGAGTGAGCGAGAAAGATGGGGGAGGGAGGGAGAGGGAGATGGGGTGGGGTGGGAAATAGCAATGGGGAAGGGAGGGAGAGAGAGAGGTGGGAGAGGGAGAGAGGTGGGGGAGAGGGAGAGAGAGATGGGGAGGGGAGAGAGAGTGGTGGGGGGAGGGATAAATTGAGAGGTGGGGGGAGAGTGAGGTGGAGTGAGGGGGAGAGAGAAATGAGGGAAGAGAGATGTGGAAGAAGGGAGAGAGAGAGATGAGCGATGGTGAGAGATGGTGAGAGAGAGAGAGAGAGAGAGAGATGGGGAGAGAGAGAGGGAGTGAGAGAGAGAGAGAGAGAGAGAGAGAGAGGGGAGGGAGGGAGAGAGATTGGGAGGGAATGAGAGAGAGATGGGAGGGAGAGGGAGATGGGGAGGGAAAGAGAGAGATGTGAAGGGAGTGAGCGAGAAAGACGGGGGAGGGAGAGAGAGATGGGGTGGGATGGAGAGTGAGATGGAGAAATGGGGAGAGGAGGGAGAGACATAGAGAGTTGGGGAGGAAGGGAGGAGAGAGGGGGAGGGAGAGATGGGGGAAGGAGTGAGAGTGATGGGGGATGGAGAGATGGGAGACGGAGAGAGCGAGAGTTGGGGGAGGGAAAGAGAGAGATGGGAAGGGAGGGAGAGAGAGATGGGGAGGGAGAGAGAGAGATGGGGAGGGAGAGATGGGGGAAGGAGTGAGAGTGATGGGGGATGGAGAGATGGGAGACGGAGAGAGCGAGAGCGAGAGTTGGGGGAGGGAAAGAGAGGGATAGGATGGAGAGAGAGAGATGGGTGAAAGAGAGAGATGGGAAGGGAGGGAGAGAGAGATGGGAGGGAGAGAGAGAGATGGGGAGGTAGTGAGAGTGATGAGGGATGGAGAGAGGGAGAGTTGGGGGAGAGAGAGTAATGGGATGGGATGGGATGGAGAGAGGGATGGGTGAAAGAGAGATGGGAAGGGAGGGAGAGAGATGGGGAGATGGGAGAGAGAGAGAGAGAGAGAGAGATAGTGAGATGGCGAGGGAAAGGGCAATGGGGAAGGGAGCGAGAGAGATGTGGGAGGGGGAGAGAGGTGGGGGGAGAGGGAGAGAGAGCAATGGGGGAGGGGGAGAGAAAGAGAGGTGGGGGAGGGATAGAGAGAGAGATGAGGAATGGAGAGTGATGGGGTAAGAGAGATGGGGAGGGAGGGAGAATGATGAGGGATGGAGAGAGGGAGAGATGGGGGATGGAGAGAGCGATGGGATGGAGAGACCTTGTCCATAGACGGCTTACAAGGTAAGGAAACCAATGTCATTTTGTAATTTGGGTGATGGGGAAAGAGAGCTGGGGGAGGGAGAGATGGAGCGGGAGAGAGAGATGGGGAGGGAGAGAAAGACCAAGATGAGGGATGAAGAGGGAGAGAGATAGAGCGAGATGGGGAGGGATGGAGAGACCTATGGACCCACATGTACGAGAGAGATGGAGGGGGGAGATGAGAATGGAGTAACAGAGAGAGATGGGGAGGGAGAAATAGAGAGAGAGCTGATACTTTTGGACTCACTGTTAAGAGAGAGATGGAGATAGAGATGGAGAGAAGGAGAGACAGAGATGTAGAGAGAGTGGGGGTAAAGGTTTCAGGATTTCTGCCACAAATGTTAGTATGTGTAAACATTGCCATGGACACCAAGTCATGGATTGATGTCATACCTTCAAATCAGATCAAATTTTATTGATCACATACACATGGTTAGCAGATGTTAATGCAGGTGTAGCGAAATGCTTGTGCTTCTAGTTCCAACAGTGCAGTAATATCTAACAAGTTACCTAACAATTCCCCAACAACTACCTAACACAAACAAATCTAAAGGGGTGAATGAGAATATGTACATATAAGTATATGGATGAGCGATGGCCGAGCGGCATAGGCAAGGTGCAATAGATGGTATAAAATACATTATATACATATGATATGAGTAATGATACATATATAAACATTTTTAAAGTGACATTTTTTAAAGTGGCATTGTTTAAAGTGACTGGTGATCAATTTATTAAAGTGTCCAGTGATTGGGTCTCAATGTAGGCAGCAACCTTCTGAGTTAGTGATGGCTATTTAAAACAGTCTGATGGCCTTGAGATAGAAGCTGTTTTTCAATCTCTCGGTCCCAGCTTTGATGCACCTGTACTGACTTCGCCTTCTGGATGGTAGCGGGGTGAACAGGCAGTGGCTCAGGTGGTTGTTGTCCTTGATGATCTTTTTAGCCTTCCTGTGACATCGGGTGCTGTAGGTGTCATGGAGGGCAGGTAGTTTGCCCCCGGTGATGCGTTGTGCAGACCACACCACCCTCTGGAGAGCCTTGTGGTTGAGGGCGTTGCAGTTGCCATACGAGGCTGTGATACAGCCCGACAGGATGCTCTCGATTGTGCATCTGTAAAAGTTTGTCGGGTTTTGGGTGACAAGCCATATTTCTTCAGCCTCCTGAGGTTGAAGAGGCACTGTTGCGCCTTCATCACCACACTGTCTGTGTGGGTGGACCATTTCAGTTTGTCTGTGATGTGTATGCCGATGACCTTAAAACGTTCCACATTCTGCACTGTTGTCCCTTCGATGTGGATAGGGTGCTCCCTTTGCTGTTGCCTGAAATCCACAATCATCTTCTTTGTTTTGTTGGCTTTGAGTTTGAGGTTGTTTTCCTGACACCACACTCCGAGTGTCCTCACCTCCTCCATGTAGGCTGTCTCGTCGTTGTTGGTAATCAAGCCCACTACTGTTGTGTCGTCTGCAAACTTGATGATTGAGTTGGAGGCGTTCATGGCTACGCAGTTGTGGGTGAACAAGGAATACAGGAGGGGGCTGAGCACGCACCCCTGTGGGGCCCCAGTGTTGAGGGTCAGCGAAGTGGAGATGTTGTTTCCTACCTTCACCACCTGGGGGCGGCCCGTCAGAAAGTCCAGGACCCAATTGACAGGGCGGGGTTGAGACCCAGGGCCTCCAGCTTGATGATGAGCTTGGAGGGAACTATGGTGTTGAATGCTGCGCTATAGCCAATTAACAGCATTCTTACATAGTCCTTGTTAGCGGGCCGCGACGGTGGCACTGTATTATCCTCAAAACAGTTAAAGAAGGTTTTTAGTTTGTCTGGAAGCATGACGTTGATTGAGTGATGACGTTGATTCAGTGATTTCCTGTAGACCCTGCAACATACGTCTTGTGTCTGAGCCGTTGAATTGCGACTCCACTTTGTCCCTGTACCGGCATTTCGCTTGTTTGATTGCCTTGCGGAGGGAATAACTACACTGTTTATATTCAGCCATATTCCCAGACCTCTTTCCATGGTTAAATGCAGTGTTTCGTGCTTTCAGTTTCGTGCGAATTCTGCCATCCATCCACGGTTTCTGGTTAGGGTAGGTATTACTTGTCACAGTGGGTACAACATCTCCAATACGCTTCTTTATAAACTCACTCACCGAGTCAGCGTATAGGTCAATGTTGTTCTCTGAGGCTGACCGGCACATATTCCAGTCCGTGTGATCAGAACATTCTTGAAGTGTGGATTCCGATTGGTCAGACCAGCATTGAATGGTTCTAGTCACTGGTACATCTTGTTTGAGTTTCTGCCTATAAGACAGTAGGAGCAAGATGGCGTCGTGGTCGGATTTGCCGAAGGGAGGGTGGGGGAGGGCTTTGTATGCATTACGAAAGTTAGAGTAGCAGTGATCGAGTGTATTACCCCTGTGCATAGTGCAATCAATACGCTGATAGAAATTCCTTGTCCATAGACTGCTTACAGGGTAATGAAACCAATGTAATTTTGTAATTTGGGTGAACTATCCCTTAAAATGTGTGTTTTCTGTGGTTTTTACAGGAAACATTTACATTTTAGTCATTTAGCAGACACTCTTATGCAGAGCGACTTCCAGTAGTAAGTGCATACATTTTCACATTTGTTAGTACTGTTCCCCCGTGGGAATTGAACCCACAACCCTGGCGTTGCAAGTGCCATTCTCTACCAACTAATAACCCCCAGGAAGTTTGATGTGGTGCCAGCCTGTGACCCAGAATCTCCTGCTGCAGTGACCTCTGACCTCATTAACCATAGTAATCTCACCCTAAGGGGAGGGGCACCATGACCTCTCTCACCTTCCGTAAGTTGTGCCGCACACCATGTGACTGCGGTGAGCTCCTTGATTTGTAAAGGAGATGGGATTGATGTTTTTGTGTGTCTCTGTGTGTACTGACTGACGCCTGCCGTGTGGAGGCGGAAATGGGTCACAACATGTACGAGGGGATCTCTGGTCACTTCAGCATCACTCGACACTCCCCCTAGCCACTCGTGTGTCACTTCCTGTCTTCCCTTGAACCAGAAACCATTCTCGCTGATGTGGGCTCTGGGAACAGAAACTACCTGGGCATCAACCCGGAAGTGATTGCGGTAAGGGGGTCTGTGAGGGTAGTTTATAAATACTAGCATCTTTTAACACTATCAATGGAGGAGAGAGAGTTATGTTTATTGACCCTGCGGCTCTCTCTCTTCTCTCAATTCAATTAGCCTACCATACAAGCTTTTCACAGACTCTCTCTTTTTTGCACAATGTTCTCAGCTTTGCGAACCCTGATGAAGACAATTTACAGTTATAAACGCTACACTATTTTTGTGAAAATGGTTTAGGATACCTGCAGAGACTCTTCTCCCCCTCAGCCATTCTTATAGTGATAACTTCACTATTTTGAATTGAATGCGAATGTTGACCTTTGTGTGTCTGTCTCTGTGTATGAGCAAGAGTGAATGTACATTTTTTGGTGTGTGTGTGTGTGTGTGTGTGTGTGTGTGTGTGTGTGTGTGTGTGTGTGTGTGTGTGTGTGTGTGTGTGTGTGTGTGTGTGTGTGTGTGTGTGTGTGTGTGTGTGTGTGTGTGTGTTTGCACTTGCACATGATGAAAGAGACTATATGAAATTCTCCTCCAGCCCTGCCCCAGATCCCTCCTTATAGGCTAGAGCGAATGACTCATAAAGCTTAATTACATTTCTCCCCCGAACAAGAGTTTTATTGAAAAGATTTCAATTTCCCTCACTCTCTCCTCTCCTACTATGCTGTGAGTTATTGTGGCTCGCTAATCTGACTGTAATTTGTCCACTGCTTGTTTTCATTATGTGGAGTAAATTGGATGTCTTTGATAAGGATGTAAATGTCTTCATGATTCTCTCGATGAGGCTTGTGTACAGGCAGGCCAGTAATGGGGAGCTTTATAATCAGTAGTTGTGTCCATTCCTTTCACTATTTAATCTGAAAACTGTGGAAAAGGAGTAATTACTCCCAGCCCTACCCCCAGCCCCAGTCTTATTCCCAGCCCTACCCCCAGCCCTACCCCCAGCCCCAACCCAGCCCCGCTCCCAGCCTTACCCCTAACCCAACCCCCAGCCCTACTCCCAGTCCTACCCCCAGCCCTGCTCCCAGCCCAGCCCTCCCCCAGTCTTATTCCCAGCCCCAGCCCTGCTCCCAGCCTTACCCTTAACCCAACCCCCAACCCTGCTCCCAGCCCCAGCCCTACCCCCAACCCTGCTCCCAGTTCCAGCCCTACCCCCAGCCCCTCTCCCAGCCCTGTGTTTCACCGCTACTACCATGTGTTCCAGAAGGGGGAGCTAGAGCTGTTGTATTCGGCACATGTGACATATCAAAATGTGATTTGATTAGAGGAGCTGTGTGTCAGGGTTAGAAGGGTGACTGTACAGAGCAGCTACCACGACCAGCTGTGTCATATTGGGGAAGACTGGAGACAGATAAACAAACAGCATCAAGATTTTAATAAATTAGTTCCCTAAACTGAAAAACATTGAATTCGGAAATAAATTCGCTTTTCACCTCATCAGATAAAGACAAGACAATTATACGAGACAATGATACATTTTATTGTCTCTGATTATTGTAAAAAATAAAGAATGAAAAACATAATGCCCTTCAAATCAATGAGGAAAGTGTCTGTTTGATTTCCTTCACTCCAAATGTATGTATTTCATTTTAAGTGTTAGAAAAAGCCCCAGGGTGTTGAATGGGAATGGTAACCTTGAAATACACTACATGGCCAAAAGTATGTGGACACCTGCTCGTTGAAAACATCTCATTCCAAAATCATTGTCATTAATATGGAGTTGGTCCCCCCTTTGCTGCTCGGGAACGCTTTCCACTAGATGCTGGAACAGACTTGCTTCCATTCAGCCACAAGAGCATTATTTCGGGCACTGATGTTGGGCGATTAGGCCTGGCTTGATTAGGCCTGGCTCTCCAATTCATCCCAAAGATTTTGGATGGGGTTGAGGTCACGGTTCTGTGCAGGCCAGTCAAGTTCTTCCACACCAATCTCGACAAACCATTTCTGTATGGACCTCGCTTTGTGCATGGGGGCATTGTCATGCTGAAACAGGAAAGGTCCTTCCCCAAACTGTTGCCACAAAGTTGGAAGTACAGAATTGTCTTGAATGTCATTGTATGCTGTTGCATTAAGATTTCCATTCACTGGTACTAAGGGCCTTAGCCAGAACCATGAAAAACAGCCCCAGAACATTATTCCTCCTCCACCAAACTTTACAGTTGACACTATACATTCGGGCAGGTAGCGTTTTCTTGGCATCTGCAAAATCCAGATTCGTCCGTCGGACTGCCAGATGGTGAAGCGTGATTCATCACTCCAGAGAACGTGTTTCCACTGCTCCAGAGTCCAATGTCAGCAAGCTTTACACCACTCCAGCCGACGCTTGCATTGTGATCTTAGGCTTGTGTGCTGCTGCTCAGCCATGGAAACCCATTTTATGAAGCCCTTGACGAACAGTTCTTGTCCTGAGGTTGATTCCAGAGGCAGTTTGGAACTCGGTAGTGAGTGTTGCAACAGAGGACAGGCGATTTTTACGCACTACATGCTTCAGCACTCGGCGGTCCTGTTCTGTGAGCTTGCGAGGCCTAGCAGTTCGCGACTGAGCTGTTGCTGCTCCTAGGAGTTCCCACTTCACAATATCAGCTGTTACAGTTGACAGCTCCAACAGGGCAGAAATTTGACGAACTGACTTGTTGGAAAGGTGGTATCCTATGACGGTGCCACGTTGAAAGTCACTGAGCTCTTCAGTAAGGCCATTTTATTACCAATGTTTGTCTTTGGAGATTGCATGGCTGTGTGCTCGATTTTACACACCTGACAGCAACGGTTGTTGCTGAAATAGCCGAATCCAATCATTTGAAGGGGTATAGTGTATTTGTGTCTTTGTAACATCTGAATAGTTCACTTTACAAAGTTTTCATACCTCCGTTAGACTGAAGACTTTGGTGTTATGGAAATGTTCGTTTTGGGGTAAACTATTCCTTAAGTACCCTTCATTGCCAAGCTGAGTCACTGTAAGGTCTGGTATTTTTAGTGCAGTGTGTTGGTCTGCTGCTGCCGCCATTGCTTCCCATGCCAGACTAATTCATCTCAATGAGGGCGGTACCAGACAATCACAGAGAGAGGGGCCCCAAATGTCCAGATCATCGAAAACTGTATGCTCCTCTCTCTCCTCTCTGTCTCCGTCTCTCTCTTGCTCGCTGTCTCCATCTCTCCTCTCCGTCCCTCCCCTTTCTGCTGTAAACTGGGATTGTCGTGGTCACTACACTGCCTCTCTATCAGTTTTCTTCCCTCTCCCATCCTCCTCTATCTTGCTCCTTACTTCCCTCTCCCTCTCATTCCCCTATCACTCCCCTCCATATCTGCTACTGCATGGTCCCTGAGCAGCCTGAGTATCAGTATTCAGGACCACATTTGTGCTGTCAGGGAGTCTGGCTCTCTGTAGACCGCACCTGAAATGGACACACGCACCGAACACACTCACACACACCAATCATAATGAGATAAGGTCCAACAGACGGGTTAAATAGCTGAATGGATGTCGGGGTAATGGGCTCTTGTTTGTGGCAGTGACAGTATCTCAAAGCAGCCCCGTGATAATTGAGAAATGGCTCCCGGTAAATTACCTCTGCGACTGTCTGAGTCCACTGGGACTGAAAAAACAGTTATGTAGTTAAAAGGAGGAGGGGGCTGGAGTCTACCGTACCTGGTGTTTTATCTGGCTATGGATTGTTGTGCTGCTGCTGTTGTCTGGCTGCAGATAGGCACTTGACATTTTCAGAAAATTAAAGGGGGTTAGATGTCTGCCTGCCCACAGTGTATTGATCAAATGGATAGTAACATCAAGGCAACATCATTGCAATACATCCCTATTCATTATAGGCCATTTTGCATTCCTTATTATGGTAAACATCTTGGCCTTGTCATAGGCTGGCCTATACTGTACAATCCCTTTTCCTTTAGCCTACCCAGCATAACACACTGGAGCTACCCCAGAACGAGAATTTGATTTTAATTATATGAGAGCTACACTATATCCCTTCTCTCAAGTAGTGTTCTGCAGACACAGTGAGATTGAGAACAGAGAAAACATTAAATGAAGGCCTAAAAGAGTGGGGATTGAACCTTGCGGTTATGGGATGAGTGCACTGCCCTACTACCTGTACAATAATGTTCCACGTAATCCAGGTGGGTTTTTATATCTGTTTGTTCACACATTCACAAAATACAACTGTATTAAAAAAAAATGTTTTATTTGTATGTACGATCCACTCCAGTGGACTACATTAACCAGAAACAATGTATTTTCAGGGGTCGTAAATATTTTTGCGACAGTTGATGTGGAAGCACATTCAACGGCAGTGTCATGGCGACGTACGGAGGCAGTTTTGAAAGTGTTAACAGCATCGAAGACCGAAAAGAATACAAACGTAAAGCCAGGGAGGAGGTTATTCAGAAGGTAAATATGTGTGCTTTATAAGTAGATACTAGTCTACATGCGCAATGTAAGATACGTTGATATAACGTCAGTACAAAAGCCAAGTGTATGGCTGCAACAACTAGCTGAATGCTAACAAATAGCTAGCCTGAACGTCTGCCATACGAATTAGCTAGCTAGTTTTATGATGCATTTTCTACAAGATTTGCAATTGGTACATATACGTATGTTTAATATCATACAGTGATAATAAGTCGTTTGAATACTGCTATTACATACTAGCTAGTACAGCATATATGTGTAGCTAGCCAGTTCGCTAGCAAACATCAAAACAGTGAGAGGAAGTCACATGGTCCTTGCTAGTATTTGTAGAAACTAGCTAACATTACTTGCATTACTTGTCAATTCCTTCCCAAGTACATGAACTTGTTTACATGTCCCTTTATCCACCCATGGTGGCTTTGCTACAGTACTATGCTGTTATTCTCTCTCTGGTAGTCAGTCAGGTGTTATGTGAATATGGCAAACACTAGGTGGCGAGGTTGTACATAACAAAGCTGGTGCCTGCCTCTTTCTGCCTCTGTCTACCCACCTTGCCTCAGATGATCAAATCAAATGTTATTGGTCACACATACACATTTTTAGCCAATGTTATTGCTGGTGTAGTGAAATGCTTGTTCTTAGCTCCAACAGTGCAGTAATCTAACAATTCACAACACTACAGACATCTAAAAGTAAAATAATGGAATTAAGAAATATATAAATATTAGGACGAGCAATGTCGGAGTGACATTGACTAAAATATAGTAGAATAGAATACAGTATATACATATGAGATGAGTAAAGCAGTATGTAAACTTTATTAAAGTGTCTAGTGTTACATTATTAAAGTGGCCAGTGATTCCAAGTCTATGTATATAAGGCAGCAGGGTTGGGTAACTGGGTGGTAGTCGGCTAGGGATGGCTATTTAACAGTCTGATGGCCTTGAGATAGAAGCTGTTTTTCGGTCTCTCGGTCCCTGCTTTGATGCACCTGTACTGACCTCATCTTCTGCATGGTAGCTCGGGTGGTTGATGTCCTTGATGAGCTTTTTGGCCTTCCTGTGACATCGGGTGCTATAGGTGTCCTGGAGGGCAGGCAGTGTGCCCCCGGTGATGCGTTGGGCAGACCGCACCAGCCACTGGAGAGCCCTGTGGTTGCGGGCGGTGCAGTTGCCGTACCAGGCTGTGATACAGCCCGACAGGATGCTCTCAATTGTGCGTGAAGGTTTGTGAGGGTCTTAGAGCCAAGCCAAATTTCTTCAGCCTCCTGAGGTTGAAGAGGTGCTGTTGCACCTTCTTCACCACACTGTCTTTGTTACTTTTATTTCTTATTTTTCTAAAAACTGCATTGTTGGATAAGGGCTTGAAAGCAAGCATTTCACTGTTCAGCGCATGTGACAAGTACAATTTGGTTTGTCTGTGTGGGTGGACCATTTCAGATCGTCAGTGATGTGTACGCCGAGGAACATCAAGCTTTCCACCTTCTCTGCTGCGGTCCCAGCAATGTGGATAGGGGCGTGCTCCCTCTGCTTTTTCCTGAAGTCCACGATCAGCTCCTTCGTTTTTTTTATGGTGTAAGGTGTTAAGATTATTAGGGAGAAATACAGAGCAAATGACGCTGTGCTCTCTGAGGACAGGAAGGAAATGACAAGGCGGATGGACGCTTGCATCAATGGAAGCAGATTGTTAGTGTTTACAGTGGTGTGATTGATCGAGGCGCACTATATTGTGTGTGTGTGTAAATATGAGGTGTCATCAGTCAGGTAATGGCGTCTGCAGGGAATGGCAGGGCAAACACTGCTGCTGGGAGATAAGGGCTGTGACGCAACCACTCCGGATTCAGTTTAACATGGTTAAATTCCTCCTCCAGAACACACATACAATCACTTAACACCATACATATGCATGTCATGCACACAAAAACGTCAACACAGAGTAGTGGGGTCCATGTTATCTCCTGAGCAGCTGTGTTGACTATATAAACACAGTGTGAGGTGTTTGAAATGGTGACACACCTGAACTCACTCCATTTATTTCTCTCTTTCTCACTTCCTCTCCCTTCTTCCTCCCTCTCTCTCACTTAATCTCCCCCTCCCTCCCTCCCCCAGGCGAAGCAGCAGTATGAGAAGGAGGAGAAGAGGAAGGAGCTGAAGAGACAGAGAGGAGAGGACACCTGGATGCTCCCTGAAGTTGACCTCCGACTGCAGCAGCTAGAACAGGTCAGCAGGTCGTTGCGTTGGTAACCCCATGACCGTTTAAGGAGGTAGCTTGTGTGACCTTCCTATCCTCTGCATGGCCTAGTAGTATGGTTGTCCCCAAAGTCAATATTTGGTTGTCATCCAGTAACAGTAGACCCAGAGCTGAGCTGTTTTTTATACCATCTTTTTTGTAGCTCTAGCTTCAGCATATTGATGTTTCCAAACCCTTTATCCTATCTATCACGTCTTCATAATGATCACTTCGTTTTGCATATTTTAATCAGGCCCACTCATTTCTGTCACCTTAAGGAGGTTTCAGGCAAGAAGAAGAAAGAGAAAAAGGCCAAGAAGAGTAAGAAGAGTAAGAAGGGGAAGAAGAAGAAGAGAGCTGAAGGAGGAGATGGGTCCAGCTCGGAGGTAAGCATCATTGGACTGGTATAGCTTTGTATTGCTTTCCCTCCTTTCCTTTCACCTCTCTTTTCCTCTCACATCTCACATTCCCTTACATTCTGATTCCCTCTCTTGGGCTTCCTGTCCTCTGTCCTGAACATACACAGTGCCTTTAGCAAGTATTCACACCCTTTGACTTTCCACATTTTGTTACAGCCTGAATTTAAAATTCATTGAATAGCGATTAAAAAAATAATACTTTGTATCACTGGCCTGTACACAATACCCCGTAATGTCAAAGTGGAATAATGTTTTAGAAATGTTTACAAATTAATACAAAATTTGAAAGCTGGAATGTCTCAAGTCAATAAATATTCAGCCCTTTTCATATGGCAAGTCGAAATAAGTTCAGGAGTAAACATTTGCTTAATAATTTGCATGGATTCACTTTGTGTGCAATAATAGTGTTTAATGTGATTTTTGTTTAATGACTACCTCGTTTCTATACCTCACATATAAAATGATCTATAAGGTCCCTCATTCAAGCAGTGAATTTCAAACACAAAGACCAGGGAGGTTTCCAATGCCTTGCAAAGAAGGGCACCTATTGGTGGTAAATGGGTAAAACAAAACAAAAGCAGACATTGAAAATCCCTTTGAACATGGTGAAGTTATTAATTATACTTTGGATGGTGTATCGATACACTCAGTCACTACAAAGATACAGGCGTCTTTCCTAACTCAGTTGCCGTAGAGGAAGGAAACTTTAAAATAGTTAGAGTTTAATGGCTGTAATAAGATAAAACTGAGGATGGATCAACAATATTGTAGTTACTCCTCAATACTAACCTAATTGACAGAGTGCAAAGGAAGCCTGTGCAGAATACAACTATTCCAAAACAATTCACTTTTTGTCCTGAATGCAAAGTTATATTTGAAGCAAATCCAATACCGCACTTTACTGAGTACCACTCTCCATAATTTAAAGCGTAGTGGTGGCTGCATCATGTTATGGGTATGCTTGTACTTGTTAAGGACTGGAAGTTTTCAGGATAAATTTAAACTGAATGGCACTAAGCACAGGCAAAATTATAGAGGAAAACCTGGTTGTCTGCTTACCACCACATACTGGGAGATGAATTCCCTTTTCAGCAGGACAATAACCTAAAACACAATGCCAAACCTATACTGGATGGCTTACCAAGAAGACAGTTAATGTTCCTGATTGGCCAAGTTGGTTTTGACTCAAATCTACTTGAAATTCAATGACAAGATCTGAAAATGATTAACAAACAATTTGACAGAGCTTGAAGAATTTTGAGAAGAATAATGGGCAAATATTGTACAATCCTGGTGTGTTAAACTCTTACACTTACCCAGAAAGACTCACAGCTGTAATCACTGCCAAAGGTGCTTCTTTTTATTATTATTATTATTATTATTATTTAATTTCGTGGTATCCAATTGTCCCATCACTGCAACTCCCTTACGGACTCGGGAGAGGCGAAGGTCTAGAGTCGTGCCTCCTCTGAAACACAACCCAACCAAGCCGCACTGCTTCTTGACACAATGCCCACTTAACCCGGAAGCCAGCCGCACCAATGTATCGGAGGAAACACTGTACACCTGGCGATTATGTCAGCGTGCTTTGCGCCCGGCCTCCACAGGAGTTGCTAGAGTGTGACAGGACAAGAACATCCCTGCCGCCCAAACCCTCTCCTAACCCGGACAATTGTGCGCCACCCCATGCGTCTCCTAGTTTGCAGCCCGGCTGAGACGGAGCCTGGACTCAAATCACTCGGGAGGCTGCCTAAGGTGCTTCTACAAAGTATTGATTCTAGGGTGTGAATACTTATGTAAATTATATTTTTTCTTTATTTAATTTTCAATACATTGGTAAACATGTTTTTGTAAGGCTTGAATCTAGGCCCCACGCTCTTCTCAATTTACATCAACAACATAGCTCAGACAGTAGGAAGCTCTCTCATCCATTTATATACAGATGATACAGTCTTATACTCAGCTGGCCCCTCCCCAGATTTTGTGTTAAATGCTCTACAAGAAAGCTTTCTTAGTGTCCAACAAGCTTTCTCTAACCTTGTTCTGAACACCTCCAAAACAAAGGTCATGTGGTTTGGTAAGAAGAATGCCCTTCTCCCCAGAGGTGTGATTACTACCTCTGAGGGTTTAGAGCTTGAGGTAGTCACCTCATACAAGTACTTGGGAGTATGGCTAGACGGTACACTGTCTTTCTCTCAGCACATATCAAAGCTGCAGGCTAAAGTTAAATATAGACTTGGTTTCCTCTATCGTAATCGCTCCTCTTTCACCCCAGCTGCCAAACCTACCCTGATTCAGATGACCATCCTACCCATGCTAAATTACAGAGACATCATTTATAGATCGGCAGGTAATGGTGCTCTAGAGCGGCTAGATGTTTTTTACCATTCGGCCATCAGCTTTGCCACAATTGCTCCTTAAAAGGACACCTCACTGCACTCCTCTGTAAACTGGTCATCTCTGTATACCCGTTGCAAGACCCACTGTTGATGCTTGTTTATAAAACCCTCTTAGGCCTCAGGCCTCACTCCAACCCTATCTGAGATATCTACTGCAGCCCACATTCTCCACATATACAACACCTGTTCTGCCAGTCACATTCTGTTAAAGGTCCCCAAAGCGCACACATCTCTGGGTCGCTCCCCTTTTCATTTCACTGCAGCTAGCGACTGGAACGAGCTGCAACAAACACTCAAACTGGACAGTTTTATCTCCATCTTTTCATTCAAAGACTCAATCATGGACACTCATTGACAGTTGTGGCTGCTTTGTGTGATGTATTGTTGTCTCTACCTTCAAAAAATCGAATCCAAGTTTATTTGTCACGTGTGCTGAGTACAACCTATCAGTGAAATGCTTACTTACAGGCTCTAACCAATAGTGCAAAAAAGGTATTAGGTGAAATGGATAGACGGGTTATATACAGTATCGAGGCTATAAAAGTAGCGAGGCTACATACAGACACCGGTTAGTCAGGCTGATTGAGGTAGTATGTACATGTAGATAAGGTTAAAGTGACTATGCATATATGGTGAACAGAGAGTAGCAGTAGCGTAAAAGAGGGGTTGGCGGGTGGCGGGACACAATGCAGATAGCCCGGTTAGCCAATGTGCGGGGGCACTGGTTGGTCAGCCCAATTTGAGGGAGTATGTACATGAATGTATAGTTAAAGTGACTATGCATATATGATCAACAGAGTAGCAGCAGCGTAAAAGAGGGGTTGGGGGGGGCACACAATGCAAATACTCCGGGTAGCCATTTGATTACCTGTTCAGGAGTCGTATGGCTTGGGGATAAAAACTGTTGAGAAGCCGTTTTGTCCTAGACTTGGTACCGCTTGCTGTGCGGTAGCAGAGAGAACAGTCTATGACTAGGGTGGCTGGGGTCTTTGACAATTTTTATGGCCTTCTGACACCGCCTGGTGTAGAGGTCCTGGATGGCAGGCAGCTTTTCACCAGTGATGTACTGGGCCGTACGCACTACCCTCTGTAGTGCCTTGGGGTTAGAGGCCGAGCAATTGTCGTACCAGGCAGTGATACAACCAATCAGGATGCTCTCGATGTCGATTCTTGCCCCTTGTGCTGTTATCTGTGCCCAATAATGTTTGTACCATGTTTTGTGCTGCTACCATGTTGTTGCTACCATGTTGTGTTGTCACCATGCTGTGTTGTCATGTTGCTGCCTTGCTATGTTGTCTTAGGTCTCGCTTTATGTAGTGTTGTCTCGTTGTGATGAGTGTTTTTGTCCTATATTCATATTGCATTTATTTTTAATCCCCGTCCCCGCAGGAGGCCTTATGCCTTTTGGTAGGCCGTCATTGTAATTAAGAACAAATTCTTAACTGACTTTCCCAGTTAAATAAAGGTTCAATAAAAAAAATACATTATATTGTGTGTAGATGGGTGGGGGAAGAGAGAGAGAACGATTTAATCCATTTTGAATTCGTGCTCTAACAGTGAAATGTGGAATAAGTCGGTGTATGAATACTTGCTGTAAGCACTGTATTTATTTTTGCCCTCTTTTCTGGCTCTCCAGGGGACAGGAGATGAGTGGGTTGAGGCCCAGCCCCAGACAGAGGCCTCGGGTAAAGCCTGGAAGATTCCTGCCAAGTCTGAGGCCAAGCCCACAGACAACAGCCCTACCCCACCCGAGAACAACCAGGTAACACCCCCGTCCATCCCCCTCCACAGCACCGGTAAACCCTAAGACAGAGATCATCAACTGAATAGATTCAGCCGTGGGTAAAAAAAAATGATTGAGCAGATGATCAATGGGTCAGAACATAAATAAAAAATAATTAGTGGACTGCTAATTGACTGATATAATATTTAATTAAAACATAATAATTTCAAGCCTTGCTTACATTTGTAAACAGTTACTCATAGACTTGTCATTGTGCTAACACTAGCATTTGCTCGCAAAACTACCTCCTAACTTCCTTCATAGTGGACACAGAGACATATAAATGGTATCCAGGAGTTCATCTGACTGGGGAACTAAATAAAGGGCATCATTGTCAGAATCCCGCATTATCCCTTTAACCATTCCTGGGTGCTTTTTGATGTGTGTTTTGGGGTTGTTGTCCTGCTGGAAGACCCATGAACTTCAACAGAGACACAGTTTTTGGACACTGGGTTGAATATTGGACTACAAAACACCTGATAATCTTCTGATTTCATGATGCCTCCCCCACGGCACGATCAAACCTCCCCCACGGCACGATCAAACCTCCCCCACGGCACGATCACGCCTCCCCCACGGCACGATCACGCCTCCCCCACGGCACGATCACGCCTCCCCCACGGCACGATCACGCCTCCCCCACGGCACGATCACGCCTCCCCCACGGCACGATCAAGCCTCCTAATCTTTCATTGATGCCCGAAGAGAACAAGTAGCTTGGCAAGTAGTCAAGAGGGGGTTTGAGCTGGAGGCTGCTCTTGGTTTTTATAGTGGTGTGGCTTTATTGAGCTCTATGGTCTAGAAAGTTTGTGTGTATATATCTGTGTATTTGTATAAAAGGTGCAGTGAAATGCTTATTGTGTGTGTTTCTTGGAGAAGGGATCAATAGAGCCCCACTCTGAATGAGGTCTGATCGATGCACAGTCTGTGTCAGCAACAATTAATAACCAGGCTTTTCTAACAAGGTGGTGTTGATGAGTAAGGCGGGGTGGTCCGGAGCGTTTTACTAATGCTGTCACACACAGTCGCACACCTAACCTCATTAGATTTACCCCCACTGTGTGTGTTTTTGTCTGCCTGTGTGTGTGTGTGTATAACGGCCTGCTCAGTGAGAGATTTCCCAGGTTGCTTTTTTGGGGGAGATACTTTTAGGATCCTATAATATGGCTTGACCGTTGTTTTAGCGTTGATGGTTGTTTTTGTGTTGAGGGTTATGAACCCATGTACCGTTTACATTAACCTACATGTACATAATGATTTGATGTTCTATATTGATTTCTTTATTGATTGGTTTGCTGTTATTGTCAGGCAATTATTGTCCGGTTTCATAACATGATTCATGTGTGTTGTCCGTTCCTCTCTCTCTATCCCTGTCGCCATCATCTGCTAGAGAGATGAGTGGATGACCTTCGACTTCTTGACAATGAGAACAACGTCAACAGCAGAGAAGAGGGCTGAGAAAGAAAGGCTGAAAGAGGAAGAGAAACAAAAGGCTCGGGTCATCGAGCAGGTGTGTACTCACTATATTTAAATGAAGGTTGATTGAAGTCCATTGCCTCACCTCATCTGTTGGTTACCTGGGCAACCAAAAGTGCCAAACTGAGCAGGAACAAGGGGCTTGACAATTACTGTGTGTGTGTGGGGTGCCATAGGCTGGTCTGCACAAGCTGGAGTTGAACCCGTTCTGGAAGGATGGGGGGAGTGGCCTGCCCCCAGAAGAGAAGGCCAGTAATGTGCTTATAAAAGGTAAATGAAACCCCTTATACAACTTCATACTCTTATCAACCTTTTCTACTCTCATACTTGTACCTGAAGTATAATCATCAAACCCATGTACACAACTCTCTATATCAGCCCAGTCTTTGGTCAACCCCCCCCCCCCCCGCGGGGGGTCCCCCTCCCCCCCCCTGTCTGGGGTAGGAATCCCCCTCCCCTCCCCCTGTCTGGGGTAGGAATCCCCCTCCCCTTCCCCTGTCTGGGGTAGGAATCCCCCTCCCCCTGTCTGGGGTAGGAATCCCCCTCCCCTCCCCCTGTCTGGGGTAGGAATCCCCCCCCCCCCCCCTGTCTGGGCTAGGAATCCCCCCCCCCCCCCCCCCCCTGTCTGGGCGGAGTGGAGGCAGACTGAGGGTGGAGGCAGGCTGAGGGTGGAGGCAAGCAGAAAGGGTTTGCTGGAGGCAGGGAGTATTGAGAGACATGAGAGAAGAACATTTTAAAAACGAAGAGGTACAGAGAGAGGTGCTTGGTTCTGTTAAGCTGACTGTGTCATCTCCACTCAGGAGGGTGCACTCTGTCATCTCCACTCAGGAGGGTGCACTCTGCCATCTCCTGAGTAAGCTACACTTTAACAGAGTGGCAGAATAAGCAGATTTAAAACACTCATACAGTGATGCACACTGTTACTTATGTATGCAAACCAAACTCCTAAATACAGACATTGACAGTACACACACTCTTTTCTCTCTCTAAGCTGTGTGTCAGAAAGGAATGTTGTTTTCCTCATCCCTGGTTTGACTAAGAGGGTAATGAAGAGGTGTGTGTGTGTGTGTGTGTGTGGGGGGGTTAAACCTCACTTTTAACTTGGGCTTTTGACACACGTGCACACACACGGTGTGAGAGAAAAGAGATTGAGAAATATTGAGGGAGAGAAGGGGATGACTTCTCTGGGGAAGGCAGATGTGAAATGTTCCCATTCTCTGTGCTGTGTTCTGGAGAAGAGGGTGAAGCCTAGCTGTTCTCTTGGGAAGTTGAATATAATGTTCTGTTCTCACTGAAAAAACACTGATTTCCCACAGGTAAAATGTTAACTCTAGTTATTCCCCTCCTATCTCTGGTCTTTGTCCACCTCTCGCTCACTCTCTCCTTTGCCATCTCCTCCTTCCCTCCCTTCTTACTGCCTTACCCTGTCTCTCCTCACCATCTCTCCCTCGTCCCCCTCTGTCTGTAGCTGCAACTGTAGATGATGGAGGACTAGGTTGGCTCAGGAAGTCTTACCAGAGGATGAGAGAGCAGGCGGAGCGAGAGCAACGCAGTCTGGAGGTCATAGTGGCAGAGCGATATGGGGTGAGAGTGCACATGCAGGCAGGCAGACGTAATCCATACAAAAACACCCGTATAAACAGATCACTATGTAAACATTCTTACATGTACACCAATTCTACAACGTGCATCCTTCCATACCCTACTACCGACGCCCTTCCTACTACCGACGCCCTTCCTACTACCGACGCCCTTCCTACTACCGACGCCCTTCCTACTACCGACGCCCTTCCTACTACCGACGCCCTTCCTACTACCGACGCCCTTCCTACTACCGACGCCCTTCCTACTACCGACGCCCTTCCTACTACCGACGCCCTTCCTACTACCGACGCCCTTCCTACTACCGACGCCCTTCCTACTACCGACGGCCTTCCTACTACCGACGCCCTTCCTACTACCGACGCCCTTCCTACTACCGACGCCCTTCCTACTACCGACGGCCTTCCTACTACCGACGCCCTTCCTACTACCGACGCCCTTCCTACTACCGACGCCCTTCCTACTCCCGACGCCCTTCCTACTACCGACGCCCTTCCTACTACCGACGCCCTTCCTACTACCGACGCCCTTCCTACTACCGACGCCCTTCCTACTACCGACGCCCTTCCTACTACCGACGCCCTTCCTACTACCGACGCCCTTCCTACTGTCAGACTCGCTCCCTGATTAATTCCTTCTATTCAGTGTCGGCACTCCGTCTGTCAAAAGTTAGAAAACTCATAATAAACTGCAACTTAGGTACATTGAAATGCACCATGGGAACATCATATCACACCGCTCACCTGTGTGTATGTTTTATGTTTGTGTTTCTCACATGCAGTCCATGGAGAAGTTTCAGAAGAGGATGGATGAGGCTGAGATTGCTGTGTATGGCTACAAGAGAGGAGAGGGGGAAGGAAGAGGGAGAGGAGAGGAAGAGGGGAGAGACCGAGAAAGATGGAGGAGAGGACAGGAAGATAATATGTGGAGGAAAGGAGAAGTGGGGATGGATAGAGAGAAGTGGAGGAGACCAGAGAAGGGTAGGGACTTACCTGGAGAGAAAGAGAGGGGTGGAGAAAGAGAGAGGGAAAGAGATCGTCACCGAGACAGAGATCGGGATAGGAACAGAGATGGAGACGCAAACAGAGAGAGGGATGGCGGTAGACCTAGTGACCGGGATAGAGAGAGGGCTGGAGGCAGAGAGAGGGATGGAGGTAGACCTAGTGACAGGGATAGAGAGAGGGCTGGAGGCAGAGAGCGGGACAGACCCAGAGAGAGGGGTGGGGATGAGAGCCTTGGCTCTGGGCTTGGCCAGATTCGGCCTCCCCTCTCCCTCTTAGCTCTGAAAAGTCGCTTCCTCAAGCCTGCTGATGATGATGGTGAGTTGAGTGTAGTACCTCGTTCCACACTCATATATATATACACACACACTCTACTGATACGTTTCTTTTCTAGGAGTGTCATCCTCTGCTCCGGCCCGAGCTTCCATGGGTTTCCTGAAACCTAGGTCTGATGAGGAGTCAGATCGGAAGAGCAGCGGTCCGGCCTGGAGCAACAGCAGCTCCAGACAGAGATCTGCTTCAGGAAAATCAGAGCAGGATAAAGAGAGGGAGTCTGGGAAAACCATGTCCACTCCTGACCAGGGTCATAGCAGCAACAGGCCTGCAGTGACATCATCCAGGTCAGAGGTCAAATACACAGTCGCCATAGCACTGTTCAGCAATTAATGTTGTCTTCCTCTCTCCCCTATACTAATCACTCATCTAACATGCTTGGATATGTAAGCAAGAGTTCCAACAGGATTCACAGACATGCATGTTGGTGACAAGGGCAGGTTAATATGCATGTTGGGTGACAAGGGCAGGTTAATATGCATGCTGGGTGACAAGGGCAGGTTAATATGCATGTTGGGTGACAAGGGCAGGTTAATATGCATGTTGGGTGACAAGGGCAGGTTAATATGCATGCTGGGTGACAAGGGCAGGTTAATATGCATGCTGGGTGACAAGGGCAGGTTAATATGCATGTTGGGTGACAAGGGCAGGTTAATATGCATGTTGGGTGACAAGGGCAGGTTAATATGCATGCTGGGTGACAAGGGCAGGTTAATATGTTGGAGCAGTACTAGAGATCTTTAGTTATCGGCTAGACTGAACATGTAGAAGCATTCTTTCAATCCCCAAAAGATTGTCTGAACCTGAAGTCATTTATTCTCTGTAAGACTAAGATAGTATGTTTCTACACACACACTGTCCTTGACCGTGTTCCTGTCTACTGATGGAGAAAACCTTCCCATCGCTTCATCCTAACTTTAAAATGACCTCGCACGATTCTCTCCTCCACTTGACCTTCTTTTTTTTTGTTTTGTTTACACGCAATCATTCCCTCCATTCATCAGACAGTCTGCACAGTGACTGTTTACCCATTCAGCAGTTATCACTTCACTCACCATAGAATTCACTGAATTAACCAATGTTCTCTCCTTCATATTTACTCTCTTGTTCTTTTTCTCGCCCTCACCCCCTCTCTCCCCATTCCTCTTACTCTTTCTTTCCATCACCTTACTCTTTCTCTCCGTGCTTTTTGCTCTAATGCTCCCCCTTCTCTCTCTATCATTAGCTAAGTCATTAAGTTAAACCAGCACCCAGAAGCCCTTTAAACCTTTGCAGCGTGACATTAAGGTGCCATTTTAGAAGGGAAGGTAATCTGTGAGAGAGAAACAGTCTGGAGGAAACGAGACAGAAGAAGACTGTTTCTGAGACAAGATGGCCATCAGAAAGAACATGGCAGAAAGAGAGCGAGGGGGGGAGGGAGAGGTGGTTAGAAAGGGATGGATGGAGGGTGAAAGAGAGCAGGGAAATAGACTGGAAAGAGAGCAACGGGTGGAGAGGGAGAGAGTGAGCGAGCCATCAGGGGAGAAGAGAGCAGAACAAGCTGTTGATTTGTACGCGGTTGAGTGCTGGGACAGCTATAATGTCCTGATGGATCGGTGTGTCTTTTCCCATGCTGCCAAGACTACATTTAGTAGAACCTCTTGGACATCTCTCTAACACACACAGGTCTCTGATGTTTACTATGTGTACCCCTTGTTGTCTTTGCTTCATTTAACTTCTCCCCTGTGTCTTCACATCTGACAGCAGTAGTGACAGTTTGAGTGAAGAGGAGGAAGAGGTACCGATCCTCACAGATGAAGAGATGAACAAACTGGGGGCCAGGCTGGTGAAGGCAGAGATTATGGGTAACACGGTGAGGTCATCCACATGATCGCTGTGTTGCATCTCCTCATCCTACCTTGTCACACACAAAAAATACACAGATAATTACCCATTCTAAACGCGTTCCAGACACCCCTGCCCATAGGCCCTTCCCCTAGCATATCAGGTCCCTCGGCTCTCTCGCTCTCCTTGATCAAAGCAAACGATTAATTCTATAGCAGTCACTCTGTCCACTCAACCCCCATCCATCTCTATGTCAATCGATAAGGTTTTACTGGCCTCAGTACTATATACGACAGTTTGACTGGCCTCAGTACTATATACGACAGTTTGACTGGCCTCAGTACTATATACGACAGTTTGACTGGCCTCAGTACTATATACGACAGTTTGACTGGCCTCAGTACTATATACGACAGTTTGACTGGCATCAGTACTATATACGACAGTTTGACTGGCCTCAGTACTATATACGACAGTTTGACTGGCCTCAGTACTCTGTACGACAGTTTGACTGGCCTCAGTACTCTGTACGACAGTTTGACTGGCCTCAGTACTCTGTACGACAGTTTGGCTGGCCTCAGTACTCTGTACGACAGTTTGGCTGGCCTCAGTACTCTGTACGACAGTTTGGCTGGCCTCAGTACTCTGTGCGACAGTTTGGCTGGCCTCAGTACTCTGTGCGACAGTTTGACTGGCCTCAGTACTCTGTGCGACAGTTTGACTGGCCTCAGTACTATGTGCGACAGTTTGACTGGCCTCAGTACTATGTGCGACAGTTTGACTGGCCTCAGTACTATGTGCGACAGTTTGACTGGCCTCAGTACTATGTGCGACAGTTTGACTGGCCTCAGTACTATGTGCGACAGTTTGACTGGCCTCAGTACTCTGTGCGACAGTTTGGCTGGCCTCAGTACTCTGTGCGACAGTTTGGCTGGCCTCAGTACTCTGTGCGACAGTTTGGCTGGCCTCAGTACTCTGTGCGACAGTTTGGCTGGCCTCAGTACTCTGTGCGACAGTTTGGCTGGCCTCAGTACTCTGTGCGACAGTTTGGCTGGCCTCAGTACTCTGTGCGACAGTTTGGCTGGCCTCAGTACTCTGTGCGACCGTTTGGCTGGCCTCAGTACTCTGTGCGACCGTTTGGCTGGCCTCAGTACTCTGTGCGACAGTTTGGCTGGCCTCAGTACTCTGTGCGACCGTTTGGCTGGCCTCAGTACTCTGTGCGACCGTTTGGCTGGCCTCAGTACTCTGTGCGACCGTTTGGCTGGCCTCAGTACTCTGTGCGACCGTTTGGCTGGCATCAGTACTCTGTACGACAGTTTGGCTGGCCTCAGTACTCTGTGCGACCGTTTGGCTGGCATCAGTACTCTGTACGACAGTTTGGCTGGCCTCAGTACTCTGTGCGACCGTTTGGCTGGCATCAGTACTCTGTGCGACCGTTTGGCTGGCATCAGTACTCTGTGCGACCGTTTGACTGGCTCTTGATTACTCTATAGCAGACCACTAGGTTCCCCTGGTTTGATAGACACTGGGATGATGTGTGTTTGTTAATTGCCTTGTGTACGCTACAGAATAACACCATGGTCATCTGTCGCTAGAGACAGGCTTCAGAGGACTGAGTGTGGATGTGGCCACTACTTATCTGTATCCCCATCACAATGTCTGCTCTGATAGTGTCCAGTCACAGCCAGCTTCTCTTAGCTGTCAAGGGCCTGGTAGAGATGGGCCAGGCACAAACTAGTACACACACACTCAGTGGCTTCCTCTGCTACTTTTCCACGTTGTCCACATCCCTGTCATGAGACAGAGGGTTAGAATGTGGTGGTGGTGAGAACATCTCTTATTCAGTAGGCTGTAATGTTTAGACTCATGGGAAGGGCAGCCGCGGTGAAGGACACCAGACTTCTATGTTGTGTTCAGCCTCTTGTAATGGTGGAATACAATCAGGAGAGGTTGTTAAATGTCATTATGTGTGTTATGGATGGAGAAACAGCACTCTGTGTACGAGAAATCCACACATGCAACATCTGACATCATTAGTGTGGGTGGGGTGCAGTCAAGAAACATGTGAAGTTTTTAAATGTGTGTCACCTTTAGGCTCTGATGGAGAAACTGAAGACCCAGCTGGAATCAGCCCGTAAAGCCAAGGAGAATCGTGCCGCACAGCAACCTGGGAAATCAGACAGGGTGAGTGGAGGTGTAAAGGGAGGGACAGGCGTTACCCCTCGGGGAGCCAAGAGGATAAGGTAGTAAGTAGCCTACTGTATATATGTGCTACTCTTGTGGAGATGACCACTAGCACATTAGAACAGACTAAATCACTGTCAGCTGACTGACTGAGTGCTCAGTAGGTACAAGCCTGCAGGCTGATTGACTGCTTTAGCCCTGTCTGCCTGCCTTCCTTTCTCTCTGAATACCTACTGTCTGAATGCCTGTATAGAAGTTTATTTTCTCTCCGGTTCGCAGTAAGTGTTGTCTTTGACAATAACCCATATTCTCACTCCTTCAGATTTATGTTCTCTAGTATTCTACAGTATCTCCACTCCCAACACATCTACCCCCATCAGATTTACAGTTGAAGTTTACATACACCTTAGCCAAATACATTTAAACTCAGTTTTTCACAATTCCTGACATTTAGTCCTAGTAAAAATTCCCTGTCTTAGGTCAGTTAGGATCACCACTTTATTTTAAGAATGTGAAATGTCAGAATAATAGTAGAGAGAGTGATTTATTTCAGCTTTTATTTATTTCATCACCTTCCCAGTGGGTCAGAAGTTTACATACACTCAATTTGTATTTGGTAGCATTGCCTTTAAATTGTTTAACTTGGGTCAAACGTTTCGGGTAGCCTTCCACATGCTTCCCACAATAAGTTTGGTGAATTTTGGCCCATTTCTCCTGACAGAGCTGGTGGAACTGAGTTAGGTTTGTAGGGCTCCTTGCTCGCACACGCATTTTCAGTCCTGCCCACACATTTTCTATAGGTTTGAGGTCAGGGCTTTGTGATGGCCACTCCAATACCTTGACTTTGTTGTCCTTAAGCCTTTTTGCTGCAACTTTGGAAGTATGCTTGGAGTCATTGTCCGTTGTGGAAGACGCATTTGCGACCAAGCTTTAACTTCCTGACTGATGTCTTGAGATGTTGCTTCAATATATCCAAATAATTGACCTTCCTCTCATGATGCCATCTATTTTGTGAAGTGCACCAGTCCCTCCTGCAGCAAAGCTTCCCCACAACATGATGCTGCCACCCCCGTGATTCACGGTTGGGATGGTGTTCTTCGACTTGCAAGCCTCCCACTTTTTCCTCCAAACATAACGATGGTCATTATGGCCAAACAGTTCTATTTTGATTCATCAGACCAGGGGACATTTCTCCGAAAAGTACGATCTTTGTCCCCATGTGCAGTTGCAATCCGTAGTCAGTTTATTTTATGGCGGTTTTGGAGCAGTGGCTTCTTCCTTGCTGAGCGGCCTTTCAGGTTATGTCGATATAGGACTCGTTTTACTGTGGATATAGATACTTTTGTACCTGTTTCCTCAAGCATCTTCACATAGTACTTTGCTGTTGTTCTGGGATTGATTTGCACTTTTCACTCCAAAGTACGTTAATCTCTAGGAGACAGAACGCGTCTCCTTCCTGAGCGGTATGACGGTTGCGCGGTCCCATGATGTTTATACTTGCGTACTATTGTTTGTACAGATGAACGTGGTACCCTCAGGCGTTTGGAAATTGCTCCCAAGGATGAACCAGACTTGTGGACATCTACAATTATTTTTCTGAGGTCTTGGCTGATTTCTTTTTGATTTTTCCCATGATGTCAAGCAAAGAGGCACTGAGTTTGAGGTAGGCCTTCAAATATATCCACAGGTACACCTCCAATTGACTCAAATGATGTCAATTAGCCTGCACATACCTATCAGAAGCTTTTAAATCCATGACATTTTCTAGATTTTTCCAAGCTGTTTAAAGGCACAGTCAACTTCTGACCCACTGGAATTGTGATACAGTGAATTATAAGTGAAATAATCTATCTGTAAACAATTGTTGGAAAAGTTACTTGTGTCATGCACAAAGTAGATGTCCTAACCAACTTGCCAAAACTATAGTTTAACAAGAAATTTGTGGAGTGGTTGAAAAATAAGTTTTAATGACTCCAACTTAAGTGTATGTGAACTTCTGACTTCAACTGTATATACTCTAGTATTCTAGAGTATCTCCACTCCCAACACATCTACCCCCATCAGATGTATATACAGTGGGGCAAAAAAGTATTTAGTCAGCCACCAATTGTGCAAGTTCTCCCACTTAAAAAGATGAGAGGCCTGTAATTTTCATCATAGGTACACGTCAACTATGACAGACAAAATGAGAAAAAAAATCCAGAAAATGACATTGTAGGATTTTTTATGAATTTATTTGCAAATTATGGTGGAAAATAAGTATTTGGTCACCTACAAACAAGCAAGATTTCTGGCTCTAACAGACCTGTAACTTCTTCTTTAAGAGGCTCCTCTGTCCTCCACTCGTTACCTGTATTAATGGCACCTGTTTGAACTTGTTATCAGTATAAAAAACACCTGTCCACAACCTCAAACAGTCACACTCCAAACTCCACTATGGCCAAGACCAAAGAGCTGTCAAAGGACACCAGAAACAAAATTGTAGACCTGCACCAGGCTGGGAAGACTGAATCTGCAATAGGTAAGCAGCTTGGTTTGAAGAAATCAACTGTGGGAGCAATTATTAGGAAATGGAAGACATACAAGACCACTGATAATCTCCCTCGATCTGGGGCTCCACGCAAGATCTCACCCCGTGGGGTCAAAATGATCACAAGAACGGTGAGCAAAAATCCCAGAAGCACACAGGGGGACCTAGTGAATGACCTGCAGAGAGCTGGGACCAAAGTAACAAAGCCTACCATCAGTAACACACTACGCCGCCAGGGACTCAAATCCTGCAGTGCCAGACGTGTCCCCCTGCTTAAGCCAGTACATGTCCAGGCCCGTCTGAAATTTGCTAGAGAGCATTTGGATGATCCAGAAGAGGATTGGGAGAATGTCATATGGTCAGATGAAACCAAAATAGAACTATTTGGTAAAAACTAAACTCGTCGTGTTTGGAGGACAAAGAATGCTGAGTTGCATCCAAAGAACACCATACCTACTGTGAAGCATGGGGGTGGAAACATCATGCTTTGGGGCTGTTTTTCTGCAAAGGGACCAGGACGACTGATCCGTGTAAAGGAAAGAATGAATGGGGCCATGTATCGTGAGATTTTGAGTGAAAACCTCCTTCCATCAGCAAGGGCATTGAAGATGAAACGTGGCTGAGTCTTTCAGCATGACAATGATCCCAAACACACCGCCCGGGCAACGAAGGAGTGGCATCGTAGGAAGCATTTCAAGGTCCTGGAGTGGCCTAGCCGGTCTCCAGATCTCAACCCCATAGAAAATCTTTGGAGGGAGTTGAAAGTCCGTGTTGCCCAGCGACAGCCCCAAAACATCACTGCTCTAGAGGAGATCTGCATGGAGGAATGGGCCAAAATACCAGCAACAGTGTGTGAAAACCTTGTGAAGACTTACAGAAAACGTTTGACCTGTGTCATTGCCAACAAAGGGTATATAACAAAGTATTGAGACCAAATACTTATTTTCCACCATAATTTGCAAATAAATTCATTAAAAATCCTACAATGTGATTTTCTGGAATTTCTTTTCTCATTTTGTCTGTCATAGTTGAAGTGTACATATGATGACAATTACAGGCCTCTCTCATCTTTTTAAGTGGGAGAACTTGCACAATTGGTGGCTGACTAAATACTTTTTTTGCCCCACTGTACTCTAGTGGTCTCTTCTGGCCTGGTATGGGTTTATCCTAACAGAGAGCTCATATCTCCACTAATAATACAGCGACAAAAATGTAATCCATCTTCCACCAGGCGTGAGGAATCTCAGACACTCAAAGCTGAGGAACCTTCAAAACAACCATCTTGGCTGCCTAACGCTGCACTGCACACGCCGTCTTGGCTGCCTAACGCTGCACTGCACACGCCGTCTTGGCTGCCTAACGCTGCACTGCACACGCCGTCTTGGCTGCCTAACGCTGCACTGCACACGCCGTCTTGGCTGCCTAACGCTGCACTGCACACGCCGTCTTGGCTGCCTAACGCTGCACTGCACACGCCGTCTTGGCTGCCTAACGCTGCACTGCACACGCCGTCTTGGCTGCCTAACGCTGCACTGCACACGCCGTCTTGGCTGCCTAACGCTGCACTGCACACGCCGTCTTGGCTGCCTAACGCTGCACTGCACACGCCGTCTTGGCTGCCTAACGCTGCACTGCACACGCCGTCTTGGCTGCCTAACGCTGCACTGCACACGCCTTCATGGCTGGCTAGTGCTCACTACATGGTCATAATGTCCCACAACCATTTATAAACACAACCACTTGTTTATTCAGCTGCTGGGTGAAGTATTCAAGTACAACACCTAATTTGTGGTTTGTTTACAACTCTGTGAATTTATTGTAGGAGCTGTTATTGGTTTGTAATGACAGAGGGGATATGGGTGGTTTTCAATGATTCGACTTTCTTCTTCATTGAAACGCTTGACTTGCCTATGTGGTTTTTTTGGAAAGGTTATGGCCCATGTCTGTTGTTAGCGGTGTCAATCAAAGCTGTCTATCTCTCTTTAGCTTTTCTCGCTCGCCTTCAATGTCCTCTCCTATTCCCCCCCTCTCTCTTTCCTCGCTCCCCTCTCTGTCATATCAGCTTTGAATGAAACCCTCTAGTGCAGGGATCACCAACTGGATTCAGCCAGGCCCACTTTTTTCCATTTGAATGTATGGTCAGAGGTCCGCCAGTTAGGGAACCCGCCAGTTAGGCAACCCTGCTCTAGTGAGCTGTCTGATTTTGAACCCTTCCCTTGACCTCTCCTCAGTTTAGGTTTTTCTGTGTTGCTTCTCTTATCGCAAGTGAGGAGAATAAGTATATGGATATGTAGGCTTATGTATTACTGTTCCTCTCTTGGTGAGATCTGCTATAATCTCTTAAGACTCCTCAGTGAGGGTGGGGCAGTTGGTGTTATTCCACGCTCTTCATTGTCCCCCACGATGAAATCAGGGAGGGGAATGTGGATCGGTCTCCGTCCGTACGTTAGTCACACGCGATGTCTCAGAGAGCACTGGCCCGATTTTGATACAACTTGGGTGAATGATGCGTCTTGCCATAGAGATCTGGCATTTACAAAATTACACTGATTGGCTAGATGGTGGCGCTATAATGACATTGAAAATGCAGACTTTGAAAGGTGTGTAACCTTTCAAAGTTTGCATTTTCAATGTCATTATAGCTTATTCCCTTGTATATTTGTACACTTCCCTTATATACTTATTCCCCTCACCCCGTTTGACCTAAAGTCATGAAATTCAGTACATAAGTCCATCTCCTCACAAGGAACAAAATATGCCTCAGGAGACCCATAGTCTGCCATAATGGATTTTCCCCCATTTTAAGAACAGTTTTTTGTAGAAAACACATCTTCTGGCACCTAATGACCTTGATATGTGGCATCGATGGACAAAGGTCTTAATGCAATATTTTCAGACTAGTACCTAAAACAACATGGCCACTATTGACCAATAAACATTCACGTGGGTGTGGTCTGGCACCAATTCATATACATTCATCAAGGATATTCATATTGGAACACAATTTGGTACAGATGTTGCAAACACTGTCAAGATGCAAAATATGAAAGAACATTCATATCAACCACGTGGTGGCCCTATAACGGGCACATGTTTATCTCTTGATCTGTTTGACTCAGTGCTGAAATTTGGCACACATGCTCAGGGATATGAGTCTAGCTAACCCATGCGAAACTTGGTGAATGATGCATCTTGCCATAGAGATCTGGCATTTACAAAATGACACTGATAGGCCCAAGGTAGTAAAAATGTATGAAATGTATGCATTCACTACTGTAAGTCGCTCTGGTTAGGAGCGTCTGCTAAATGACTAAAATGTAAATGTAATCAACTGAAATTACAAACTTTGAACAAGCATATCCCTGTCCTGTTTGAGCTCCAATTGTTGTCAATAGTTGGCCCGGGTGGGCTGCGTCATTCTTGGGGGAGAACATGTTTACTGTTTTCTTGTTTGTGTAAGTTAGGGCATTATCAGTGTGCCGTTATTCTGTGTGTAAGGTCAGTGTTCCTCTAAGCCCACCCAGCTATGAAATAACTGCCTTATCCACTGTCGTGTTCCCCTTACAATAACACTGGATTCTTTATTTTACTGTAGAATATGAATGCACTTCTTCCATAATGTCTGCTATGTGATGAATCGTGTTTGCATATGTTTTTCTGTTCTATGTTAGTCTCCATAACCCTCTCCCTCTCTGTTTGTTCAGCCTCCAGGTCAAACAGAGGAGGACCAGGAAGTACTTCTCTTCAGAACAGACCAATCGGGTCGCGCCTGGCCGGTTAATGCCTCTTCGGAACCCCAGGAGCCCAGAGGAGGACGTAGGAAAAAGAAGGCGGTGAGCAGTGTGTGTTATGATAGGTTGTGTGAGATGAGGTCACGGTGTCTGGACTTGCCTGGGAGTAAAGAGCTGTATCACAAATTGATTTTGCCCCGTCAACAATACAAACACAGTCTCCCTCTCAGATGAACTGTGCTTATGTAAACAGTTCTGAAGTATATTCTCTATTGGTTACACATGGGGATGGGGAAAGAGTGATATTTTCAGAATTATAATGGTGTCTCTCCCCTGGTCAGATTGAGACCCACAGGGATGGGGAGCGTATGAGATACTTCCAGGATGATGACAGTGTGGGTCTTCATGAGATGGTCCGCAGGGAGAAGATGAGCTCTGCAGAGGACCAGAACTCCCTCTACGCACGCATGGCTGGCAAGGTACGCTGCATTCGCTACAAACAACCTGTCCTGTCTGTAAAATGTAAATGTGCTCATCCAATACACCAATCTGGCAACCTAGAACACCATAGAGTTTTGGACCATTTAAAAAATGTTTTGTCTTAATCTGTGTTTATTTGAGGTCATTTAGAGTCCATACTGCAGAACCACTAGCAGGGTAGAGTTTGTTCCCCTATCAAGACTGGCATTGCTCTGTCAGTGACCATTTCCAGGGTTTCTGGGTTAAGTAACCCTCGGTTACAGCAGAACACCGTAGTAGGTAGCTACCCAATCAGTGACGAGGAGGGAACTACTCGTTATCCTAGCATCTGTAAAAAAAAAAAAAATTAAAACGGTTTTATACAATTCTTGTATATATTGTTTTTCAACCTCCGCCCTCCCCCCTCTCTCTGGAATTAAAACAATAAAATGTAGATTTCCAGTTCAGCAGCAGTGAGCTCCCTTTCTACTCAAGAGGTGGAGGGCGTTGTAGGGCAGCCTCAGTGTGTGTCTGCAGGGTGAGGAGACAGTCTGGGCACGTTGTCAGGGGGATGTCAGGACTGGGTGTAGGGATCACTGAGGTCCAGCTGTTGTCAAGTTAAACATCGTTCACAAGCAGTGTCCTCCTATGTGATAGAACTGGATGATGTCAAGTGTTTTTCTGAGTACTGACCGGCACCGAGACCTCTATCCAGGCCACAGGAGATTGGTGACGGCTTAATTGGGGAGGACGTATTCGTTGTAATGGCTCGAGCTGAAAAAGTGCAATGGTATCAAACGCATGGTTTCCAGGTGTTTAATTCCATAATCTCCGTTCCAGGCATTATTATGAGCCGTCCTCCAGTCAGCAGCCTCCTGTGATTCAGGCACTGTGTTGTTGGCCTCCTGACTACCCACGTAGAGCTATTTGAACTGTAAGCAATACACACCCACTTCCCCAGATACTCATTGAGGTTGTGCAGCTTCAGTGGTCTCAGGAGATCCTCACAGGTTAGAGGGACTGCCTGGGAGCCCCCCACTGAGAGAAGGCCCAGGACAACAGTGACACACACACACTGCCAGCATCACTATAACTCCTCAATATGTCCCTCCTGTAGTCTCACTCTGCCTGTTGATCAAATGTTATTTGTCACATGCGCTGAATACAACAGGTGTAGGCCTTACAGTGAAATGCTTACTTACAAGCCCTTAACCAACAATGCAGTTTTAAGAAAATATACCTAAAAAAATAATAAATAAAGTAACAAATAATAAAAAACAATAGCGAGGGTATATACAAGGGGTTGCGGTACAGAGTCAATGTGCGGGGGCACCGGCTAGTCGAGGTAATTGAGGTAATTTATACATGTGGGTGGAGTTACTAAAGTGACTTATGCATAGATAATAAAAGAGTAGCAGCAGTGTAAAAAAGAGAGGGGGGGGGGGGCAGTGCAAGTAGTCTGGGTGCCATTTGATTAGATATTCAGTAGTCTTATGCCTTGGGGGTAGAAGCTGTTCAGAAACCTCTTGGACTTAGACTTGGTGCTCTGGTACCACTTACCGTGCGGTAGCAGAGAAAACAGTCTGACTAGGGTGGCTGGAGTCTTTGACAATGTTTAGGGCCTTCCTCTGACACCGCCTGGTATAGAGGTCTTGGATTGCAGGAAGCTTGGCCTCAGTGATGTACTGGGCCGTACACACTACCCTCTGTAGTGCCTTGAGGTCAGAGGCCGAGCAGTTGCCATACCAGGCAGTGATGCAACCAGTCATGATGCTCTCATAGAACCTTTTGAGGACCTAGTCTCCTGAGGGGGAAAAGGTTTTGTTGTGCCCACTTCACAGCTTCTTGGTGTGCTTGGACCATGTTAGTTTGTTGGCTATATGGTCACCAAGGCACTTGAAGCTCTTAACCTGCTCCACTGCAGCCCCGTCGTTGAGAATGGGGGTGTGCTCGGTCCTCCATTTCCTGTAGTCCACAATCACCTCTTTGGTCATGTTGAGGGAGAGGTTGTTGTCATGGCACCACACTGCCAGGTTTCTGACCTCCCTATAGGCTGTCTCGTCATTGTTGGTGATCAGGCCTACCACTGTTGTGTCATCGGCAAACTAAATCATGGTGTTGGAGTCATGCCTGGCCGTGCAGTCATGAGTGAACATGGAGTACAGGAGGGGACTGAGCACGCACCCCTGAGGGGCCCCCGTGTTAAGGATCAGCATGGCGGATGTATTGTTACCTACCCTTACCACCTGGGGGCTGCTCGCCAGGAAGTCCAGGATCCAGTTGCAGAGGGTGGTGTTTAGTCCCATGGACCTTAGCTTAGTGATGAGCTTTGAGGGCACTATGGTGTTGAACGCTGAGCTGTAGTCAATGAATAGCATTCTCATATAGGTGTTCCTTTTGTCCAGGTGGGAAAGGGCAATGTGGAGTGCAATAGCGATTGCATCATCTGTGGATCTGTTAACTTTTTGAGGCTAGCGTCCCACCCACCGTGCAGCCAGTGAAAAATCAGAGCACCAAATTCGAAAACAACAAAATGTCATAATTCGAATTTCTCAAACATACAACTATTTTACACCATTTTATAGATAAACATCTCCTTAACCTGTTATGGCTAGGGGGCAGTATTTTCACGGCTGGATAAAAAACATACCCGATTTAATCTGGTTACTACTCCTGCCCAGTAACTAGAATATGCATATAATTATTGGCTTTGGATAGAAAACACTCCAAAGTTTCTAAAACTGTTTGAATGGTGTCTGTGAGTATAACAGAACTCAAATGGCAGGTCAAAACCTGAGAGATTCCTTTACAGGAAGTGGCCTGTCTGACCATTTATTGTCTTTCTTTGACATCTCATTCAATTACAAAGGATCTCTGCGGTGACGTGACACTTCCCACGGCTCCAATAGGCTCTCGGAGCCAAGGAAAAAACTGAATGTCGTCGTTCCAGCCCCAGGCTGAAACACATTATCGCCTTTCTCAAGTGGCCGATCAAGGGACTGTGGGCTTAGGCGCGTGCACTGGCCGCCCCCGTCTTTGTGTTTTTTCCTCTGTTTGCCGAAAAGGAGATTCTCGGTCGGAATATTATCGCTTTTTTACAAGATAAATTGCATAAAAATTGATTTTAAACAGCGGTTGACATGCTTCGAAGTACGGTAATGGAATATTTAGAATTTTTTTGTCACGTAATGCGCCATGCGCATGACCCTGATTTACCATTTCGGATAGTTTCTGGAACGCACGAACAAAACGCCGCTATTCGGATATAACGATGGATTATTTTGGACCAAACCAACATTTGTTATTGAAGTAGCAGTCCTGGGAGTGCATTCTGACGAAGACAACAAAAGGTAATCAAACTTTTGTAATAGTAAATCTGATTTTGGTGAAGGCTAAACTTGCCGGGTGTCTAAATAGCTAGCCCGTGATGGCTGGGCTATGTACTTAGAATATTGCAAAATGTGCTTTCACCAAAAAGCTATTTTAAAATCGGACATATCGAGTGCATAGAGGAGTTCTGTATCTATAATTCTTAAAATAATTGTTATGCTTTTTGTGAACGTTTATCGTGAGTAATTTAGTAAATTGTTAATAAATTCCCCGGAAGTTTGCGGGGGGTATGCTAGTTCTGAACGTCACATGCTAATGTAAAAAGCTGTTTTTTGATATAAATATGAACTTGATTGAACAAAACATGCATGTATTGTATAACATAATGTCCTAGGTGTGTTATCTGATGATCATCAAAGGTTAGTGCTGCATTTAGCTGTCCTCTGGGTTTTTGTGACATTATATGCTAGCTTGAAAAATGGGTGTCTGATTATTTCTGGCTGGGTACTCTGCTGACATTAATCTAATGTTTTGCTTTCGCTGTAAAGCCTTTTTGAAATCGGACAGTGTGGTTAGATAAAGGAGAGTCTTATCTTTAAAATGCTGTGAAATAGTCATATGTTTGAAAAATTGAAGTTTTGGGATTTTTGAGGAATTTGTAATTCGTGCCACGCCTATCATTGGATATTGGAGCAGGTGTTCCGCTAGCGGAACGTCTAGATGTAAGAGGTTAATCTAACCACATTGTCCGATTTCAAAAAGGCTTTACGGCGAAAGCATGAAGTTAGATTATGTTAGGATAGTACATAGACAAAAAATTACACACAGCCATTTTCAATGCAAGGACAAGCGTCACCAAAAGCAGACAACCAGCTAAAATTATGCACTAACCTTTGACAATCTTAATCAGATGACACTCCTAGGACATTGTTAGACAATACATGCATTTTTTGTTCTATCAAGTTAATATTTATATCCAAAAACCCCATTTTACATTGGCGCGTGACGTTCAGAAAATGTATTTCCCAAAAAACTGCCGGTGAATCAGCACAACAATTTACAAAAATACTCATTATAAACGTTGATAAAATATTAAACTGTTATTCAAAGAATTATAGATTAACATCTCCTGAATGCAACCACATTGACAGATTTCAAAATAACTTTACTGGGAAAGCACACTTTGCAATAATCTGAGTACTGCGCTTAGAAAAATACATCAGGCAATTACAGATACCCGCCATTTTGGAGTCATCTAAAACTATAAATTGCATTAGAAATATTCACTTACCTTTAATAATCTTCATCAGAAGGCACTTCCAGGTCCACAATAAATGTTGTTTTCTTAGATAAAGTGAATAATTTATGTCCAAATAACTCCATGTTGTTTGCGCGTTCAGTAAGCTACTCAAAATGTAGGACGCGCGAGGAGAATATCACGACGAAAAGTCCAAAAAAGTTCTGTTTACGTTTGTTCAACCGTTGTAAAGCATCAATCTTTAGGGCCTTTAGAACGTGAAAATTCAGTAATATTCCAACCGGATGATTCCATTGTCTTGAAAAACGTTTTGGAACAGAGCTACCTCCTCACATGAAAGCGTGCCAATGAACTGATGTCCTTCCCTGGGTCACCAAATTCCCAGCCTTCTTGTTCGGTCTCTGTTCATCATAGACGCCTCAAACAACTTTCTAAAGACTGTTGACATCTAGTAGAAGCTTTAGGAAGTGCAAAATGAACCCTAACTCACTGTGTGTTCGATTGGCAATGTCTTGAAAAAACCTGGTGCTTGTAGTTTTCTTTCCTGGTTGTATTTTTCTCAGGTTTTTGCCTGCCATATGAGTTCTGTTATACTCACAGACACCATTTAAACAGTTTTAGAAACTTCAGAGTGTTTTCTGTTCAAATCTACTAATAATATGCAAATATTTGACTCTGGGCCCGAGTATTAGGCTGTTTACTCTGGGCACACTTTTCATCTGAAATCGAAAATACTGCCCCCTATACCTTGAAAGGTTAAGGAGGTATGCAAATTGGAGTGAGTCTAGGGTTTCTGGGATAATGGTGTTGTGAGCTATGACCAGCCTTTCAAAGCATTTCATGGCTACAGACGTGAGTGCTACGTGTCGGTAGTCATTTAGGCAGGTTACCTTGGTGTTCTTGGGCACAGGGACTGTGGTGGCCTGCTTGAAACATGTTGATATTAGACTCGGACAGGTTGAAACTGTCAGTGAAGACACTTGCCAGTTGATCAGCGCATGCTCGCAGTACACGTCCTGGTAATCCGTCTGGCCCAGCGGCGTTGTGAATGTTGACCTCTTTTAACCTGTCTGGGCGAGGTGGGACGTTTGCGTCCCACCTAGTCAACAGCCAGTGGAATCGCGTGGCACAAAATACAAATACCTCAAAAATGCTATAACTTCAATTCCTAAATCATATGACTATTTTACACCATTTTAAAGACAAGACTCTCGTTTAATCTAACCACATTGTCCGATTTCAAAAAGGCTTTACAGCGAAAGCAAAGCATTAGAATATGTCAGGAGAGTACCCTGACAAAAATAATCACACAGCCATTTTCAAAGCAAGCATATATGTCACAAAAACTAAAACCACAGCTAAATGCAGCACCACACCTTTGATGATCTTCATCAGATGACACTCCTGCCACATCGGACGAGCGTCGGAGCCGGTGTAGTACGATTCGATCTTAGTCCTCTATTGATGCTTTGCCTGTTTGATTGTTTGTCGGAGGGCATAGCGGGATTTTTAATAAGCTCCTTGAAAGATATCGTGCACATATTTGTTTACAAATATGCATTTTCTTACCGGAGACTGCTGTTCTATCCTGCCGATGCAGTGTAAAACCCGCCAGCTGTATGTTAATCATTTCGTTGTTCAGCCACGACTCGGTGAAACAAAAGATATTACAGTTTTTAATGTCCAGTTGGTAAGATATATTTGCATTTAGCTCGTCAAATTTATTTTCTGCCATTGTCTGCTGGCCAGTAGTACGGATGGCAAGGGCAGATTAGCCACTCGTCGGCGGATCCTCACAAGGCACCCTGATCTCTTTCTCCTGCGAATGACGGGGATGAGGGCCTGTTCGGGTGTCTGGAGTAAATCCCTCTTGTCCGACTCAATAAAGAGAAATTCTTTGAAGCCAGAGTACAGCGATAGCTAGTCTTTTATACGCTCAGACATTTGCTCTCAATGGCACAACAGGTCCAGGAACATAGGTTCTTTGCACTTTCTGTGGTTCCCTGTTCCATCACTGTTGCTGAATCTAAACAAGGGAGTCCCATTCAGGGAGCAGGGTACCATTTGGATTTACTAAAGTCCCCTCCTTTATCTTAATAAAGTGACCATGTCTGTGTTAGTTTTGGACCATCAGGACAGTCAAGGCCATTGTAAAACCGTGTCCCAGTAGTTGTATCTTACTCATACCAGATTTCATATTCCAATTAACGGAGGGAGGGAGGGAGGGATGGATGGAGAGGGAGGGAGGGGGATGGAGAGGGAGGGATGGATGGATGGATGGAGAGGGAGGGAGGGAGGGAGGGATGGATGGGGAGGGAGGGATGGATGGATGGATGGATGGATGGAGAGGGAGGGATGGATGGGGAGGGAGGGATGGATGGATGGAGAGGGAGGGATGGATGGGGAGGGAGGGATGGATGGATGGATGGAGAGGGAGGGATGGGTGGAGGGATGGATGGAGAGATGGAGACTGGGAGAGGGATGGATGGAGAGGGATGGATGGATGGAGGGATGGATGATTGGGGATGGAGAGGGAGGGAGGGAGAGGTGAAGGGGGAAGGAGAGGGGAATGGGGGGAGAGGGAGAGAAGAGGATGTGAGAGAGAGGGAGACGGAGGGAGGGATGGGGAGATGGGAATGGGGAGAGATCGTTAGGGGGACAGATGTCGATGGAGGGGGATGGGGAGAGATCGTTAGGGGGACAGATGTTGATGGAGAGGAAGGGAAGGGGATGGAGAGGGGGAGATGTGGATGGAGAGGGGGAGATGTGGATGGAGAGGGGGAGATGTGGATGGAGAGGGGGAGATGTGGATGGAGAGGGGGAGATGTGGCTGGAGAGCGGGGGAGATGGGGGCTGGAGAGCGGGGGAGATGGGGGCTGGAGAGCGGGGGAGATGGGGGCTGGAGAGCGGGGGAGATGGGGGGCTGGAGGGCGGGAGAGATGAGGGCGGGAGAGATGGGGGCTGGAGAGGGCGGGGGAGATGAGGGCGGGAGAGATGGGGGCTGGAGAGGGCGGGGGAGATGAGGGCGGGAGAGATGGGGGCTGGAGAGGGCGGGAGAGGGCGGGAGATGGAGAGGGAGGGAGAAAGGGGGAGATGGGGAGACATGGGGATGGGGAGAGATGAGACGGAGAGTTGGGGCTGGAGAGAGGGAGAGTTGGGGCTGGGGAGAGGGAGAGTTGGGGCTGGGGAGAGGGACTGTTGGGGCTGGGGAGAGGGAGAGTTGGAGATATGGGGGAGAGTTGGGGATATGGGGGGAGAGATGGGAGGGGGGGAGAGGGAGATGGGATATAGATGGAGAGAGAGAGAGGGAGATGGGGGGGGATGAGAGAGGGAGATGGGATATAGATGGAGAGAGAGAGAGAGGGGGATGGGGGCTGGAGAGCGGGGGAGATGGGGGCTGGAGAGGGCGGGGGGGAGAGGGCGGGAGAAAGGGGGAGAGGGCGGGAGAAAGGGGGAGATGGAGAGGGAGGGAGAAAGGGGGAGATGGGGATGGGGAGACATGGGGATGGGGAGAGATGGGGATGAGGAGAGATGGAGAGGGAGAGTTGGGGCTGGAGAGAGGGAGAGTTGGGGCTGGGGAGAGGGAGAGTTGGAGATATGGGGGAGAGTTGGGGATATGGGGGGAGAGATGGGAGGGGGGGAGAGGGAGATGGGATATAGATGGAGAGAGAGAGGGAGATGGGGGGGGGGGATGAGAGAGGGAGATGGGATATAGATGGAGAGAGAGAGAGAGGGGGATGGGGGCTGGAGAGGGGGGGGGATGGGGGCTGGAGAGCGGGGGAGATGGGGGCTGGAGAGGGCGGGGGGGAGAGGGCGGGAGAAAGGGGGAGATGGAGAGGGAGGGAGAAAGGGGGAGATAGGGATGGGGAGACATGGGGATGGGGAGAGATGGGGATGAGGAGAGATGGAGAGGGAGAGTTGGGGCTGGAGAGAGGGAGAGTTGGGGCTGGAGAGAGGGAGAGTTGGGGCTGGAGAGAGGGAGAGTTGGGGCTGGAGAGAGGGAGAGTTGGGGCTGGGGAGAGGGAGAGTTGGGGCTGGGGAGAGGGAGAGTTGGGGCTGGGGAGAGGGAGAGTTGGAGATATGGGGGAGAGTTGGGGATATGGGGGGAGAGATGGGAGGGGGGGAGAGGGAGATGGGATATAGATGGAGAGAGGGAGATGGGGGGGGGGGGGATGGAGAGAGGGAGATGGGATAGAGATGGAGAGAGAGAGAGATGGGGCGAGATGGAGAGGGAGACATGGGGAGAGATGGAGAGGGAGACATGGGGATGGGGGAGAGATGGGGAGAGGGAGACATGGGGAGACATGGGGAGAGGGAGACATGGGGATGGGGAAAGATGGGGATGAGGAGAGATGGGGATGGGGGGACATGGGGATGAGGAGAGATGGAGAGGGAGAGGGAGATGGGAGAGGGAGATGGGATAGAAATGGAGAGAGGGAGATGAGGGAGATGGGATGGAGAGAGAGAGAGATGGGGATGGAGGGAGAGAGGGGGTGGAGAGAGGGGGATGGAGGGAGAGAGCATTATTAATAAACTCTTGGAGACATCGGACTTGCCATGGTGATTCAAAATGAAAGCGACAAAGTTGCACCCTTTTAGCTCTCTCTCCTGTGTGGGCTATATCATTAGCGCCACACACACTCTCCTTAAGCAGGGACTAGACTCTATAAATACTACTACAGTTACCATGACATGGTGACTATAAATACTACATCTAATCATTTTTATATTTATAATGTGCATGGAGAGAAAGTAATTGTCTCAACACCACTACCCTGGTCCTTATGGCTTTAACACTGTCCCTGTTTCCTCCTCATCCACCACCCTGGTCCTTATGGCTTTAACACTGGCCCTGTTTCCTCCTCATCCCCAACCCTGGTCCTTATGGCTTTAACACTGGCCCTGTTTCCTCCTCATCCACCCCCCTGGTCCTTATGGCTTTAACACTGGCCCTGTTTCCTCCTCATCCCCAACCCTGGTCCTTATGGCTTTAACACTGGCCCTGTTTCCTCCTCATCCCCAACCCTGGTCCTTATGGCTTTAACACTGGCCCTGTATCCTTCTCATCCACCCCCCTGGTCCTTATGGCTTTAACACTGGCCCTGTTTCCTCCTCATCCGCCACCCTGGTCCTTATGGCTTTAACACTGGCCCTGTTTCCTCCTCATCCACCACCCTGGTCCTTATGGCTTTAACACTGGCCCTGTTTCCTCCTCATCCACCACCCTGGTCCTTATGGCTTTAACACTGGCCCTGTATCCTTCACATCCCCAACCCTGGTCCTTATGGCTTTAACACTGGCCCTGTTTCCTCCTCATCCACCACCCTGGTCCTTATGGCTTTAACACTGGCCCTGTTTCCTCCTCATCCACCACCCTGGTCCTTATGGCTTTAACACTGGCCCTGTTTCCTCCTCATCCCCAACCCTGGTCCTTATGGCTTTAACACTGGACCTGTTTTACTCCTCATCCCCAACCCTGGTCCTTATGGCTTTAACACTGGACCTGTTTTACTCCTCATCCCCAACCCTGGTCCTTATGGCTTTAACACTGGCCCTGTTTCCTCCTCATCCCCACCCTGGTCCTTATGGCTTTAACACTGGCCCTGTTTCCTCCTCATCCACCACCCTGGTCCTTATGGCTTTAACACTGGCCCTGTTTCCTCCTCATCCACCCCCCTGGTCCTTATGGCTTTAACACTGGACCTGTTTCCTCCTCATCCCCAACCCTGGTCCTTATGGCTTTAACACTGGCCCTGTTTTACTCCTCATCCACCACCCTGGTCCTTATGGCTTTAACACTGGCCCTGTTTTACTCCTCATCCCCAACCCTGGTCCTTATGGCTTTAACACTGGCCCTGTTTCCTCCTCATCCCCACCCTGGTCCTTATGGCTTTAACACTGGCCCTGTTTCCTCCTCATCCACCACCCTGGTCCTTATGGCTTTAACACTGGCCCTGTTTTACTCCTCATCCACCACCCTGGTCCTTATGGCTTTAACACTGGCCCTGTTTTACTCCTCATCCACCACCCTGGTCCTTCCTTATGGCTTTAACACTGGCCCTGTTTCCTCCTCATCCACCACCCTGGTCCTTATGTCTTTAACACTGGACCTGTTTCCTCCTCATCCCCAACCCTGGTCCTTATGGCTTTAACACTGGCCCTGTTTCCTCCTCATCCCCAACCCTGGTCCTTATGGCTTTAACACTGGCCCTGTTTCCTCCTCATCCCCACCCTGGTCCTTATGGCTTTAACACTGGCCCTGTTTCCTCCTCATCCCCACCCTGGTCCTTATGGCTTTAACACTGGCCCTGTTTCCTCCTCATCCACCACCCTGGTCCTTATGGCTTTAACACTGGCCCTGTTTCCTCCTCATGCCCAACCTTGGTCCTTATGGCTTTAACACTGTCCCTGTTTCCTCCTCATCCACCACCCTGGTCCTTATGGCTTTAACACTGGACCTGTTTCCTCCTCATCCCCAACCCTGGTCCTTATGGCTTTAACACTGGCCCTGTTTCCTCCTCATCCCCAACCCTGGTCCTTATGGCTTTAACACTGGCCCTGTTTCCTCCTCATCCCCAACCCTGGTCCTTATGGCTTTAACACTGGCCCTGTTTCCTCCTCATCCACCACCCTGGTCCTTATGGCTTTAACCTTGGCCCTGTTTCCTCCTCATCCACCAACCTGGTCCTTATGGCTTTAACACTGGACCTGTTTCCTCCTCATCCCCAACCCTGGTCCTTATGGCTTTAACACTGGCCCTGTTTCCTCCTCATCCCCACCCTGGTCCTTATGGCTTTAACACTGGCCCTGTTTCCTCCTCATCCACCACCCTGGTCCTTATGGCTTTAACACTGGCCCTGTTTCCTCCTCATCCCCAACCCTGGTCCTTATGGCTTTAACACTGGCCCTGTTTCCTCCTCATCCACCACCCTGGTCCTTATGGCTTTAACACTGGCCCTGTTTCCTCCTCATCCACCACCCTGGTCCTTATGGCTTTAACACTGGACCTGTTTCCTCCTCATCCCCAACCCTGGTCCTTATGGCTTTAACACTGGCCCTGTTTCCTCCTCATCCCCAACCCTGGTCCTTATGGCTTTAACACTGGCCCTGTTTTACTCCTCATCCCCACCCTGGTCCTTATGGCTTTAACACTGGCCCTGTTTCCTCCTCATCCACCACCCTGGTCCTTATGGCTTTAACACTGGCCCTGTTTCCTCCTCATCCACCACCCTGGTCCTTATGGCTTTAACACTGGCCCTGTTTCCTCCTCATCCCCAACCCTGGTCCTTATGGCTTTAACACTGGCCCTGTTTTACTCCTCATCCCCAACCCTGGTACTTATGGCTTTAACACTGGCCCTGTTTCCTCCTCATCCACAACCCTGGTACTTATGGCTTTAACACTGGCCCTGTTTTACTCCTCATCCCCAACCCTGGTCCTTATGGCTTTAACACTGGCCCTGTTTCCTCCTCATCCACCCCCCTGGTCCTTATGGCTTTAACACTGGCCCTGTTTCCTCCTCATCCCCAACCCTGGTCCTTATGGCTTTAACACTGGCCCTGTTTCCTCCTCATCCCCAACCCTGGTCCTTATGGCTTTAACACTGGCCCTGTTTTACTCCTCATCCCCAACCCTGGTCCTTATGGCTTTAACACTGGCCCTGTTTCCTCCTCATCCCCACCCTGGTCCTTATGGCTTTAACACTGGCCCTGTTTCCTCCTCATCCACCACCCTGGTCCTTATGGCTTTAACCTTGGCCCTGTTTCCTCCTCATCCACCAACCTGGTCCTTATGGCTTTAACACTGGACCTGTTTCCTCCTCATCCCCAACCCTGGTCCTTATGGCTTTAACACTGGCCCTGTTTCCTCCTCATCCACCCCCCTGGTCCTTATGGCTTTAACACTGGACCTGTTTCCTCCTCATCCCCAACCCTGGTCCTTATGGCTTTAACACTGGCCCTGTTTCCTCCTCATCCCCACCCTGGTCCTTATGGCTTTAACACTGGCCCTGTTTCCTCCTCATCCACCACCCTGGTCCTTATGGCTTTAACACTGGCCCTGTTTCCTCCTCATCCCCAACCCTGGTCCTTATGGCTTTAACACTGGCCCTGTTTCCTCCTCATCCCCAACCCTGGTCCTTATGGCTTTAACACTGGCCCTGTTTTACTCCTCATCCCCACCCTGGTCCTTATGGCTTTAACACTGGCCCTGTTTCCTCCTCATCCACCACCCTGGTCCTTATGGCTTTAACACTGGCCCTGTTTCCTCCTCATCCACCACCCTGGTCCTTATGGCTTTAACACTGGCCCTGTTTCCTCCTCATCCACAACCCTGGTACTTATGGCTTTAACACTGGCCCTGTTTTACTCCTCATCCCCAACCCTGGTCCTTATGGCTTTAACACTGGCCCTGTTTCCTCCTCATCCACCCCCCTGGTCCTTATGGCTTTAACACTGGCCCTGTTTCCTCCTCATCCCCAACCCTGGTCCTTATGGCTTTAACACTGGCCCTGTTTTACTCCTCATCCCCAACCCTGGTCCTTATGGCTTTAACACTGGCCCTGTTTCCTCCTCATCCCCACCCTGGTCATATTGGCTTTAACACTGGCCCTGTTTCCTCCTCATCCACCACCCTGGTCCTTATGGCTTTAACCTTGGCCCTGTTTCCTCCTCATCCACCAACCTGGTCCTTATGGCTTTAACACTGGCCCTGTTTCCTCCTCATCCCCACCCTGGTCCTTATGGCTTTAACACTGGCCCTCTTTCCTCCTCATCCACCACCCTGGTCCTTATGGCTTTAACACTGGCCCTGTATCCTTCTCATCCACCACCCTGGTCCTTATGGCTTTAACACTGGCCCTGTTTCCTCCTCATCCCCACCCTGGTCCTTATGGCTTTAACACTGGCCCTGTTTCCTCCTCATCCACCACCCTGGTCCTTATGGCTTTAACACTGGCCCTGTTTTACTCCTCATCCCCAACCCTGGTCCTTATGGCTTTAACACTGGCCCTGTTTTACTCCTCATCCCCAACCCTGGTCCTTATGGCTTTAACACTGGCCCTGTTTCCTCCTCATGCCCAACCCTGGTCCTTATGGCTTTAACACTGGCCCTGTTTCCTCCTCATCCCCAACCCTGTTCCTTATTGCTTTAACACTGGCCCTGTTTTACTCCTCATCCCCACCCTGGTCCTTATGGCTTTAACACTGGCCCTGTTTCCTCCTCATCCACCACCCTGGTCCTTATGGCTTTAACACTGGCCCTGTTTCCTCCTCATCCACCACCCTGGTCCTTATGGCTTTAACACTGGCCCTGTTTCCCCCTCATCCCCAACCCTGGTCCTTATGGCTTTAACACTGGCCCTGTTTTACTCCTCATCCCCAACCCTGGTACTTATGGCTTTAACACTGGCCCTGTTTCCTCCTCATCCACAACCCTGGTACTTATGGCTTTAACACTGGCCCTGTTTTACTCCTCATCCCCAACCCTGGTCCTTATGGCTTTAACACTGGCCCTGTTTCCTCCTCATCCCCACCCTGGTCCTTATGGCTTTAACACTGGCCCTGTTTCCTCCTCATCCACCACCCTGGTCCTTATGGCTTTAACACTGGCCCTGTTTTACTCCTCATCCCCACCCTGGTCCTTATGGCTTTAACACTGGCCCTGTTTCCTCCTCATCCACCACCCTGGTCCTTATGGCTTTAACACTGGCCCTGTTTCCTCCTCATCCACCACCCTGGTCCTTATGGCTTTAACACTGGCCCTGTTTCCTCCTCATCCCCAACCCTGGTCCTTATGGCTTTAACACTGGCCCTGTTTTACTCCTCATCCCCAACCCTGGTACTTATGGCTTTAACACTGGCCCTGTTTCCTCCTCATACACAACCCTGGTACTTATGGCTTTAACACTGGCCCTGTTTTACTCCTCATCCCCAACCCTGGTCCTTATGGCTTTAACACTGGCCCTGTTTCCTCCTCATCCACCCCCCTGGTCCTTATGGCTTTAACACTGGCCCTGTTTCCTCCTCATCCCCAACCCTGGTCCTTATGGCTTTAACACTGGCCCTGTTTCCTCCTCATCCCCACCCTGGTCCTTATGGCTTTAACACTGGCCCTGTTTCCTCCTCATCCACCACCCTGGTCCTTATGGCTTTAACCTTGGCCCTGTTTCCTCCTCATCCACCAACCTGGTCCTTATGGCTTTAACACTGGCCCTGTTTCCTCCTCATCCACCACCCTGGTCCTTATGGCTTTAACACTGGCCCTGTTTCCCCCTCATCCCCAACCCTGGTCCTTATGGCTTTAACACTGGCCCTGTTTTACTCCTCATCCCCAACCCTGGTACTTATGGCTTTAACACTGGCCCTGTTTCCTCCTCATCCACAACCCTGGTACTTATGGCTTTAACACTGGCCCTGTTTCCTCCTCATCCACCACCCTGGTCCTTATGGCTTTAACACTGGCCCTGTTTCCTCCTCATCCACCACCCTGGTCCTTATGGCTTTAACACTGGCCCTGTTTTACTCCTCATCCACCACCCTGGTCCTTATGGCTTTAACACTGGCCCTGTTTTACTCCTCATCCCCAACCCTGGTACTTATGGCTTTAACACTGGCCCTGTTTCCTCCTCATCCACAACCCTGGTACTTATGGCTTTAACACTGGCCCTGTTTTACTCCTCATCCCCAACCCTGGTCCTTATGGCTTTAACACTGGCCCTGTTTCCTCCTCATCCCCAACCCTGGTCCTTATGGCTTTAACACTGGCCCTGTTTTACTCCTCATCCCCAACCCTGGTCCTTATGGCTTTAACACTGGCCCTGTTTCCTCCTCATCCCCACCCTGGTCCTTATGGCTTTAACACTGGCCCTGTTTCCTCCTCATCCACCACCCTGGTCCTTATGGCTTTAACCTTGGCCCTGTTTCCTCCTCATCCACCAACCTGGTCCTTATGGCTTTAACACTGGACCTGTTTCCTCCTCATCCCCAACCCTGGTCCTTATGGCTTTAACACTGGCCCTGTTTCCTCCTCATCCACCACCCTGGTCCTTATGGCTTTAACACTGGCCCTGTTTTACTCCTCATCCCCAACCCTGGTCCTTATGGCTTTAACACTGGCCCTGTTTCCTCCTCATGCCCAACCCTGGTCCTTATGGCTTTAACACTGGCCCTGTTTCCTCCTCATCCCCAACCCTGTTCCTTATTGCTTTAACACTGGCCCTGTTTTACTCCTCATCCCCACCCTGGTCCTTATGGCTTTAACACTGGCCCTGTTTCCTCCTCATCCACCACCCTGGTCCTTATGGCTTTAACACTGGCCCTGTTTCCTCCCCATCCACCACCCTGGTCCTTATGGCTTTAACACTGGCCCTGTTTCCCCCTCATCCCCAACCCTGGTCCTTATGGCTTTAACACTGGCCCTGTTTTACTCCTCATCCCCAACCCTGGTACTTATGGCTTTAACACTGGCCCTGTTTCCTCCTCATCCACAACCCTGGTACTTATGGCTTTAACACTGGCCCTGTTTTACTCCTCATCCCCAACCCTGGTCCTTATGGCTTTAACACTGGCCTTGTTTCCTCCTCATCCACCACCCTGGTCCTTATGGCTTTAACACTGGCCCTGTTTTACTCCTCATCCCCACCCTGGTCCTTATGGCTTTAACACTGGCCCTGTTTCCTCCTCATCCACCACCCTGGTCCTTATGGCTTTAACACTGGCCCTGTTTCCTCCTCATCCCCACCCTGGTCCTTATGGCTTTAACACTGGCCCTGTTTCCTCCTCATCCACCACCCTGGTCCTTATGGCTTTAACACTGGCCCTGTTTTACTCCTCATCCCCAACCCTGGTCCTTATGGCTTTAACACTGGCCCTGTTTCCTCCTCATCCACCACCCTGGTCCTTATGGCTTTAACACTGGCCCTGTTTCCTCCTCATCCACCACCCTGGTCCTTATGGCTTTAACACTGGCCCTGTTTCCTCCTCATCCCCAACCCTGGTCCTTATGGCTTTAACACTGGCCCTGTTTTACTCCTCATCCCCAACCCTGGTACTTATGGCTTTAACACTGGCCCTGTTTCCTCCTCATCCACAACCCTGGTACTTATGGCTTTAACACTGGCCCTGTTTTACTCCTCATCCCCAACCCTGGTCCTTATGGCTTTAACACTGGCCCTGTTTCCTCCTCATCCCCAACCCTGGTCCTTATGGCTTTAACACTGGCCCTGTTTTACTCCTCATCCACCACCCTGGTCCTTATGGCTTTAACACTGGCCCTGTTTCCTCCTCATCCCCACCCTGGTCCTTATGGCTTTAACACTGGCCCTGTTTCCTCCTCATCCACCACCCTCGTCCTTATGGCTTTAACACTGGCCCTGTTTTACTCCTCATCCACCACCCTGGTCCTTCCTTATGGCTTTAACACTGGCCCTGTTTTACTCCTCATCCCCAACCCTGGTCCTTATGGCTTTAACACTGGCCCTGTTTCCTCCTCATCCCCAACCCTGGTCCTTATGGCTTTAACACTGGCCCTGTTTCCTCCTCATTCCCAACCCTGGTCCTTATGGCTTTAACACTGGCCCTGTTTTACTCCTCAACCACCCCCAAAATCTCAATTTTGATTTCTTCAGTCAAGATGGTCTGATAACCAGTTAATAGCTCTATGGTCTTAAAATGTTGTACATCTGTCTCCTGTATCAATGTTTGTCTGGGTTTAGTTTTACCTTACCGCATGCAAATATATATTTTCAGCAGCTGGATGCATCTACACTATGCCTAAATCCTAGACCTGGTATTTCTGTTGATGTTTCAATGGTTCCAGGGTAGGATAGCTAGTCTTTAATGGGGCCAGGGTATGATGGCTAGTCTTTAATGGGGCCAGGATAGGATAGCTAGTCTTTACTGGGGCCAGGTTAGGATGGCTAGTCTTTTTAATGGGGCCAGGGTAGCATGGCTAGTCTTTAATGGGTCCAGGGTAGGATGGCTAGTCTTTAATGGGGCCAGGGTAGAATGGCTAGTCTTTTTAATGGTCCCAGGGTAGGATGGCTAGTCTTTAATGGGGCCAGGGTAGAATGGCTAGTCTTTAATGGGGCCAGGGTAGGATAGCTAGTCTTTAATGGGGCCAGGGTAGAATAGCTAGTCTTTAATGGTCCCAGGGTAGGATAGCTAGTCTTTTTAATGGGGCCAGGGTAGCATGGCTAGTCTTTAATGGGTCCAGGGTAGGACGGCTAGTCTTTAATGGGGCCAGGGTAGGTTAGCTAGTCTTTAATGGGGCCAGGGTAGGATGGCTAGTCTTTAATGGGGCCAGGGTAGGATGGCTAGTCTTTAATGGGGCCAGGGTAGATTGGCTAGTCTTTAATGGGGCCAGGGTAGGATAGCTAGTCTTTAATGGGGCCAGGGTAGGATAGCTAGACTTTAATACGCTACTGTATTTTCTTCCCCATACCTTCTATGTCGTAACCGGTCGGATTCCAGAAGCATTTGCTGTTTGCACTTTCTTGGTTCCCTGTTCCACCATTTGTTGCCCAATCTAAACAAGGCAAAGTCCCATTCAGGGTGTAGGGTACATGTGTGGCCCAGGTAGAAGTTGTCTAAAATTCCAGCATTGAGGTGTGGCCATTAACCACAGGTCTGTGTGTGTAATTGATTCATTATCCACGGCAATAAAAGCCCCACACTGGCCCAGCACACATAGTCAAACATGCACTTATCACATCTCTGCCTTAGTATCTGTAAACAGCTTTAGCTAGAGCGAGTGTCTCCCCTTTGCTCTGTCTGAGAGAGAAAGAGGAAATTAGTTCTGGAATTAGAGTAGAGCAAAAGGAGCTAATATTAGATCAGCCTTTTGTTCCTGTTCTAGAGTCTTCCCTCCTGAAGGGAGGCACTGGTAGAGGTGTGGTATGGGTGATGCAGTTCTGACTACCCAATGAGGTGTTGGGTTTTCATGGGTGATAAGGTGATGGAGTGCACACACCATGCTCGCACACATACAATAGACTAGATGGACATGATGTAGACACACCTAGGCCTGCTTTCACACAGACCCAGACCTGTCAATCAGTCAGGACAGGGTGTGGCGACACGACATCCCCACAGCTCACCGTGTCCATGGAGACGCCTCTCTGTCACTGCCATAAAAATAAAATCCTAGAACTGAACCAACACAACTTTTCAAAGCACCCTCCTATCTTGTTTCTATGTGCGATGTGAATAGTGGGAATATTTGCCCGCTGTTCGATGCTCCCTAGTGTGATGTTTATTCAGCTACAGCAATGACGTCTGTTAACTGACCCGGCTACAGCAGTATGGAGTTGTATTGATACACTGATTGATTAGCCCTTTGGGTCTCTCTGTGTGTGTGTGTGTGTGTGTGTGTGTGTGTGTGTGTGTGTGTGTGTGTGTGTGTGTGTGTGTGTTGAAAAAGGTAACTCAAGGCCGTGCACCGACTCATGGGGAAATCGCTATGATAAGTAAATAATCACACATTAGGCAAACAGTGAGCAAACAAACATTTCTCTCTCTCTCCCTCAGATGATGGGGAAGACAGACGATGACAACTACACCCTGGATGACATGTTTGTTTCCAGCGTGGCTCAGAGAGAGGGCGAGGGGCGAGACGAGGAGAGGATGAGGAGCAGAGCCATAGCGGAGCACAGGCGACTGGCCGTTACCATGGAGAAATGCCATCACTGCTTCAGCAACCCCGAGCTCCAGAAACACCTGCTCATCGCCATAGGAACCAAGGTGAGGAAGGAGGGTTTGGCCCATTGGGGTTTGTAGTGTCAGGTTGGGGTGTGTCAGTGTGTTTTTTGACTGGTGTGTGTGTCTCCGCAGGTGTATCTGAGCCTGCCTGGAGGTGTGTCTCTGACAGAGGGTCACTGTCTGATCACTCCACTGCAACACCACTGCTCTGCCACTGGATTGGATGAGGACGTGTGGACCGAGATCCAGGTCAGCCAATCAAAAACTCTTCTACAGCCTAGACATGCCCTCCCACCTTTCCGATTTTCATTGATTTGTCTAGAAGGCAGGGTTTGGCGTTTGTGTGTGACGTTGTGTGTTTGTCCTGTGTGCAGGTGTTCCGCAGGGCGCTGGTGCAGATGTTTGAGTCTCAGGATCAGGACTGTGTGTTTATGGAGACCCACATGAACCCAAAGAGACGCCAGCACATGGTCCTGGAGTGTATCCCTCTACCCAGAGAACTGGGAGACATGGCTCCTATCTACTTTAAGGTGTGTGTGTGTGTGTGTGTGTGTGTGTCTTCCTATAGAAACCATCTATAGAATAGATGAGCTGTCTGGGTTAATACTGTGTGTGTCCTACAGAAAGCCATCATGGAATGTGATGAGGAGTGGGCGATGAATAAGAAGGTTGTGGATCTCTCCTCCAAAGACATCCGCCACGCTGTAAGTTATACCTCCATCTTCTCTTTCCTCCTTCCCCACTCCTGAAATGTTTTCATCCCTCTTTCCCCCTGTCTGTCCCTCCCTCCCTGCATGCCTCCCTCCCTCTACTAAGCTCCAGGACCAGGTGCCTGTCTCTGCCCCTGAGAGAGGCTTTTTAGGGGTGTGTATTCTGTGAGTGTGTGTATGACGGTGTGTTCTCTCTGTGCCAGGTGCCGCGGGGTCTGCCATATTTCTCAGTAGACTTTGGTCTTCAGGGGGGCTTTGCTCACGTCATTGAAAACGAACACAAGTTCCCCCACTACTTTGGCAAGGTCAGTGAATTACAACCTCTATGGGGTGCTTTTACTGTCCGCTGTATCACTCTAAACCTTCTCCCTCCTTTCCCCATCCTTCTCCTCTTCCCTCCTCTCCTTCTCTCCCACTCCTCCTCTCCTCTCTCTTCAGGAGATAGTTGGGGGGATGTTGGACGTGGAGCCCAGGATATGGAGGAAGTCCATCAGAGAGAGCTTTGACGACCTGCGGAAGAAAGTCCTTGAGTTCTCCCAGTGGTGGAAACCCTTCGACTGCACCAAGACGGACAGCTGAACCAACCAACCAACACATCTCAATAAACCCCTAGCCCCTGTAAATATACAGTAGATGTAACTGCAAGCCATATGGCGTTAGCCCCCGCCTTGTCCTCTGAGACGAAGACTCTGTCTGCTTTATAATCCTCTGATCCTGTCAACACATTGTTTTACTCCTAGATTATTCTGATTAAATACAGGCAGAAGGCCATGAAATAACTATTTTAAAAGCTGATGTACAATTGTTGTGTATGTTGGGATTCGTTGTTTTACTATCTTAAAAAGAAATAATTATGATGCTTTCTGTTCTTTTACTTTTGTCGTTTAGCAGACCCTCTTATCCAGAGCCACTTACTATTAGTGCATTCATTTTCAAATATCTAGGTGAGACAACCATATATCACAATCGTAGCAAGTACAATTTCCCCTCAAAATACAGTAGTTATCAGCCAAGTCAGTGTTAGTTAAAAAAGAGAAGTGTAGGTGTATTTTAATTTACTGCTTTGTCATTAGGTAACTTGTAAACACCAAGAACAGCCACACACACACTTTTACTCGTGGCTGAACAGCAAACCTGACCCAGGAGCTGCCTTCATCATTCAGACACTAGATTGTTCCTGACATGAGTTAACGACTACAATGGCTCTAATTACTGTCCCCTGGAAGACCTCTCTCCTCCCTATCCTGTTATTTAAGTCCATCTCGCTCCTCTCTCCATCTTTCTCTTATCACTCATCTCCACTCCCGTGTGTGTCAGTGGCTGTATGTCTGTGTGTGTTCTAGACAGTAAACGGTCATCAGTAATGGTATTATAGTGGTGACGAGTGAGCTGTTATTATGTCCACTTAGATGGACCTGGGACAGATTCACAGCCAAGCGCCACTCTACTGTCCTCTTCCTGCTGACGCATTCTGTCTCTCTCCCTCACACCCAGCCATCCACACACCGTCAGCCCATTTCCCGTGACTAACCCGACCACTTCTGATTACTGGTGCCGTTTATCACAGTATGGTTCAGACAAGTGCTCTACTTGGTTTTACACACAAACACAGGGTACAGCAGGGTACAGCAGACTGTGTTAGTCCTACAGGGCCTGTATGGCTGCGTTTAGACAGGCAGCCCAATTCAGAGATTTTATTCATGAATTGGCCTTTTTTTTTTTTTTTTTAACCAATCAGACATGAAAAAGATCAATTAGACCAATTAGTGGGGGGGAAAAAATCTAATGGGCTGCCTGTCTAAACACAGACTACGTTTTGTTCTGAAATACAAGCCTACAGTCAGTGTGCAGTAGATCAGACAAGGGGGAGGTGAGTGTATCTCTGAATGACTTGAGGCACCTGTGTGACTCAACGGTAGGCACCTCGGAGCCACGTCATGCACAATCTCTGGTAGTGCTGCTAATTTCATGTGACTGACAATGTTACCTTTGGGTGTGAGTGTCTCTGACTGACATTAACATCTTTTGTGCTTTATTCTGTCTGTGGTATTTAGGTGCATTGTGATGGCTGAGCTGTCTCTTGCTCAACATCACTAAGAAAAAGCATATCTTAAGGCACTTACAACCGTAAATACAGCCTGTTGATCTGGAGGGAGATGGGGAGACATGGAGAATTCAGTTTGGCGAAAAGGCCTTTTATGGATAACACAACACAATCTAAATAATGGCTTTCAAATTGAAGCTGGGTTTTCGGTAATGTCAACTGAAGGGACGAGTCTTCATACTGTAGGCTATGTTCCCTTTCAATAATAACAAGCATTGCGTAAGCAGCATTGTTGTCTTCATGTAACATTTAATTATAATCTTCAATAAACCTAATCATCTAATGATTTGTTAAATGTATTACACAATCGACCTCATCGTAGGGCACACACAGTCAAGGATTTCCTTTGCTTTTAATCTCCAGAGAGTTATGGTTAAATTGTTGCTGCAGATTTATTAAATATCCTTCTGGCAGTGTTATTGGTTTATCGTTTTATGGTGATTGAGGTCGTGTAGCTAGATAAGTGAGGGGGGGTTGGGAGAGACTGAACATACTTTTCTTCATGTAGTGTATGTGCTCGTCAAAAATCTCATTACAAAATCATGGGCATTAATATGGAGTTGGTCCCCCCTTTGCTGCTCTAACAGCCTCTAGTCTTCTGGGAAGGTTTTCCACTAGATGTTTGAACATTGCTGCGGGGACTTGCTTCCATTCAGCAACAAGAACAGTAGTGAGGTCGGGCACTGATGTTTGGTGATTAGGCCTGGCTCGCAGTCGGCGTTCCAATTCATCCCAAAGGTTTTGCATGGGGTTGAGGTCAGGGCTCTCTGCAGGCCAGTCAAGTTCTTCCCCACTGATCTCGACAAACCGTTTCTGTATGGACCTCGCTTTGTGCACAGGGGCATTGTAATGCTGAAACAGGAAAGGGCCTTCTCCAAACTGTTGCCACAAAGTTGGAAGCACAGAATCGTCTAGAATGACATTGACAATGTTTGTCTATGGAGATCACATGGCTGTGTGCTCAATTTTATACACCTGTCAGCAACGGGTGTGACTGAAATAGCCAAATCCACTAATTTGAAGGCGTGTAAAATATTTGTCGGGGCACACTGCTTTGGCAAAGAAAAAACAATTAAGAATTGCACATCCAGGAAAATGACTGCTGTGTTTTGCATCCTATGGTTGTCTATGCCTCTCTCTCTCTGTGCCTGTCTGTCTGTCTGACATGTGCATGCATGTGTGTGTGTAACAGTGTAGGTTCCGTCCCTCTCTTCGCCCCAACCTGGGCTCGAACCAGGGACCCTTGCACACATCAACAACTGACACCCCACGAAGCATCGTTACCCATCGCGCCACAAAAGCCGCGGCCCTTGCAACGCAAGGGGAAACCCTACTTCAAGTCTCAGAGCGAGTGACGTCACTGATTTAAACGCTATTAACGCGCACCACCGCTAACTAACTAGCCATTTCACATCGGTTACATATGCACAATCCTGGTAGTGTGTTTTCTTCTGTTTTTGTGTCTCAGGCCTCCGGCTGGGGGTCTAGTCAGGCACATGGGCAGAGAAGAGGTCAAGGTCACTGAAGCGATAAGTGTTCGACATGAATTCTCCCTGTCGCCCGCTGCAGCTCGGCGATTTGAATTACCCTAATAACATCAGTTACATGTATCATGTGTTTACTATAGGGACAGAGAGCTGGCTCTTATAGGAGGGGAGGCTGTATGACTCTAGTGGTGTACTATATCATAGTCTAGCCGACCAGAACCAAGTCTACCTTAAAACAATTTATCTTAATTACCTCGAGTAAAGTAATAAGTACATTATTTACAGCTCAGTATTCAGTTGATTATGGCAAATTGGTCTAGGATACAAATACACGGAATATGTTCTGCTGGCGTTGCAGACTGGGGCCAGGTGGCTTAGTGTGTGGTACGTTAAAAAAATAAAGGATATCATCACATGCAAACATTAGGCCTATTTGTTTTGTAGGTTATGTCTTGGTTTCTCCTGCAGTTGCTTGTTGTAGTCTAGTGTCTCCTCCGTCAGTATCTGCGCCATACATTAGCATAGCCCTAGACTAAAGTCTCCCTCTCATATGGATGGGAAGAGGGGCAGGGTTAAATCTGATATTATATCTGATTGGCTGTGGCGGATGGAGGTAGTGTAGGATAGTGATGCTGTAGAGCTTGAGCAGAGTGGACAGATATAACTCCACCAGGCAGCGGCTCGAGCTGATGTTTGACTGCATGCTGACTTCGCGAGCATCTCTCGGTATCTTCCGATCCTCCTCAGGCCCGCACCTGGACACACCGTTTCCCGCCCACCGGAGGGGAGAGGAATACAGCCAGCCAACTGCAGGGATGAGAGGATGAAGGAATGAAAGGATGAGTAGTTTACACAGAGTCAGAAAGCCGTGAAGCCGCACATGATTTAATAGTAGAGAGGTGCGCAGCAGGCAAAATACTTCCAACTGGGATTTCAAAGGGAAAACAAAAAGGACAACCGTTAAAACCGTTAGACATGAGATTCAGCTGGTGAATCGAGTCCCTATCTGGACGTCGCGATAGCATATTTGTTTTATCTCTAAATGCTCGCGTGCCGTTAGTGTCGCTCTTGACCGGCGCGCGCGCCTCCCAATCTTTCCCACGCAAGTGAATCTGATGAGTCCCCGTAGCCGTGTGTTGTTTGGTCGCCGCACGCGTACGCGCCCGGACTTCACGCGCTTAGCAGCAGCAGCATGTCCTCGCGCAAGATCTCGTCAGAGTCGTTCAGCTCGATGGGCTCGGAGTGCCTGGAGAGCCCTGGAGATGATGGCGACTCCTGCCCCTTTTCACGCATCTGGAACGGCAAGAGCCCCGTGGAGAAGCTCGCGTGCCCGTTCGAGGACGCACCAGGACCCAAACGGACGACAAGACGGAAACGCGTGAACCTGGACTCGCTCGGGGAGAGCTTGAGGAGGTTAACGTCGCCCACGGTAGGATACACTAACAAAACTGCATATTTTCTCTGCTATTTCTCTCTCCCCTCTGCATGCATCAGCTGCGTGATTATACAAGGGCCAGCACCCTAGAGATTTGTTAGAATAATGAGAGAGAGAAGAATGGGTAGTAGATACGGCCTATTCAATATCACACCCTACTGGGTGATGAGGTTGTTCTGGGTGAGTTCTGGTGAGTGTACTGAAGGCAGACTGTTTACACTGTGTAGTTTAGCTGGTTCCCTCTAGCCTCCTCTCCCCCATCTGCACTGACATGAAAGAAGTGGACAGGTGAAATAAAGTACCTGGTTGGGAGGGCTCCAGCGTACAGCATCATTAACCTGTGTTTTCAGAACAGTATAGGTTAAGGAATAGAAACTAGGAAATAAGCTAGATATTAAAGATGCATTTGATGATGATTATTGTGATAAAGATATCCTGGTCTAATACAAGAATCTTTTTAATTTCCTTGGTCCAAGGGAAGTGCTTAACTTGCTACTCCCTGGCCAAAAGCGAAGAGACCACAGCCTGCTTTGAAATGAAAATATTTATTATACCTGCTTCTGTCAGAATTAGTACTGGGTCTGTGCCTCAGTTCTTGTAATAAGAGGCCTACAGTCACAGCGACCCTCTCTCTAACCCCCCCACACACACACTGCAATCATGGTGACCCAATCGTACAAGAGCAAGACAAGGAGTGGACCACTCTTAGTGACCAGTCAGCCATGACCGGAAGAACAGAGCATGTACTTGGTGTTCACTTCACGGTCCTGATACTGTCAACCAGGCCAGTCACGGTGACCCAGAACAGAGGACACACACACACAGCATCTTCACACACAGATGGGCGTACCCTCTCCCTGTCTCTACACATTATACTGCTTGATAAGAAGAGGAGAGAGAAAGAGGGGAGATGAGAACTGCTTGATGATAGAGAAAGAGGGGAGATGAGAACTGCTTGAGGAGAAAGAAAGAGGAGAGAGAAAGAGGAGAGAGGAGAACTGCTTGAGGAGAGAGAAAGAGGAGAGAGGAGAACTGCTTGAGGAGAGAGAAAGAGGAGAGAGGAGAACTGCTTGAGGAGAGAGAAAGAGGAGAGATGAGAACTGCTTGAGGAGAGAGAAAGAGGAGAGAGGAGAACTGCTTGAGGAGAGAGAAAGAGGAGAGAGGAGAACTGCTTGAGGAGAGAGAAAGAGGAGAGAGGAGAACTGCTTGAGGAGAGAGAAAGAGGAGAGAGGAGAACTGCTTGAGGAGAGAGAAAGAGGAGAGAGGAGAACTGCTTGAGGAGAAGAGAGAAGTACTGCTTGAAGAGGGAGAAAGGCATATGAAGGATACAGATGATGGAGGGAGGGGAGAGGAAAGGAGGGCAGAGGAAGGATACAGATGATGGAGGGAGGGGAGAGGAAAGGAGGGCAGAGGAAGGATACAGATGATGGAGGGAGGGAGGGGAGAGGAAAGGAGGGCAGAGGAAGGATTCAGATGATGGAGGGAGGGGAGAGGAGAGGAAGGATACAGATGATGGAGGGAGGGAGGGGAGAGGAAAGGAGGGCAGAGGAAGGATACAGATGATGGAGGGAGGGGAGAGGAAGGATACAGATGATGGAGGGAGGGGAGAGAGGAAAGGAGGGCAGAGGAAGGATACAGATGATGGAGGGAGGGAGGGGAGAGGAAAGGAGGGCAGAGGAAGGATACAGATGATGGAGGGAGGGGAGAGAGGAAAGGAGGGGAGAGGAAGGATACAGATGATGGAGGGAGGGGAGAGAGGAAAGGAGGGCAGAGGAAGGATACAGATGATGGAGGGAGGGGAGAGAGGAAAGGAGGGCAGAGGAAGGATACAGATGATGGAGGGAGGGGAGAGAGGAAAGGAGGGCAGAGGAAGGATACAGATGATGGAGGGAGGGGAGAGAGGAAAGGAGGGGAGAGGAAGGATACAGATGATGGAGGGAGGGCAGAGGAAGAATACAGATGATGGAGGGAGGGCAGAGGAAGGATACAGATGATGGAGGGAGGGGAGAGAGGAAAGGAGGGGAGAGGAAGGATTCAGATGATGGAGGGAGGGGAGAGGAAGGATACAGATGATGGAGGGAGGGAGGGGAGAGGAAAGGAGGACAGAGGAAGGATTCAGATGATGGAGGGAGGGGAGAGGAAGGATACAGATGATGGAGGGAGGGGAGAGGAAAGGAGGGCAGAGGAAGGATACAGATGATGGAGGGAGGGGAGAGGATACAGATGATGGAGGGAGGGGAGAGGATACAGATGATGGAGGGAGGGCAGAGGAAGGATACAGATGATGGAAGGAGGGCAGAGGAAGGATACAGATGATGGAGGGAGGGCAGAGGAAGGATACAGATGATGGAGGGAGGGGAGAGGAAAGGAGAGAGTAAAACTAAAGACACAACTTAACACATTTTTCATTGTGTGTGTGTGTCGGTGTGTGTGTGTGTGTGTGTAGATCAGCCAGCTGATCCACTGTGTGTTAACAAGCCAACCTACCTTTTCATAGTGTATGTGTGTGTGTATGGATTAATGTACAAGACTTTGGGATGTGAATGTTTGCCTGTGAAATGTGATAAAAGATGTGTGCTTGTCATTGTGTGTACTGGTTTTCTGATGGTAATGAGAGAGTGAGTGTGTGTCGATGACGTATGTTCTGTGAATGAATGGCTAAAACAAGGACATTCTCACAGGACACACACACACCTTGCCTGTATGTATAACGTTGGATGAGCCAGATGCTGGTCTCCTGTACACCAGGTGTCAACAGAGACCATTGGATGAGCCAGATGCTGGTGTAACCGATGTGAAATGGCTAGCTAGTTAGCGGTGGTGCGCGCTAATAGCGTTTCAATCAGTGACGTCACTCGCTCTGAGACCTGAAGTGGTTGTTCCCCTTGCGGGGCGAAGGCCGCGGCTTTTGTGGCGCGATGGGTAGCGATGCTTCGTGGGTGACTGTTGTTGATGTGTGCAAGGGTCCCTGGTTCGAGCCCAGGTTGGGGCGAAGAGAGGGACGGAACCTACACTGTTACTCTGGTCTCCTGTACACCAGGTTTCAGCAGAGGCCGTTGGGTGACCCCAGGCTGACACAGTGTTCTTTTACCATTGCTACAGGATTGTATTAATGTTCATCATATTAAACCCTCTCCCTCTGGCTCAGTCTCTTTCTCTCTCTCTCTCTCTCTCTCTCTCTGTCTCTCGCTCTCTCTCTCTGTCTCTTTCTCTCTGTCTCTCTCTGTCTCTTTCTCTCTCTCTCTGTCTCTTTCTCTCTCTCTCTCTCTCTCTGTCTCTCGCTCTCTCTCTCTCTGTCTCTCTGTCTCTCTCTCACGATCTCTCTCTCTCTGTCGCTTTCTCTCTGTCTCTCTCTCCTCTCTCTCGGTCCCTCTCTCTCTCTCGCTCTCTCTCACATGCATGCACACACGCACACTCCGTCTCAGTCAGAGCTTCTCAGTCAGAGGATAGTGTTTTTGCCATTGATGATAGGAGAGGATAGAGTTTTTGTCGTTGTTGATAGGAAAGGAAGGTGTTTTTGTCGATGTTGATAGGAAAGGAAGGTGTTTTTGTCGATGTTGATAGGAAAGGATAGTGTTTTTGTCGATGTTGATAGGAAAGGAAGGTGTTTTTGTCGATGTTGATAGGAAAGGAAGGTGTTTTTGTCGATGTTGATAGGAAAGGATAGTGTTTTTGTCGATGTTGATAGGAAAGGAAGGTGTTTTTGTCGATGTTGATAGGAAAGGAAGGTGTTTTTGTTGTCGTTGATAGGAGAGGATAGTGTTTTTGTCGTTGTTGATAGGAGAGGATAGTGTTTTGGTCATTGATGATAGGAGAGGATAGTGTTTTTGTCGTTGTTGATAGGAGAGGATAGTGTTTTTGTCATTGTTGATAGTAAAGGAAGGTGTTTTTGTCGTTGATAGGAGAGGATAGTGTTTTTGTCGTTGTTGATAGGAAAGGATAGTGTTTTTGTCGTTGTTGATAGGAGAGGATAGTGTTTTTGTCATTGTCGACAGGAAAGGATAGTGTTTTTGTCGATGTTGATAGGAAAGGATAGTGTTTTTGTCGATGTTGATAGGAGAGGATAGTGTTTTTGTCGTTGTTGATAGTAAAGGAAGGTGTTTTTGTCGTTGATAGGAGAGGATGGTGTTTTTGTCGTTGTTGATAGGAAAGGATAGTGTTTTTGTCATTGTTGATAGGAGAGGATAGTGTTTTTGTCGTTGTTGATAGGAAAGGATAGTGTTTTTGTCGTTGTTGATAGGAGAGGATAGTGTTTTTGTCATTGTCGACAGGAAAGGATAGTGTTTTTGTCGATGTTGATAGGAAAGGATAGTGTTTTTGTCGATGTTGATAGGAAAGGATAGTGTTTTTGTCGATGTTGATAGGAAAGGGAGTTGTTTTTGTCATTGTTGATAGGAAAGGATGGTGTTTTTGTCATTGTTTATAGGAAAGGATAGTGTTTTTGTCATTGTTGATAGGAGAGGATAGTATTTTTGTCATTGTTGATAGGAGAGGATAGTGTTTTTGTCGTTGTTGATAGGAGAGGATAGTGTTTTTGTCGTTGTTGATAGTAAAGGAAGGTGTTTTTGTCGTTGATAGGCGAGGATGGTGTTTTTGTCATTGTTGATAGGAAAGGATAGTGTTTTTGTCATTGTTGATAGGAAAGGATAGTGTTTTTGTCGATGTTGATAGGAAAGGATAGTGTTTTTGTCGATGTTGATAGGAAAGGAAGGTGTTTTTGTCATTGTTGATAGGAAAGGCTAGTGTTTTTGTTGTTGATAGGAGAGGATAGTATTTTTGTCATTGTTGATAGGAAAGGATAGTGTTTTTGTCGATGTTGATAGGAAAGGATAGTGTTTTTGTCGTTGTTGATAGGAGAGGATAGTGTTTTTGTCGTTGTTGATAGTAAAGGAAGGTGTTTTTGTCGTTGATAGGAGAGGATGGTGTTTTTGTCGTTGTTGATAGGAAAGGATAGTGTTTTTGTCGTTGTTGATAGGAAAGGAAGGTGTTTTTGTCGTTGTTTATAGGAAAGGATAGTGTTTTTGTCGTTGTTGATAGGAGAGGATAGTGTTTTTGTCATTGTCGACAGGAAAGGATAGTGTTTTTGTCGTTGTTGATAGGAGAGGATAGTGTTTTTGTCATTGTCGACAGGAAAGGATAGTGTTTTTGTGTGCCAGAAATACGTTACTGGAATGTCAATAAAGTATTAAATGCAGTCTGCTGAAATGATCTGTTTTTATATTTAGGGCCCTGAGTTTTTAGCGACCACTTGACCCGACCAGGACAGCAGTGTGCTTATATTT